>NC_064851.1:15107894-15434144 GCF_024139225.1 Suncus etruscus | reverse complement strand
CAAAATTAGGGGGTCGTCTTATATGCCGGAAACTATGGTATGTAATTCTGCTATTATGGCTTGCTAAGACTTCTTTTAATTTCTTTTCATTCTTTTATATGGATTCTCTCATCTTCTGTAAAAGTTCTTCCTTTGAGTTGATTGATTTGTTCATCTATGAATTTCTTGTACTTGTTGGTTAGTGATTCCTTTATTTCTTTTTAATTTTCAATATATTTATTTATACAATTTGATAACAAACATGATGGTAGTTGGGTTTCAGTCATATAAAGAACACCCCCATTCACCAGTGCAACATTTCCATCACCAATGCTCCATATCTTCCAACTCCCACACCCTATCCCCGCCTGTATTTGAGACAGGCTTTCTGCTTCATTCATTTATTCACATTATGTTCGCTGTCAGTGTAGTTATTTCTCTAACAGTACTCGCCATTCTTTGTGGTGAGCTGTCTATCATGAGCTGGACCTTCCAGTCCTCATCTCTATTGTCTCAGAGAATTATTACAAAAAATGTTTTTGATTTTTCTTAAAACACATATGAGTTATAGTTTTCTGTGTCTATCTCTCCCTCTGACTATTTAACTCAGCATAATAGATTCCATGTACAGCCATGTATAGGAAACTTTCATGACTTCATCCCTTCTGATGGCTGCATAATATTTCATTGTGTATATGTACCACAGTTTCTTTAGCCATTTGTCTGTTGAAGGGTATCTTAGTTGTTACCAGAGTCTGGCTATTTTAAATATCGCTGCAATGAATATACGTGTGAGGAAGGGATTTTTGAATTGTATTTTTGTGTGCCTAGGTTACTTTCCTAGGAGTGGTATAGCTGGATCATATGGGAGTTCAATTTCCAGTTTTAGAGGAATCTCCATGTTTTCCATAAAGGGTGGACTAGAAGGCATTCCCACCAGCAGTGAATGAGAGTTCCTTTCTCTCATTACCCCTTCCAGCACCTACTATTCTTGTTCATTGTGATACGTGCCAGTCTCTGTGGTGTGAGATAATACCCCATTGTTGTTTTGATTTGCACCTCACTGATGATTACTGATATAAAGCAGTTTTTATGTGTCTTTTGTCCATTTTTATTTCTTCTTTGACAAAGTGTCTGTTCACTTCTCCCCATTTTTTGATGTGATCAGACTTTTTTTCTTGTAAAGTTCTGTCAGTGCTTTGTATGTTTTGGATATTAGCCCCTTATCTGATGGGCATTGGGTGAATAATTTCTCCCATTCAGTGGTGGCTCTTGTATTCTAGGCACTATTTTCTTTGAGGTGCAGAAGCTTCTCAGCTTAATATATTCCCATCTGTTTATCTCTGCTTCCATTTTTTTGGAGAGTGCTATTTTCTCCTTGAAGATGCCTTTAGTCTCAATGTCATGGAGTGTTTTACCTACTTGTTGTTCTATATACCTTAGGTTTTCAGGTATTTTTAAAATAAATATTTAAGCACCATGATTACAATCATGTCAGTAGTTGGGTTTCAGTTATAAACAAAACACTCCTATCACCAGTACAACATTCCCACCACAAATGACTCCTCCTCCCCCACCCTGCCTATATTGGCTAAAGGCATTCTACTTATCTCATTTTTAACATTGTCATGTTAGTTGTTAGTATACTTATTTCCCTAATAAATTTCACCACTCTTGGTGGTGAATTTCAAATTGTGAGCCAGTCCTTTCAGCCCTTCAAGTCCTTAACTATATTATCTCTGGGCCTTATTACAGTAATGTCTTTAATTTTTCCTAACCATCCCATATATGAGAGAGACTATTCTGTGTTTATCTCTCTCTGACTTATTTTACATAACATCATAGATTCCATGTACATTCACTTATGGGAAAATTTCATGACTTCATCTCTCCTGATGGCTGCATAATATTCCATTGCATATATGTACCACAGTTTCTTTAGCCATTCATCTGTTGAAGGAACTCTTGGTTGTTACCAGTGTCTGGCTATTGTAAATAGCACTGCAATGAATATAGGTGTGGGGAAGGGATTTTTGAATTGTATTTTTGTGTTCCTAGGGTATATCCCTAGGAGTGGTATAAATGGATCAAATGGGATCTAGATTTCCAGTTTTTTGAGGAATCTCCATATTGTTTTCCATAAAGGCTGGAATAGAAGGTATTCCCACCAGTAGTGAATAAGAGTTCCTTTCTCTCCACATCCCAGCCAACACTGCTTGTTCTCATTCTTTGTGATGTGTGCCAATCTCTGTGGTGTGAGGTAGTACCTCATAGTTGTTTTGATTTGCATCTCCCTGATGATTAGCGATGTGGAGCATTTTTACATGTGTCTTTTGTCCATTTGTATTTCTTCTTTTAGGAAGAGTCTGTTCATTTCTTCTCCCCATTTTTGATGGGCTTATATGATTTTTCTTCTTAAGTTATGTCAGTAACTTGTATATCTTAAATATTAGTCCCTTGTCTGATGGATATTGGGTGAATAGTTTCTACCATTCTGTAGGTGGCTTTTGTACCTTAGGCACTCTTTTATTTGAGGTGCAGAAGCTTCTTAGCTTAATATAGTCCCATCTGTTTATTCCTGTTTCAAATTGTTTGGAGAGTGCTGTTTCCTCCTAAAAGATGTCTTTAGTCTCAATGTTATATAGTGCTTTACCTATGTGTTGTTCTATATACCTTATGGTTTCAGACCTGATATCAAGGTCATTTATCCATTTGGATTTTATCTTTTTGCATGGTGTTAGATGAGGGAGTTTATTTTTTTGCACGTGGCAAACCAGTTGTGCCAACAACACTTGTTGAAGAGGCTTTTCTTGCTCTATTTAGGATTTCTTGCCCCTTTATAAAAAAATTAAGTGTTTATATGTCTGGGAAACATTCTTTGAGTACTCATGTTTATTCCACTGATCTGAGTATCTGTCTTTATTACAGTACCAGGCTGTTTTGATAACTATTGTTTTGTAATACAGTTTAAAATTGTGGAAAGTATGCCACCAATATTATTTTTTTCAAGGATTGCTTTAGCTATTCATGGGTGTTTATTGTTCCAAATGAATTTCAGAAGTGTTTGATCCACTTCTTTGAAGAATGTCCTTGGCATCTCTAGAGGGATTGCATTAAAATTGTACAATGCTTTGGGGAGTTTTGTCACTTTAATTATGTTAATTTTACCAATCCATGAGCAGGGTGTTTTTCCATTTCTGCATGTCCTCTCTTATTTCTTGAAGCATGGTTTTATAGTTTTCTTTGTATAGTTTCTTCACATCTTTAGTCAAATTGACTCCAAGATATTTGAGTTTGTGTGATACTAATCTGAATGGGGTTCTTTTCAAATGTCCATTTCTTCCCTATCATTATTGCTGTATTAAAAGGCCATTGATTATTTTTTCCATTATATCTCTTACTTTTCTTTTTGTATTAATATCTTTATTTAAACACATTGATTACAAATATGATTGTAGTAGGATTTCAGTCATGTAAAAAGCACACCCCTTCACCAGTGCAACATTCCCATCACCAGATCTATCCCTCCCAAATCTATCTCCTCCCCACCCCGTTCTATACTCTACACAGGCTTTCTGCATCCCTCATTCATTCACATTATTAGGCTAGTTCTCAATGTAGTTAGTTCTCTAACTGCACTCATCACTGTTTGTGGTGAGCTTCATGTCCTGAGCTGGACCTTTCAGCCATCTTCTCTTTTATCTCTGAGAATTATTGCAAAAATATCTTTTATTTTCTTAAAATCCATAGATGAGTGAGACTATTCTGCGTCTATCTCTCTCCCTCTGGCTTATTTCACTCAGCATAATAGATTCCACGTACATCCATGTATAGCAAAATTTCATGACTTCATCTCTCCTGATGGCTACATAATATTCCACTGAGTATATGTACCACAGTTTCTATAGCCATTCATCTGTTGAATAACATCTTGGTTGTTTCCAGAGCCTTTATATGGTAAATATTGCTGCAATGACTATAAGTGTGAGGAAGGGATTTTTGTATTGTATTTTTGTGTTCCTAGGGTATATCTCTAGGAGTGGTATAGCTGGATTGTACAGGAGCTGAATTTCCAGTTTTTGGAGGAATCTTCATGTCGCTTTCCATAAAGGTTGGACTAGCTGGCATCCTCACCAGCAGTGGATAAACATTACTTTTTCTCCACATCCCCATCAGCACTGCTTGTTCTCATTCTTTGTGATGTGTACAAATCTCCATGGTATAAGATGGTACCTCATAGTTGTTTTGATTTGCATCTCCCTGATGATTAGTGATTTGGAACATTTTTTCATATGTCTTTTGTCCATTTGTATTTCTTCTTTGACAAAGTGTCTGTTCATTTGTTCTCCCCATTTTTGATGGGTCTAGATGTTTATTTTTTCTTGTTAATTTCTGTCAGTACCCTGTATATTTTGGATATTAGCCCCTTATCTGACGAATATTGGGTAAATAGTTTCTCCGACTCAGTAAGTGGCTCTTGTATCCTGGGCACTATTTCCTTTGAGGTGCTGAAGCTTCTCGTCTTAAGATATTTCCATCTGTTTATATATGTTTCCACTTGTTTGGTGAGTGCTGTTACATCCTTAAAGTTGCCTTTAGTCTCAATGTCATGGAGTGTTTTTACCTATGTGTTGTTCCATATACTTTATGATTTCAGGTCTGATATCCAGTCTTTAATCCACTTGGATTTTACCTTCTTATATAGCTGGGAGTCTGAGGTCGCTTTTTTGCAAGTGGCTAACCAGTTTTGCCACCACCATTTGTTGAAGAGGCTTTTCTAGCTCCATTTTGGATTTCTTGCTCCTTTATCAAAGATTAAGTAATTGTATTTCTGGGAAAATTTCTCTGAGTACTCATGCCTAGTACACTGATCTGAGGTTCTGTCTTTATTCCAGTACAATGCTGTTTTGATCATTATTGCTTTGGCACTTTTAGCTGATTCTGTTCTGACATGCAATATTTGATTGAATACAGTCTTTATTTCTAAGAATTTCTCTGTAATGATGTCTTTGACTGCGATTCTTCCTGGGGATCTTCTTGGCCTATGGAACTTCAATGATTCTTATGTTGTTTCTGTTGAGTTTATCAAATACTTTTAAATGTATCTGTTTACATTTCTTGAGTACTTTTTCCATTGTCTAATTTGCCTTATGGTTCTTTTCCTATCTTTTCTGCTGTATGTAGTTGTTCTACATTTCATCTTCCAGTTCACTGATCCTGTGATTCGGCTGCTATTACCATTTTGGAGAGGCTTTTCATTGAGGTTTACAGTTCAGCTACCGTGTTTTTCAGATCTGCTATTTCAGTTTGAAATTTTCTGATCTCTATCATTGCAGTCTGTTTGGCTAGAGCTTTATTTTCTTTGATATCTATGAGGATCCTTCATATTTCTATTCTAAATTCCTTTTCTGAGATATTAATCAGATAGTTGGTATTTTTTTTTGGTCATCAGTGCTATCATCTTCATTCTCTGTGTATGGTGTTTGCCTGTGAGTTTTCCTCATTGCCATGCTTGTAGTGTGATTTTTTTTCTGCCTGTCATGGTGGGGTTCATTGGTTAGAAAGTACACATGGGGTCATGTGCGCACAGAGACCTCTGCGCCTGCCACCCCCGCTTGCACCCCCGGAGCCGGTTGCAGACAAGGGTGAGTGTAGAGCCCCCTATCACCCCTTCACGTGTGCTCCCAGAGACCACCATGCCCGCAGCCCTCCCGCACGCACCCCCAAAGACCCCTGTGCTCGATCCACTTGCAGACAGGAGTGAGTGTAGAGCCCCCTCTGTCACACCTCCACATTTACACCCTGAGATCCCCCATGCCTGAGCCACTCTGTGCCGCTGGGACGGGCTAGGATCTCCGTTGGTGAGCTTGAGACTGCTCCCAGGACCTTTGGGTACCCTAAAGCAGCCTGCCCTCCTGACCCCGAAGTGAACCTGGGACTCCCAGGGGTTGAGGGTAGTTGCCAGGCTTAGGAAAGTTGTTAGGCTGAGGGAAGATCTCAGGCTGAAGTCTGGAGAGGGTAGAGCTCCACTGACTTCCAGGTAGGGGAGGGGGCAATGAAGCTAGGTTCAACTGTGTCCTCTACCACTGTGGCCAGGAGTGGAATTGCACTGGCTGGCAGTAAGATGGGGTGAACAACTGACCAGGCTCCACTAGAGGGCGAGTGATGGGCCAAACCTCATCAAGTTTAGCCAACAGTCCCACCTAGAGCTACACTCAGGGAAGGGACCCACCTCCATGCCACAGGTAGCAAAAGTGGGTTGAATTCAAAAGGCACTGCACTCCAAGCCACACCAATAAATGCAAAGAAATATGAGTAAACTAAGGAAGACCCTAACATCTAGGGATATGGAGAGAAACCCTAAAATTTTCCAAGTCCACCAAAATGCACAGATCCAATAGATGAAGATCTAAAAGATCTTCTTGAGAAAAGAAATGCAAGCCATGGTAAAAGAAATGAATGAATCACTAGCTAGTGAGTACAAGAAATCCATGGATGAACAAATCAACCAACTTAAAGAAGACCTGTTACTGAACACAATAGATTTCAAACAAATGGAATTAAAGAAAATAAAAAACACCATAAAAAGCCATATGAGCAGAATCACACAGTTGGAGAAGTGCATAGACTATCTCAAAGAAAAACTGCAAACAAAAAATGACCAAGAAGCCAACAAGAAAATAAAAGGCAAAGTACTGGAAGAAGAAAGTCCAGTATTTAATGAACTAAGACAAAAAATAATCTAAGAATTGCAGGTATACCAGAAGGTGAGGAAATAGGGAAAGGGAAAGAACAAGTACTCAGGGAAATAATAGCAGAAAACTTTCTCACCCTTTGGAAAGAGGCATCGGTGCAAATACAGGAAATGAAAAGAGTCCCTAATAAGATAGACCCTAATAAACCAACACCAAGACATATAATAATCCAAATGGCAAAAAAGAAAAACAAAGAGATCGATGAACTTCATAAAGCAATAAGGGAGAAAAAACGCTCAAGTACAAAGAAAGGTTCATAAGAATCAAACCAGATCTCCCATTTGAAACAGTTAAAGCAAGAAGACATTGGAATGACATATTCAAATGACTGAATGAAAGAAATTTCCAACCTAGATTCCAATACCCAGCAAAAGTCTCATTAATATGAGGGTAGACTAAAAACATTTCAAACAAAAACAAACTTGCATTAGTTGTGCAAACAAAACCGATTCTAAATGACCTACTCAGAGACAAATTACACAATCCAACCCCCCAATTATAACAACAGCCACCCTACACAACTTCACAACAGCCCTCTCTGTCAATAATCTCCCTAAATACTAATGGACTAAACTCTCTCATCTAAAGACACATAATAGAGAACTGGATTAGAAAACATAAACCAGACTTCTGCAGCCTGCAAGAAACTTATCTACAAGTACAGGATAGGCACAGGCTCGGAATAAAAGGATGGAAGTCAATTCAGGCCAATGGAAAACAAAAAAGAGCAGGGATGGCCATTCTTATATCAGACCAAATTGCATTCAACCTCAATAAAGTGATCAGAGACAAAGAAGGTCACTACATGCTGATCAGTGGAACACTAGATCAAGAAGTACTAACCCTGGTCAATATTTATGCACCTAATGTAGAGTCAGCAAAATATGTGAGGCAATTGTTCGCAAACCTGAAGAAACACATGAAGGGAAATGTGATAACAGTAGGAGATCTCAATACTCCATTATCACCACTGGAAAGATCCACCAGACAGAAAAATAGCAAAGAAATAAGAGTGCTAAATGAAAAATTAAAAGATCTATGGCTAACAGACTTATATAGGGCCCTCCACACCCAGAAAATAGAATATACATTCTTATCAAGCCCACAAGGAACCTTCTCCAGAATAGACCATTCCTTTGGATATAAGTCTAATTTGCATAAAATCACAAATGTAAAGATCATTAGGAGCACCCTATCAGATCACTAATGCAACAGAGGTCAAAATTGTAAGAAAAAGCAGTGGATAAAATCAAATACCTGGAGACTGAACAACATGCTGCTCAATAGTAGGATTAGGCCTTAGTTCACTCTGAGGAATTCAAGGGAAACTTCACCTGTGCCTGTCTGCCTGTGTTTCTGAATCCCTGAAGGTTTCCTCAGAGGCCTAGGGAGCACACCCCCAAAAACCTGCATTTTGAAGCTGCCCAGTGAGTACGTTCTGGCTGTGGGGGTCTCGTCCAATAAGCTGAGCTCTCTGGCCTGTGGAGGCTCCACCTTGCTGTACCTTTGTTCACTCTGTGGACTGTCAATTAGAGGCAGCAGAAGAGCACACCTTCACTTCGCGGCTGCACACTCTAACCAATGAACCCCACCACAACATGCAGAAAAAACCACACTACAAGCATGATAATAGGAAAACCTCTCAGGCAAACACCGTGCACAGAGAATAAAGATGAAAGCTTGGATGAACTAATAAATTTCAACCATCTGATTAACCTCTCGATAAGGAACTTAAAATAGCAATATGGAATATGTTTGAAGAACTCAAAGAAAGCATAGATCGATCTGAACAGAACAAAAAGACAGAAATCAGAAAACTTCAAACTGAAATAACAAATCTAAAAAACACAGTAGCTCAACTGAAAACCTAAATGGATAGCCTCACCAGCAGGGTATCATCAGCTGAGGAGAGAATCGGAGTACTGGAAGATGTGATGCAGAAAAACTCAACACAACAGAAGAAAATGGAAAAGAACCTTAAAACAAACGAACAGGCAATGAAAAAAGTACTCAAGGAATGTGAACAGATGAAAATAGAAGTTTTTGATAAACTCAACAGAAACAGCATAAGAATCATTGGAGTCCCAGAGACCCAAGTAGGAGATCTCCAGGAAGAACCAATTGTCAAAAACATCATCAAAGAGATACTCCCAGAGTTAAAGACTACAAGCAATCAAATCCTGCATGCCCAAAGAGTACCAGCTAAAATAGACCCCAAAAAATAACACCCTAGGACACATCCTCATTACAATGACAACTCCCACAGATAGAGATAGAATACTGAAAGCAGCAAGATCAAAAAGGGAAATTACATTCAAAGGAGCATCCCTAAGACTTACAGCAGACATGTCAAAGAAACTCTCAAGACCAGAAGACAGTGCTGGGATATTGTGACAAGACTGAATGAAATGAATGCCTCACCGAGAATACTGCACTCAGCCCGACTCGTGTCCAGGTTTGAAGGAAGAATACATAGCTTTATGGATAAACAACAGCTCAGGAACTTCACAGATGATAAACTAGCCTTAAAGGAAAAACTGACAGATCCACTCTAAGACAAGAGAGACCAACAAACACAGCAAACTTATCTACAAAAATGACATTAAATCCTATGACAATCATCTCCCTCAATGTCAATGGACTAAATTCACCAATTAAAAGACACAGAGTGGCAAGATGGATCAAAACGATGAATCCAACCTTCTGCTGCCTACAAGAAACACATCTGAATAGTCAGAACAAACATACACTCAAAATCAAAGGCTGGGGGAAAATCATCCAAGCAAACAACACCCTCAAAAAAGCTGGGGTGGCCATATTAATATCTGATGACACCAACTTTATACTCAGAAAAGTGGTAAGGGACAAAGATGGACACTATGTACTAATCAAGGGATATGTACAACAGGAAGAAATCAGACTATTAAACATATATGCTCCCAATGAGAGACCAGCAAATTATCTAATACAATTACAGACAAATCTGAAAGAAAAAAATCAATAATAACACAATAATTATGGGAGAACTCAACATGGCCCTATCAACACTTGATAGGTCATTCAGACTGAAACCGAACAAAAACATACTAGCCCTGAAAAGAGTTATTGAAGAAAGAGGACTAGTAGATATATACAGGACACTTTATCCCAAAAAACCTGGATACACATTCTTCTCCAATGTACATGGGTCATTCTCCAGAATAGACTACAAGCTGACACATAAAACATACCTCCATAAAATCAAGAGGATAGAAATCTTGCAGGCTACCTTTGCTGACCACAAGGCTCTGAAATTAGATGTGAACTACAAAGCCACACAGAAGAAAAACTTTAACAATTGGAAATTAAACACCCTGCTACTGAACAACCAGTGGGTCCGAGATCACGACAGATATTGAAGAGATCCAAAGAGAGTAATTTGAGAAACTTTATGCTACTAAACATGAGAACCTAGAAGAAATGAAAAAATTCTTGGACACTTATAACCTTCCACATTTAAGTAAGGAGGATGTAGCATATCTAAACACCCCCATAACTACTGAGGAAATTGAAACTAAAATCAAACATCTGCCCAAAAAGAAAAGCCCAGGCCCACATGGATTTCCTAATGAATTTTTTAAAAATATTTGACGAGGAGCTACTACCAATCCTAGCCAGACTCTTCCATGAAATTGAAAAAATGGGAACACTCCCAAACAGCTTTTATGAAGCCAACATCACCTTGATACCCAAACCAGACAGAGATGCTGCCAAAAAAGAAAATTATAGACCAATATCCCTGATGAATGCTGATGCAAAGATCTTCAACAAAATCCTAAAAAATAGGATCCAATGCATCATTAAGAAGATCATACACTACTACCAAGTAGGTTTCATCCCAGGAATGCAAGGATGGTTTAACATCCGTAAATCTATCAACATCATACACAACATCAACAACAAGAAAAATAAAAATCATATGATCATATCAATAGACAAAGAGAAAGCATTTGATAAGGCCCAACACCCATTCTTGATCAAAACTCTCAGTAAGATGGGAATAGAAGGAACCTTCCTCAATCTAGTTGAAGTCATCTACCACAAGCCAATGGCAAATATTATCCTCAATGGAGAAAAACTAAAAGCCTTTCCTCTAAATTATGGTACAAGACAAGGCTTTCTGCTCTCACCACTCCTCTTCAACATAGTACTGGAAGTTCTTGCTAAAGCAATCAGGCAAGAAAAAGGTATCAAGGGAATCCAGATAGGAAAGGAAGAAATCAAGCTCTCATTGTTTGCAGACGACATGATACTCTACTTAGAAAACCCTAAAGACTCTACCAAAAAGCTTCTAGAAACAATAGATTCATATAGCAAGGTGGCAGGCTACAAAATCAACACACACAAATCAATGGCCTTTTTATATACCAATAATGATAGGGAAGATATGGACGTCAGGAAGGCAATCCCATTCACAATAGTGCCACACAAACTCAAACATCTTTGAGTCAACTTGACCAAAGATGTGAAGGACCTATACAAAGAAAACTGTAAAGCCCTGCTCCGAGAAATAAGAGAGGACACGTGGAAACGGAAACACATACCCTGCTCATGGACTGGCAGGATTAACATCATTAAAATGGCAATACTCCCCAAAGCATTATAAAGATTTAATGCGATCCCCTTAAAAATACCCATTACATTCTTCAAAGAAGTGGATCTAACACTTATGAAGTTTATCTGGAACAATAAACACCCTCGAATAGCTAAAGCACTCCTAGGGAAAAGGAAAATGGGAGGCATTACTTTCCCCAACTTTAAACTGTACTACAAAGCAATAGTTATCAAAACAGCATGGTGTTGGAATAAAGACAGACCCTCAGATCAGTGGAATAGGCTTGAGTTCTCAGACATTGTCCCCCAGACATACAGTTACCTAATTTTTGACAAAGGAGCAAGAAATCCTAAGTGGAGCAGAGAAAACCTCTTCAGCAAGTGGTGCTGGCAGAACTGGTTAGCCACTTGCAAAAAAGCGAACATAGATCCCCAGTTATCATAATGTACAAAGGTAAAATCCAATTGGATTAAAGACCTTGTTATCAGACCTGATACCATAAGGTATATAGAACAACACGTCGGTAAAAAATTCCATGACATTGAGACTAAAGGCACCTTCAAGGAGGAAACTGCACTTTCCAAACAAGTGGAAGCAGAGATCAACAGATGGGAATACATTAAACTGAGAAGCTTCTGCACCTCAAAAGAAATAGTGCCCAGGATACAAGAGTCACCCACGACCGAACTCTGCTGGATCTCAGATGCCAGCACCCTTCTGCCTCTCTACTCTGCTGTCCTGCATTTTCGGCCTGATTTCACCCTTGGTGCGGCTCACCAGCCAGCCTGCCTTCCTGTGAACTTTCCGGGGAGTCTGCCTTCCTGTGAGCCTTCCGTGGAGGTGAGTCGACACGCCCAGAAAGGGAGGAGCCACTGAACTTCGCTGGATCTCAGATGCCAGCACCCTTCTGCCTCTCTACTCTGCTCTCCTGCATTTTTGGCCTGATTTCATCCTGGGTGCGGCCCATCTGCCAGCCTGCCTTCCTGTGAGCCTTCCGTGGAGGTGAGTCGACACGCCCAGAAAGGGAGAAGCCAGAGGAGCACGGTTGCTCCGCTCCCCTTCGCGACGGTGCACAGCATTTAGCCAATGAATACAATCACAACACGTAGAAAAACACGCAGTACTAGTGTGACAATGGGGAAACAACATGGGCCAGTGCCAGACATAGAGAATAAAGATGGCAACTCTGATGACTTGAACATGATCAACCACCTAGTCAGTCTCTCAGATAAGGAGTTTAGAGTTGCAATATGGAACATGTTCAAAGAACTCAAACAAAGTATAGAAGAGAAAACTGAAAAGAATCAGGAGAATATGAAGATAGAAATGAGAAAACTCCAAACGGAAATTTCAGATCAAATAACAGGTCTGAGAAACTCAGTAGATGAATTGAAGAAAAACATGTTTGAGATTTCCCACAGGTTAACAGCAGCTGAGGATAGAATCAGTACACTGGAAGATGAGATACATAACAATTACATACAGCAGAAGAAATTGGAAAAAAGCCTCAAAGCAAATGATCAAACAATGGAAAAATTACTCAAAGAATGGGAACAGATGAAAATAGAAGTCTATGATAAGCTCAACAGAAACAACTTAAGAATCATTGGAGTCCCAGAGACTCAGGAAGAAAATCTCCGGGAAGAATCAACAGTCAAGAACATCATTAAAGAGAAACTACCAGAGATAATGAATACATGTGATCAAATCCTGCATGCCCGAAGAGTGCCAACTAAAAGAGACCCCAGAAAAAACACCCCAAGACACATCCTAGTCACAATGACGAATCCCATAGATAGAGACAGAATTCTGAAAGCAGCAAGATCGAAAAGAGAAATTACATTTAAGGGAACATCCTTGAGATTTTCTGCAGACCTGTCACCAGAAACACTCAAGGCCAGAAGGCAGTGGTGGGACATAGTGACAAAACTCAATGAAATAAATGCTTCGCCTAGAATACTGCACCCAGCAAAACTCACTTTCAGGTTTGAAGGAACAATACATAGTTTCACAGACAAACAACAGCTCAAAAACTTCACAGACTCAAAACCATTCTTAAAAGAAAAACTGAATGGCATACTTTAAGACAAGGCTTACCAACAGACACACCAAACTTTAATATAAAGATGGCACTAACTCCCAGGACAATTCTTTCTCTCAATGTCAATGGACTAAATGCACCAGTTAAGAGACACAGAGTGGCTAAATGGATCAAAAAACTCAATCCAACCTTCTGCTGCCTACAAGAAACGCACCTGAATAGTCAGAACAAACATAGACTCAAAATAAAAGGCTGGAGGAAAATCATCCAAGCAAACAACACCCAAAAAAAAGCAGGAGTGGCCATATTAATATCAGATGATGCAAACTTTATACTTAGGAAAGTTGTAAGGGACAAAGATGGACATTTTGTATTAATCAAGGGATATGTACAGCAGGAAGAAATCACCCTCCTAAACATATATGCACCGAATGAGGGGCCAGCAAAATATTTAATACAACTGTTGACAAATCTGAAAAATAATATCAATAACAACACAATAATTGTGGGAGACCTCAACACGGCATTGTCAACACTAGACAGGTCAACCAGACTGAAACCCAACAAGAATATACTAGACCTGAGGAGAGAAATGGAAGTAAGAGGCCTAGTAGATATATACAGGACACTCCACCCCCAGAAGCCTGGATACACATTTTTCTCTAATGTACATGGGACATTCTCTAGGATAGACTACATGTTAGCACACAAAACATATCTCCATAATATTAAGAGGATAGAAATTTTGCAGGCTGCCTTTGCTGACCACAAAGCCCTGAAATTATATATAAACTACAAAGGGACACAGAAGAAAAAATTTAACACCTGGAAGTTAAATAGCCTCATACTGAATAATCAGTGGGTCCGAGATGAAATCAAAGAGGAAATCAAAACCTTCCTGAAAACAAATGACAATGGAGACACAATTTATCAGAACCTATGGGACACAGCAAAAGCAGTACTGAGAGGAAAATTTATAGCTTTGCAAGCACACATCAGGAAAGAAGAAGGGGCATACCTGAATAGCTTAATGACGCAGCTCATAGAATTAGAAAGTGCTCAACAAAAGGATCCAAAAATAGGGAGGCAGAAGGAAATAACAAAGCTGAGAGCAGAAATCAATGAAGTGGAAACCAGAAAAACCATCCAAAAGATCAACGAAAGCAGAAGTTGGTTCTTTGAAAAAATAAACAAGATTGATAGACCACTGGCAAAACTAACAAAGAAAGAAAGAGAGAGAAACTTGATAACTCGTATTAGGAATGAAAAAGGAGAGATCACTACTGATATGGTAGAGATTCAAAGGGGAATCAGAAACTACTTTGAGAAACTCTATGCCACTAAAAATGAAAACCTGGAAGAAATGGATAAATTTTTGGAATCTTATAATCTTCCACGATTGAATGAAGAGGATGTAGCATATCTAAACACACCCATTACTATTGAGGAAATTAAGAAAGTAATCAAATGTCTGCCCAAAAACAAAAGCCCAGGCCCAGATGGATTTACTAATGAATTCTTTCAAACCTTTCAAGAGGAACTACTACCAATCCTGGCAAGACTCTTTCATGAAATTGAAAAAACAGAAAAACTTCCAAATAGCTTTTATGAAGCCAACATTACCTTGATACCTAAACCAGACAGAGATGCTACGAAAAAAGAAAATTACAGACCAATATCGCTGATGAATGCAGATGCAAAGATCTTCAACAAAATCCTGGCAAATAGGATTCAATGCCTCATTAAGAAGATCATCCACTACGATCAAGTAGGTTTCATTCCAGGAATGCAAGGCTGGTTTAACATCCGTAAATCTATCAACATAATACACAACATCAACAGCATGAAAAATAAAAATCACATGATCATATTAATCGACGCAGAGAAAGCATTTGACAAGGTCCAACACCCATTCTTGATCAAAACTCTCAGCAAGATGGGAATGGAGGGAACCTTTCTCAATATAGTTAAGGCCATCTACCACAAGCCAGAGGCAAATATTGTCCTCAATGGAGAAAAACTGAAAGCCTTTCCTCTAAATTCTGGCACAAGACAAGGCTGTCCTCTCTCACCACTTCTATTCAACATAGCACTTGAAGTACTTGCTATAGCGATTAGGCAAGTAAAGGATATCAAGGGAATCCAGATAGGAAAGGAAGAAGTCAAGCTCTCACTGTTTGCAGATGACATGATACTCTACTTAGAAAACCCCAAAGACTCTATCAAAAAGCTTCTAGAAACAATAGACTCATATAGCAAGGTGGCAGGCTACAAAATTAACACACAAAAATCAATGGCCTTCCTATACACCAATACTAATAAGGAAGAAATGGACATTAAGAAAACAACTCCATTCACTATAGTGTCACACAAACTCAAATATCTTGGAATCAACTTGACTAAAAATGTGAAGGACCTATACAAGGAAAACTATAAAACTCTGCTCCAAGAAATAAGAGAGGACACGCGGAAATGGAAGCATATACCCTGCTCATGGATTGGCAGGATTAACATCATTAAAATGGCAATACTCCCCAAAGCACTGTACAGATTTAATGCGATCCCCCTAAAGATACCCATGACATTCTTCAAAGAAGTGGACCAGGCACTTTTGAAATTTATTTGGAACAATAAACACCCTCGAATAGCTAAAGCAATCATTGGGAAAAAGAATATGGGAGGAATTACTTTCCCCAACTTTAAACTTTACTACAAAGCAATAGTTATCAAAACAGCATGGTATTGGAATAAAGACAGGCCCTCAGATCAGTGGAATAAGCTTGAATACTCAGAGAATGTTCCCCAGACATACAATCATCTAATTTTTGATAAAGGAGCAAAAAATCCTAAATGGAACAAAGAAAGCCTCTTCAACAAGTGGTGTTGGCAAAACTGGGTAGCCACTTGCAAAAAATTGAACTTAGACCCCCAGCTAACATCATGTACGAAGGTAAAATCCAAATGGATTAAAGACCTCGATATCAGCCCCAAAACCATAAGATATATAGAACAATACGTAGGTAAAACACTCCAGGACATTGAGGCTAAAGGCATCTTCAAGGAAGAAACTGCACTCTCCAAGCAAGTGAAAGCAGAAATTAACAGATGGGAATATATTAAGCTGAGAAGCTTCTGCACCTCAAAGGAAATAGTGCCCAAGATACAAGAGCCACCCACTGAGTGGGAGAAACTATTCACCCAATACCCATCAGATAAGGGGCTAATCTCCAAAATATACAAGGCACTGACAGAACTTTACAAGAAAAAAACATCTAATCCCATCAAAAAATGGGGAGAAGAAATGAACAGACACTTTGACAAAGAAGAAATACAGATGGCCAAAAGACACATGAAAAAGTGCTCCACATCACTAATCATCAGGGAGATGCAAATCAAAACAACGATGAGATACCACCTCACACCACAGAGAATGGCACACATCACAAAGAATGAGAATAAACAGTGTTGGCAGGGATGTGGGGAGAAAGGAACTCTTATCCACTGCTGGTGGGAATGCCGTCTAGTTCAACCTTTATGGAAAGCGATATGGAGATTCCTCCAAAAACTGGAAATCGAGCTCCCATACGATCCAGCTATACCACTCCTAGGAATATACCCTAGGAACACAAAAATACAATACAAAAACCCCTTCCTTACACCTATATTCATTGCAGCACTATTTACCATAGCAAGACTCTGGAAACAACCAAGATGCCCTTCAACAGACGAATGGCTAAAGAAACTGTGGTACATAAACACAATGGAATATTATGCAGCTATCAGGAGAGATGAAGTCATGAAATTTTCCTATACATGGATGTACACGGAATCTATTATGCTGAGTGAAATAAGTCAGAGAGAGAGAGAAAAACGCAGAATGGTCTCACACATTTATGGGTTTTAAGAAAAATGAAAGACATTCTTGCAATAATAACTTTCAGACACAAAAGAGAAAAGAGCTGGAAGTTCCAGCTCACCTCAGGAAGCTCATCACAAAGAGTGATGAGTTTAGTTGGATAAATAACTACATTTTGAACTGTCCTAATAATGAGAATGTATGAGGGAAATTGAGAACCTGTTTAGAATACAGGCGGGGGTCGGGTGGGGGAAAGGGAGACTTGGGACAATGGTGATGGGAATGTTGCACTGGTGATGGGTGGTGTTAAAAAAAATGTTATGTCATAATAATTCTAAAAAAAAGAAGAAAAAAAAAGAGTCACCCACCTAGTGGGAGAAACTATTCATCCAACACCCATCAGATAAGGGGCTAATATCCAAAATATACAGGGCAGTGACAGAACTTTACAAGAAAATAACATCTAATCCCATCAAAAAATGGGGAGAAGAAATGAACAGACACTTTGATAAAAAAGAAATACAAATGGCCAAAAGGCACATGAAAAAATGCTCCTCATCACTAATCATCAGGGAGATGCAAATCAAAACAACGATGAGATACCACCTCACACCACAGAGATTGGCACACATAACAAAGAATGAGAACAATCAGCGCTGGTGGGGATGTGGAGAGAAAGGAACTCTTATTCACTGCTGGTGGTAATGCTGTCTAGTCCAACGTCTATGGAAAGCGATATTGAAATTCCTTCAAAATCTGGAAATTGAGCTCCCATTCGACCCAGATATTCCACTCCTATTGATATACCCTAAGAACACAAGAATACAATACAAAAACCCCTTCCTCACACCTATATTTATTGCAGCACTATTCACAATAGCCAGGCTCTGAAAACAACCAAGATGCCCTTCAACAGATGAATGGCTAAAGAAACTGTGGTACATATACACAATGGAATATTATGTAGCCATCAGGAGAGATGAAGTCATGAAATTTTTCTATACATGGATGTACATGGAATCTATCATGCTGAGTAAAATAAGTCAGAGGGAGAGAGAGAGAGACGTAGAATATTCTCACTCATCTATGGGTTTTAAGAAAAATAAAAGTTATTTTTGCAACAATCCTCAGAGACTATGAGAGATGGGCTGGAACTTCCAGCTCACTTCATGCAGCTCACCACAAAGATTGGTGAGTGCAGTTATAGAAATAACTACACAGAAAACTACCTTAATCATGTAAATGAATGAGGGAACTGGAAAGCCTGTCTGGAGTACAGGTGGGGGTGGGGTGGGATGGAGGGAAATTTGGAACATTGGTGGTGGGAATGTTGCACTGGTGAAGGGGGTGTTCTTTACATGACTTAAACCTAATCACAATCATTTATGTAATCAAGATGTTTAAATAAATAAAAGGAAAAACAAAAAATAAACAAGAAAAACAATAGCTGGATCAAAAAGGAACTCAAGAAAGAAATAAAAAGATTCCTTGAGACAAGTAATAATGAAGAGACAAAATCTGTGGGACACAGAAAAATCAGTAATTAGGGGGAAACTCATAGCATTACAGGACTATGTCAGGAAAGAGGAAAATGACAAAATCAATAGTTTAATGGGTCACCTTAAGGAGCTGGAACAACAGCAGCAAAGAAATCCAACCACAACCAGCAGACAATAAATAATAAAAACCAGATCAGAAATAAACAACACAGAAACTAAGAAAACATTACAGAAAATCAATGAGACCAGGAGTTAGTTTTTCGAAAAAATAAACAATATAGACAACCACTGACAAGACTCACCCAAAAAAAGAGAAAAAACACCCAAATTAGAAGGATCACAAATGAAAGGGGAGAGATTACAACAGAACCCCGAGAAATAAAACAAATCATGAGGTCTTATTATGAACAACTATATTCAGTTAGGCTAGAGAATCCAGTAGAAATCGACAGATTCCTGGGAAAATACCATCTTCTGAGACTGGGAAAGGAGGATGTAGAAAGCTTAAACAGGCCAATCACTTCAGAGGAAATTGAAGCAGTAATTAAGAAACTCCCTAAGAACAAAAGTCTAGGTTCAGATGACTTTACAGGTGAATTCTATCAAATATTCTGAGAAGACTTACTACCATTGATCCACAGGCTCTTCAAAACCATTGAAAAGACAGTAATCCTCCCCAACTCCTTTTATGAGACTAATATCACACTCATCCCCCAAAATGGCAAAGACACCGCCAAGAAAGAAAACTACAGACCAATCTCACTAATGAACATAGATGCAAAAATACTCAACAAAATCTTAGCAAACCAAATCCAGCACTACATAAAAAAGATTATACACCATGACCAAATGGGTTTCATCCTAGGGATGCAAGGTTGGTTTAACATACGCAAATCAATCATCATCATACACCACATCAACAACAAGAAAGACAAAAACCACATGATCATAACAATCGATACAGAGAAGGCATTTGACAAAATCCAACACCCATTCATGTTGAAAACACTGAGAAAACTAGGGTTGGAAGGAACCTCCTCAAGATAGTTACAGCTATCTATGAAAAGCCCACAGCAAACATTATCCTTAATGGGAAAAAACTGAAAGCATTTCCACTAAGGTCAGGAAGTAGGCAAGGCTGTCCACTCTCTCCACTCTTATTCAATATAATATTAGAAGTCCTAGCAATAGCAATCAGACAAGAGAAGGGAATCAAAGGAATCCAAATTGGGAAAGAAAAACTCAAATTATCTCTGTTTGCAGATGAGATGATGGTATACATAGAAAACCCTAAAGCGGGGGTCTCAAACTCAATTTACCTGAGGGCCACAGGAGACAAAGTCGGGGTGATCCTTGAGTGAAAAGTCAGTAGTAAGCCTTGAACATTGGGGGGTGTGATCTAAACAACTAAAACAAAAACAAAAAAAAAATGATTCCTCTAGGGCAGGGCCACAAAATGTTGTACAGAGGGCCGCAAACGGCCCATGGGCTGTGAGTTTGAGACTCCGGCGTCCACAGTAGAACTCCTAGAAACAATTAACCAATACAGCAAAGTGGCTGGCTACAAAGTCAATACACAAAAGACAGTAGCATTCCTCTATATAAATAACGAAGTAGAGGAAAAATAGATTAAGGAGACAACCCCATTTAAAATAGTATCAAAAATATTAAGTACCTAGAAATCAACCTTACAAGCGAAGTGAAGGACCTATACCAGGGAAACTTCAAAACACTTCAGAAAGAAATTGAAGAGGATCTAAGGAAATGGAAGAACATGCCATGCTCTTGGGTAGGTAGAATCAATGTAGTCAAAATTACTATCCTACCCAAACTCCGATAGAGATTCAATGCAATTCCTATCCAAATTCAGACATCATTTTTAAAGACTTAGAAAATCAATCTTGAAATCTGGAACCACAAAAGACCCAGGATAGCCAAATACATACTGAAAAACAAGAATTTGGGTGGCATCTCCTTACCTAACCTGAAACTATATTATAAAGCCATAGTGATCAAAACAGCATGGTACTGGAACAAAGACAGAGCCTCAGACCAATAGGTTAGAACAGAATTTCCAGAAACAACCCCCAAGATATAAAGTCAACTAATATTTGACGAAAGAGCCAGGAACTTGAAATGAAACAAAGAGTCTCTACAACAAACAGTGTTGGTACAACTGAAAAGCCACCTGTAAGAGACTGAAAATTGACCCATACCTCACTCCTTACACAAAAGTCAACTCAAAATGAATTAAAGACCTTGAAATCAGACCAAAATCTATAGTTTATTGAGGAAAAATGGGTAGAATACTCGAAGACCTTTATATCAAAAAGTCTTCGAGGCTGGAGCTCCAATTGTAAGAACTTTAGCATCAAACATAAACAAATGGGATTACATCAAACTAAAAAGCTTCTGCATGGCGAAAGAAACCCTATTTAATACAAGAAGACAGTTAACTGAATGGGAAAAAAATCTTTGCACTCAACACGTCAGATTAAGGGCTGATATCTAAAATATACAAAGCACTCAGAAAGCTGACACCCCCCCAAATCTAATAAAGCCCTAGAAAAATGCGGAGATGAAATGAATAGATACTTCTCCAAGGAAGACCAAAAGATGGTCAACAAACACATGAAAAACATGCTCACCTTCACTCATCATTAGAGAAATCCAAATCAAGACAACTAAGAGGTACCACCTTACACCAGTGAGGATGGCTCACATCAAAAAAATGAGAACAACCTCTGTTGGCAGGGATGTGGTATGAAAGGAACTCTCATCCACTGCTGGTTGGAATGCCCTCTCATCCAAACCCTACAGAAAAATCTGGAGAGAGCTCAAGGAACTCAGAATTGAGCTGCCATTCGATCCAGCAATTGATCTCCTAGGGATCTACCTCCAAGTCGGTTGGACATTCATCCCAAAGTATGTGTGCACCCTACTATTTATAACAGCAGTCAGTATAATAGCCAAGACTTGGAACCAACCTCGAAGTCCAACAAAAAACGAGTGGATCACGAAGATGTGATATTTATATACAATGGAATACTACATAGCAGTTACAAATGATACAATCATAGACTTTGCAGCAACATGGATGGATATAGAAAAATATAATGTTAAATAAAGTATGCCAGAAGATGAAAGATAAACAGAATGATAGCACTATTCTGAAGTATCTAGAATATACACCAGATATACAGGCAATACTGCATGATCAAATAACAGGGTTTAGCTGGGTAGAAACTCCAAACACTGTAATTGTCAACATGGGGAGTAGTTCCCAAAACAAGTGGAAGAGGAACAACACAAAGCCTCGACTACACATTATACCATAAAGAAACCAGCAACAGCAGAAACAACAGGGTAGTGAGAACAGGTATGTAATCAGCCTTTTACTACAAAGGTCCATAATAATATCTTAGGGTTCTTATACAGGATTACAGGTAAAGAATATGATTGGAAGTCACTGACTCCAATGGAAGCATTTCACAACAATATATTTTAATGTCTAATCTTACTATATATTTTTGAGTGTTAAATGGATTTTTAAATTTATTTTGATATATAATTTTTATTTTAATTATAGTGGCTTACATATTGTTCACAGTAATATTCCAGGTACATATTTACATTGAAACAGGGGAATTCCCACCACAAAATTGTCCTCCCACAATCGCTCCCATCCTGCCTCCCAAATCCTCCACTCTCCCCGTCAGGGGCTGCTAGAATGCGTGGTCCCTTCTGTGTCTAGTTTATTACTTAGTGGTCTTATAGCGGTTTGGTCTTGGTGCCTCCATTACTGCCCCCTCTGATTGGAAGGCGGGACTAGAAAGTTCAAGTTATGTGTTTTTGTTTGAGGAAGAGAAAGGTAATATAATGGGATAAAAATCGACTATGTCGACTATGAGCAGAGTCATTCTAGAGGCTCTCATCCTTGGTTTGAGGGATGAAGGAGAAAAGAAGAAGGTGAAACACCACAACAGTTCAAAAAGAAAAATCAAATAAGATACCCAGTGAGCACTGCAGCAATAAAAATATGCACCACATAGTTGCCATGGTCTTGGGATAGGAAATATGACAAGGCGCAAAGAGGAAAAGGTGAAAAGAAGAAAGAAAAAATAAATATATAATTAAAAAAATGGACAACTACTTCAATATATACCCCAAAACAAAGAAATCGACAAAAATTAGATAAAAAAATAAAAAATTAAAAAAAATTTGTAAAGGATTATTTAGTGTTTTTGTCTCCCCCGTCCCGCATAGGCACAGTAAATATTGGGGTCATCTGAACTGGGAATCCCCTTGGCCTAAGAGATACAGGGTTCTCTACCCTTGGGATATATTGTCATGAGATTATCTATAGACTCCTTTCACATTCATTTACTCTCCCCTTTGGTGTTTTTGAGCCATATGGAAGACTTCTGCTCCAATTTGGATGATAAAAATAGACCTCTAAATCTAGAGGTCTCCGTCTGTGCACAGGTCAAGAAGTGGAACTTATGATGAAGACTTTCTTTGTGATTTTAGAAGTTCTGTTTCCTCGATGTCATTTTAATCTGTTTTCTGCAGTTAGTGGTCTTGGCCCTTGCGCTGAAACTCGGATGGAGTCTGGGATATTGTCTTTTGTTATGTTTCTAGAAGACCCGTTCAGTTGCAATTGCCTCAGTCAGGACTCTGGAATTGGAGGTCATGATTGTTATGCAGGATGTAGACTAAACCCTAGACTAGGGCTTTCTTGTTGGTCCCAGAATACATACTGCCCAGTTATGGTTCTATCAGCCGGTCATCTGTAGATCACGTTCTTGGCTTTTGCACAGCCCATAGTGTGTTCTGATTTTGTTTTATCATTAGTTGGTAAGGTAAGATAACCTGTTCTTATGTCCATTTGTTCCCAATTTTCTCGTTGTCAGGATATCATATTAGAACTGGCACTTGTTGGAGATCGAGTAGTATTCAGGATGTCCCAGATGGGCTTTGGTTCCTGTAGCTGTTGTGAAGAACTGTGTCGGTTCTATGTCTGGGGTTCAGGATTCAAGTCTGGATTGTCAGTGTATAATCTTCTGGAGTCTAAGATGGATCCACATGACATATTTTCAAGATGGGAGATACCGGACTTAGCCCTAAAAGGACTCCCAATGCAAGAACTTTACACAAGACCCCCCATCAAATCTTTTACCAATCTCAGGAAGGGCAGGGTGTGCGATGAAAAGGTGCAGGGAACCCACACCCCACAAGAAAATCTCAAAAGGCAATGGGAAAACCTATACTTTCATCACAAGTATAAGACCTCTATAACACTACCTCTTTATTTTTTATTTCATTTTACTTAAAATCATTTTTCACTATACATATGTGAGCAAATATATATTTTTATTTCTATTTTTATGTTTTTTGTTTTTTTTTTTTTTGTGGTTTTTGGGTCACACCCGGCAGTGCTCAGGGGTTATTTCTGGCTCCAGGCTCAGAAATTGCTCCTGGCAGGCACGGGGGACCATATGGGGCGCCGGGATTCGAACCGATGACCTCCTGCATGAAAGGCAAACGCCTTACCTCCACGCTATCTCTCCGGCCCCTATTTTTATGTTTTTTGGGTGTGTGACTTGTTTCTCTGTTCTTTACACCCCCAAATGCACCGGCAATATAATGAAGCACCATTTCTTCCTGAAAAGGCACACTAAAAAAGGGGAAATCCCATGTATATAAACAAGCTCTTATCTACTAGGGATAAGAACTCATACTTATTTACAATATTACTATATTAAAAATAAAATAACCTCTCAGCTTTTCTGTCCACAGGGGTCCTTGGATACAAAGGGTGAACAACCTAAGGTGGCACCTTGGTGCTCAGTCACACTAGATACCATACTCAGCTTGCATTATAAAAATGTCTTGATAAAAATACTTTAACATACTCTTTATCTTTAAGGTCCCTCTTTTAGGACCAGAAGCATATGATCAGCCAGACCACTGAAGCAGCAACTGTGACCCACAGACTTATATTACAGGGCCTACTCATCGAACATGTTTCAAGCAAACTAACATTCCCTTGCTCTTTTCTCCTCTCTTCTCACTACTTTTTTCTCCCTTTTCTTCTCCCTTTTCCTCCTCATTATCATCAATTCAATCCATATCAAACAAAATCCACACTGTTATCTCCTCTTTGGGAGAGTAAAGTTGATATATAAGACGCTGTGGACAATACTGCATAGAGTAAACACCTATATAAATAGACTTCACTAACACATTGTTTAGTACTTGAGATGTGAAACCTATGTTTCCAAAAGTTGATCTATTAGTTCCTTTACCTTACATGTACTATATTTACCTATCTTTCTGTACTCAGCTTATTTCTTGGTCTCCCCTCCTCTTTTTCTTAAGCTATACCTAAGCTAACTACTATACGTTTATATATGGGCATGAGAACATAGAGATAGGACTCCTCCTTGATAGCCAAACCTAAGATGTAAACAACCCATACCTATAGTGTATATAATCCCTCCCATAAACTATCCCCTCACCCCACTTCAGAAATACGACTATCCCTTCACCCCCCAATCCCAACCCGATTTCCCATCTTATTAAAACTCCTCACCCTCAGTTCTTAATTCATTAGGCACCAAGACCGACCTCCTACCCCAATGAGCCAGTTACTCAGCACCCAAGCAAAGGAACACCCACTTAGACACTTCATCCCTGGCAAGAAAATACAACCAACATCCTTCTGACTCATGTTGTGTGACCCTCCTTCTCACCTCTCCCTAACGTGGACTGTTGTTTGATATTGAACTCAGCTCCAAAAGGATCCCCACTGAAAGAACTCTATCCAAGACCTCTCTGCCAAAAATCCTTTTTTAATCTCAAGAAGGCCAGGGTGTGTGATGAAAATGCACCTTAGAGACCACACTCCACAGAAAATCTCAAAAGACTATGGGGAAACCTATACTTCCCTCATAAGTTTAAGATCTATATAATACTTCCTCTCAACCTGTTTTCCCTAAATCTAAGGTAATCTGCATCACTTTGTTCCTATAATTACTTTTTTAATTCATTTTTTATTTATATATATGTAAGCATATATATTTTTATTTTTGTCTTGTTTTTGTTTCCTTCTTCCACTCCCAAATGCACCAGCAATATAATGTAGCACCATTTCTTCCTGCAAAGGCATGCTAAAAAAAGGGGGGGGGAATCTTACGTACAAAATCAAGCTCTTATCTACTAGGGATAACTCATACTTTTTTTACAATACAGGGGCACCTCCCACCTTGAACATATGTCATGTGGACCCATCTTAGACCCCAGGTCATTAGACACTGACCATCCAGCCTTGAATCCTGGAGCCCAGACATAGAAATGACACAGTTCTCCACAACAGCTCCAGGAACCAAATCCCCTCTAGGACATCCTTAATACTGCTCTGGCACCAATATGTGCCAGTTTTAATAAGATATCCTGACAAGAAGGAAATGGGAACAACTTGATCTAAGAACAGGCAGTCTTACCTCACCATCTAACGATATGAAAAAATCAGAAGGCTTGTCATCCTTTGATTTGTACAAAAGCCAAAATTGCTATTTGCAGATGACTGACTGTGACAACCATAACTGAGCAGAATGTATCCTGGGACCAATAAAAAGTCCTAGTCTAGGTTTTGGTCTACGATAGGTACTACAACCAAGATCTCTAATTCCAGAGGTCTGGCTGAGACAATTGCAACTGAGCAAGTCTTCTGGAAACATAACGAAAGACTATCCCAGGCTCCATACTAGGATCAGTGCAATGAGCAAAACCACCAACTACAGACGATGGATTAAACAACAGCGAAGGAACAAAACTTCTAATACCACAAAGAAAGACTTCATCATAAGCTCCATTCCTTGACCTGTGCAGATACCAAAATCTCTGGATACAGAGGTCTTACTTTATCACCCATGAGAAAGCTGAAGCCTTCCATACACCACAAAGGCGCCGAGGGGAGAGTAAAAGAACATGCAAGGAGTCTATAGTTATTCCCATGACAGTATACTTCAAAGGTGGAGAAACTCTGTAGCTTTTAGGCCAAGGGGATTCCCTCTCTAATGTTCCCAATATTTACTGTGCCTATGCAGAGAAAAAAAAAACAGCACAAAATAATCTTTTTATTTATCTATTTATTTTTTGATTTCTATGCTTTTGTTTGGATATTGAAGTTGAGGTCTCCCACTTTTTTATTTTATTTTTTTTTCCTTTTTGGGTTCTGTTATGTTTTTATTTCAGGACCGTGGTTATTATGTAGTGCTTGTCTTTATTGCTGTAGTGCTCACTGGATTTTTTTATTTGATATCTCCTTTTATATTGTTGTGTTTCACTTCCTTTTTCCCTTCCCTCTCTCAAACTGAGGTTGAGGGCCTCTAGAAGAACTACGCCTATTTTCAGCTTATTTGATTTTTACCCAATTTAATTGCTTTTCTTTTCTTTTTTTTTTTTTTTTTTTTTGGTTTTTGGGCCACACCCGGCGGTGCTCAGGAGCTACTCCTGGCTGTCTGCTCAGAAATAGCTCCTGGCAGGCACGGGGGACCATATGGGACACCAGCATTCGAACCAACCACCTTTGGTCCTGGATCGGCTGCTTGCAAGGCAAACGCTGCTGTGCTATCTCTCTGGGCCCTTACTTGCTTTTCTTTTCTTCAAACAAAACCACATAAATTGAATCATCTAGCTCCCCCTCTTAAATAGAGAGGGAAGTAGTGGAGAGTACCATGACCAAACAGATATATGTTCACTCAGTAGTAAGCTAGAACCAGTGGAAACCACTTATACTGGCAGCTCAGGGGTGAGAATGGGGGGTATAGGATGCAACATGAGAAAGTGGGTGAAAAGAGGACAACTTTGGTGATGGGAACTCTCCTGATTCATTGTTAATATATACCTAAAATATTACTGTGAAAGATATGTAAGCCACTTTGGCCAAAATATAAATTATTTTAGAAAAGGGGAAAAAAAGAAAAAAGAAATAGTGGTAAAGTATCTTGGGCACTTTGGTAATGGTGTGTGTTATAACTTTATTCATTAATATCATAAACACTAACACTATTTTGTAACCATGTTGCCTAATAATAATAAAAACATACATTTAAAAAAAGAAAGTTTACGTGGCCGTGAAGTGAAGGGTAGCCTCTCTTCTAGAGCCTCTAGGAAACAGTTTTTTGGGGCCTTTCTTGACTTTCTCAGGAGAGTTTCAGGAGACAGAAGAGAAGAGAAACACGCAAAGCCGACAGGTCTCCCTCAGTTTCTCTCAGTTGTTACTTTCACAGTAGGTGCACACCCCTCCCACCTGCCTTCACAGACAAATGAGTGAGCTACCTTGCTTCTGGGGTGCCAGTGATAGTCAGTTTTCATTCACTCAGTCTTTCTTGGCCTTTGTGCCTGGGTTCCTCTAGAAGACAGTTCTTTCTGGGCTCTTCTTGGCCTTCTATGGAGAGGTTAAGGAGACAGAAGAAAAGAGAAACACACAAAGCTAAAAGGTTCCCTCAGTCTCTTCCAGTTGCTAAACTTACAGCAGGGCACACCCCTCCCACCTGCCTTCACAGACAAATGAGCGAGCTACCTTGCTGCCGGGATGCCGGTGGTAGCTCACTCACTCACTCACTCACTCACTCACTCAGTCTTTCTTGGCCTTTCTGCCGGGGGGCCTCCAGGAGACAATCCTTGCTGGGCCCTTCTTGGCCTTCTCAGGAGAGGTTCAGGAAACTGAAGAGAAGAGAAACACGCAAAGCTGACAAGTCTCCTCAGTCCGGCAATTGATTTTTGCATGTTAATTTTGTAGCCTGCCACATTGCTATATGAGTCTATTGTTTCTAGAAGCTTTTTGGTAGAGTCTCTAGGGTTATCTAAATATAGTATTATGTCATTTGCAAACAGTGAAAGCTTGACTTTTTCCTTTCCTATCTAGATGCCCTTGATATCTTTTTCTTGCCTAATCACTATAGCAACGACTTCCAGTACTATGTTGAATAGGAGTGGTGAGAGAGGACAGTTTTGTCTTATACCAGGCTTTTAGTTTTTCTCCATTGAGGATATTTGTGTTTGTGGATAATATTGTATATACTATTTGGTTTGTGGTAGATGGCCTTAATTATATTGAGAAAGGTTCCTTTCATTCCCGTCTAGCTGAGAGTATTTTTTAATCAAAAATGAGTTTTGAACCTTATCAAATGCTTCCTCTGTATCTGTTGATATGATCATGTAGTTTTTATTTTTCTTGTTGTTGATGTTGTGTATTATGTTGATAGATTTATGGATGTTAAACCATCCTTACATTTCTGGGGTGAAATCTACTTGATTATAGTGAATGACCTTACTGATGAGGCATTGGATCCTATTTACCAGGATTTTGTTGAGGATCTTTGCATCTGTGTTCATCAGGGATATTGGTCTGTAATTTTCTTTTTTTGGAAGCATCTCTGTCTGGTTTCGGTATCAAGGTGATGTTGGCTTCACAAAAGCTATTTGGAAGTGTTCTCATTTTTTCAATTTCATGAAAGATTCTGGAAAAGATTGGTTGTAGTTCCTCTTGAAATGTTTGAAAGAATTCATTAGTGAATTCATCCAGGCCTGGGGTTTTGTTTTGGGACAGACAGTTGATTACCATCTTAATTTTTTCAGTAGTGTTGGGGTTGTTTAGATATGCTACATACTCCTTATTCAACCATAGAAAGATATAAGAGCCCAAGAATTTATCCATTTCTTCCAGGTTCTCATGTTTAGTGGCATAGAGTTTCTCTATTACCCTTTGAATCTCTGCAATATCTGAAGTGATCTCCCCTTTTCATTTTTATTTAATTTTTTATTTATGTGAACAATGATGCAAAGAAAGAGGAAAAGGTAAAGTTACAGTGAAAGGTCAATCACCCAAAAACAGAGTTCTCAGAAGAAACCCCCCTGCTGACACCTTAAATTTGAACTTATAGTCAAATAACATTAAGAAAAATAAAACCGAACCCATATACAATTACTTTGTCCCTCAAGTCCCCAGATTGTAGTACATTATAACATTTCTTAGTGGTACACCAAGCAATCTAAAGTCATAAACTCAATCCAACTTTCTGCTGCCTACAAGAAACGCACCTGAATAGCCAGAACAAACATAGACTCAAAATAAAAGGCTGGAGAAAAATTATCCAAGCAAACAACACCCATAAAAAAGCTGGAGTGGCCATACTAATATCAGATAATGCAAACTTTATACTCAGGAAAGTTGTAAGGGACAAAGATGGACATTTTATATTAATCAAGGGGTATATAGAGCAGGAAGAAATAACTCTCCTAAAATATATGCACCGAATGAGGGGCCAGCAAAATATTTAATACAACTGTTGACAAATCTGAAAAATAATATCAATAACAACACAATAATCGTGGGGGACCTCAACACAGCTTTGTCAACACTGCATAGGTCAACCAGGCTGAAACCCAACAAGAATATACTAGACATGAGGAAAGAAATGGAAGAAAGAGGCCTAGTGGATATATATAGGACACTCCATCCCCAGAAACCTGGGTACACATTCTTCTCCAATGTACATGGGACATTCTCCAGGATAGACTACATGCTGGCACATAAAACATACCTCCATAATATCAAAAGGATAGAAATTTTGCAGACTACCTTCGCTGCCCACAAGGCTCTGAAATTATTTGTGAATTCCAAAGGGACTCAGAAGAAAAACTTTAACACCTGGAAGTTAAACAGCCTCATACTCAATAACCAGTGTGTCCGAGATGAAATCAAGGAGGAAATCAAAAGGTTCCTGGAAACAAATGATAATAAAGACACAAACTATCAGAACTTATGGGACACAGCAAAAGCAGTACCGAGAGGAAAATTTATAGCTTTGCAAGAACACATCAGGAAGGAAGAAGGAGCTTACCTGAGTAGCTTAATGACACAGCTAATAGAACATGCATATTAGTTTAAGTTAATCTAAAAAGTTTAAGTGGGTTTTTTTTAAGGTTTAGAGTCAAAGGAGCACAATAAAAATGGTGTTAGAGTAGCAATTATCATTTGCATAGGCCTACCAAAATATGGGGGACATGGGAAGGAAAATTCTTGGCCTAAATACAAGGAGACCCTACCCCTAAAGTTTCCTGGCATAAGACCAACTCTAGGCTCAGGCAACTGGTTTGTCCAATCCAGGTCATTGTCTGTAGTGTCACTAGTTTTATTTTCCACACAGTCTCTTTTGTTGGTATCATGTTTCTGTATTGAAGATCCTGGATTCTGTACATTGAAGTCAGGATGGTGAGGAGCGTCCTCTAATTTCAACTCACAATTACAGGGCAATTCAGAAAGCCCTGTTCAGTAAGCAGGTCATTGTTGTTGTTAAGTCTTCTCAGTGTTAAGGGAAGACTCTTTTGAGTAGATGTCAGAGCAGCAGTAGGGTCTTCCCTGGTAGGAGATTGCTTCCAGGTGATGTTATAGACAACTTTGGATGTTTCATATATGGCTTCCCTGGTTCCACGGTGAATGGAGAGCGCCCATTCTTCTGAGGCCTGTGCCAGGTCATTATGTCAATGTTCAGGGTGTAAGATCCCATTGCACTACAAGATTTGTGTGTTTCTATCTGTATCAGATAAGAATTTATTTGTATGTATAGTATTTTCCATTTTAATGTGCCTACGCAAACAAGGAATAATGCCACGTGGCGTTATCAGTGCATATGGGGGCCGCAAGAATAAGTTCAACAATTCCCATGGCTTGGCTCAACCATAAGCATTAAACTGAGGGACTCTTTCACTAAAATTCTTTATATTTTTTATTCTTTTAACTATGTTTTATTTTTTCACAGAATTATTTATGGTACATAGTGACCATGAATGAGGGGCACTCTCACCTCCAGTGCTGCCCTCCCTCCCCCCCTGTTTCCAGCATGCATCCTATATCTCCCTCCCTTGCCCCCCAGAATACTAGTGCAACTGATCTCCACTCTATAACTTGTGTAAATGATCTATTCTGTTGCCGTTTGAGATAAAACAGATAAGAAAAAAAGGAAGAAAAAAATTTGGCCACAACCACCAAAAAAAGAAAGAGAATAAGAAAAATAAATAAATAAATAAATAAATAAATAAATAAATAAATAAATAAATAAATGTACCCAGCTAATAAGAAAAGAAAAAAAGGGGAGAAAATTCACCAAGTAATAACCACAGGAGTGAAAAGGGAAGAGAAAAGTGGAGGAAAAAAGAGATGGAAAATAAAGTCAAAAACTAACAAATCAAAACAAAACAAGAAAAAGAAGGGGTGCTGGAGTGGCAGAGTTTGGCATTCCCTCCACTTTTCTTTTTTTTTTTTTTTTTTTTTTTTTTTTGCATAGGCACAGTAAGCATTGAGGGACAATGGGAATTTTCGTGATCTAAGAGATTCAGGGCTTCTCCATAAAAAGCATACCATCATGGATTCAACCCCTGGCTCCACAGATACTCATTACCTCATCCCAAGGGCTTTTTATATGGTGCCAGGAAACTTTCCTCTCAGTTGGGGGTGAGAAAATGAGGCCACTGTAACCAGCGGTCTTGGCATTTGCGCAGGTCCTAGGACAGGGTCTAGGTTAGAATCTTTATGGTACTAGAGGTTCTGTTCTATCATTGTTGTGTTCAGTCTTCTGTAACAGATGCTCCCTGTTTTAATTCAGTCCCCAAGCCGAAGTATGGGATATTATGGATCTAAGGATTCTGCTCAGTCTCTGTTGTCCAAGTTGGGCCTCTGCAATAAGAAATCCTTTTTTTATTAAATAAGAGTCCTGATCTACAACTAGGGTAGGGTTTTCCTTATTGGTCCCAAGGAAAGTTCTGCCCAGTCACAGCTGTCAAAGTCAGTTTTCTGTACATGGTGCTCTTATTTTTCACAGTTCAAAGGACAGTACATCTTCTGATTTCCATCTAGTGTTAGGTGAGGTGATAGGACAACCTGGTCTTGGGTCAAGTTGTCATTTCCTCACCGTCATATCATAACTGGTACAAGTTGGTGCCAGAGCGGTGTTATAATTCTCCCAATGGAGTTGGTTCCTGGTGTTGTTGCCCTGAGCTGTATCAGTTCTACATCTGGGATATGTGGTTTGGGGTTGAACTAACATTGTCCAATCTCCTGGAGACTGGGTTGCATCCACATGACACATGTCCAGGATGGGAGGCACCCTTGTGTTATAAAAAGTGTGAGGTCTTATCCCTAGAAGATAAGATCTTATTTCTGTGTCTATGATTTCCCCCTTATTTACTGTGCCCATACAAAAACGTATGTTTTCATATTGGATTGCTGGTGCTATTCTGAGTAAGGATGACAGGTTATACTCACAGTCTCTGTGGTCTGTTTTTGATCTGCCCTTATTATCCCAGGCAAGGCTTTTTGTACCAAGAAGCACCAAAAATGGTAAGGGTAGCAAATATATATATATATACAATAAAATAGAACAGATAAATAAGCCTGGGTTTTTTTTTAAAAAGAAAGAAGAAAGAAAGAAAGAAAGAAAGAAAGAAAGAAAGAAAGAAAGAAAGAAAGAAAGAAAGAAAGAAAGAAAGAAAGAAAGAAAGAAAGAAAGAAAGAAAGAAAGAAAGAAAGAAAGAAAGAAAGAAAGAAAGAAAGAAAGAAAGAAAGAAAGAAAGAAAGAAAGAAAGAAAGAAAGAAAGAAAGAAAGAAAGAAAGAAAGAAAGAAAGAAAGAAAGAAAGAAAGAAAGAAAGAAAGAAAGAAAGAAAGAAAGAGAGGAGAGAGAAAGAAAGAAAGAGAGGAGAGAGAAAGAAAGAAAGAGAGGAGAGAGAAAGAAAGAAAGAAAGAAAGAAAGAAAGAAAGAAAGAAAGAAAGAAAGAAAGAAAGAAAGAAAGAAAGAAAGAAAGAAAGAAAGAAAGAAAGAAAGAAAGAAAGAAAGAAAGAAAGAAAGAGAGAGAAAGAAAGAAAGAAAGAAAGAAAAGAAAGAAAGAAAGAAAGAAAGAAAGAAAGAAAGAAAGAAAGAAAGAAAGAAAGAAAGAAAGAAAGAAAGAAAGAAAGAAAGAAAGAAAGAAAGAAAGAAAGAAAGAAAGAAAGAAAGAAAGAAAGAAAGAAAGAAAGAAAGAAAGAAAGAAAGAAAGAGAAAGAGAAAGAAAGAAAGGTATTTGAAAAAAAAACAAGAGATAGATGAGTTTGAGACATGTTTTGCGGCATTGCGGAACCCTAGATTGTCCTTGAACTAGGGGTTTTGCTGAAGCTGATTCTGGTATCATGCAACAGTCCTCAGTTTGATGGGAGCGAGAAGGGACACCAAGCATGAGTCAGTGGGCATGTTGGTTGTAGTTCTTTGTTGAGGCATGAGATGGGAACCAAGAAGGTGCCTTTCACTGAGGAGCTGAATGGTGGTCTGTTGGGGCAGAAGGTCAGTCTTGGTGTCTACCCAGTTAGGAACTGAGGGTAAAGAGGGTTAAGTAGGGGAAGATAATGGATCAAGTTTGGGAGATGAGGGGGTAGGAGAGACACAGCAGTGGGGGAGAAGCAATACATGATAGAGACTACATACAATATATAGATGAATTGTTTATGGTTTAGTCTTGGAGTCAGTATGGAAAGTCACGTCCACAAAAAGACTAGACATTAATCTATTTTAGTGTTTTCATCCAAATCTTGGGCATCCTGTTTTCATTCCTAGGAACAGTCTAGGATAAGAAACATTTTTGGATAATGCTTAAAAAGTATATTTGTCGTGTGGGCACATATGCACCCGCGAGGTTTTGAAAATTAGTATTAGTGCTCTCCTGTGCTTCTCTGTCTTTCCTGAATTCTTGAACCTCTCCTTAGAGGCCTGAGAAGTGAACCCCCCCCAAAAAAAAACCTACATTCTGAAGCTGCCCAGCGAGCGAGTGAGTAAGAACTGGCTGGCTGTGGGGGTTGCCAGGCGGAGTGCTGATCCCTCTACCTGTGGAGACTCCGCCCTGCTGTGCCTCTTCTGAGGACCCTGAAGACCCCCCCAAAAAACTGTCACCTAGAGGCCCCAGAAGAGCGGGGCTGCAAAGTGAAGCAGAGTGGCTGCGCACTCTTTCTAACCAATAAACCCCACCACAACACACAGAAAAAAATCACACTACAAGCTTGGCAATGGGAAAAACTCGCATGCAAACACCATGCACAGAGAATGGAGACCAATGAGGAAAAAATACCAGTGAATGTCCCAACATACACCAGTGCTGCATCAGCCCACCCTCCTCCCCATGCATCCCCCTCTTATAGGAGGAAGAGAAAGGAGGAAAGTTTGAGTACCACTATAGATGTACCACCCAGAGAAGGCCTGGAGTCCAGGAGAGAAATACAGGCACAGTTGGGGGCCTGCCAGGCCTCCTAGCACCCCCCAAGCCAGGGAGAAGGCCTCAGGTGTGGGGTGTCCCCTAACCCCATACCTGGGAAGAGCTGGCCTCCCAAATCCCCTTTTCATTTCTAATACAGGTTATCAAGTTTCTCTTTCTTTGTGATTTTGCCAGTGGTCTATCAATCTCGTTTATTTTTTCAAAGAACCAACTTCTGCTTTTGTTGATCTTTTGGATTGTTTTTTGGGTTTCCACTTCATTGATTTCTGCTCTAAACTTTGTTATTTCCTGTCCCCCTATTTTTTGTTCCTTTTGTTTATCATTTTCTAATTTTATAAGCTACATCATTAGGTTATTGAAGTATGCCCCTTCTTCCTTCCTGATGTGTGCTTGAAAAGCTATAAATTTTCCTCTCAGTTCTGCTTCACTATGTCCTATAGATTCTGAAGTTTGTGTGTTCATTGTCATTTGTTTCCAGGAAAGTTTTGATTTACTCTTTGATTTCATCTCAGACCCACTAGTTGTTCAGTAGTAGGCTGTTTAATTTCCAGGTGTCAAAATTTTTTTTCTGTGTCCCTTTGTATTTTACATCTAATTGTGGTCCACAAAGGTGGCCTGAAAAATTTCTATCCTCTTTATTTTATGGAGGTATATTTTATTTGTCAGCACATGGTCTATCCTAAAGAATAACCCATGTACATTGGAGAAGAACGTGTATCCAGGTTTCTGGGGATGGAGTGTCATATGTGTGTGTGTGTGTGTGTGTGTGTGTATACACTAGGCCTCTTTCTTCCTTTTCTCTTTTTAGGGCTAGTATATTTTTGTTGGGTTTCAATCTGATTGACCTATCAAATGTTGACAGGGCCATGTTGAGGTCTCCCACAATCATTGTGTTATTATTGATGTCCTCTTTTAAATTTGTCAATAATTGTATTAGAGGAGATTGGCCTCCCCTCCACCAGACCAGGAAGTGCAAACACTTAGACTCCCGGATCTTTGGGCTGGTCTAGGATTGCCCTTCCCCCCAACCCACCGAACTGGTAAATGTGCACATCTGGGTTCTCGGGCCTTTGGGCTGGTTTGAGACTGCCCTTCTCCCCTGCCAGACCCCAACTGCCTAGAAATGCACACATCTGGGATCCCGGACCTTTGAGCTAGTTTGAGACCACTTTTCCCCCCCTGCCAGACCCCCTCCATCCACCGGCTCAATAAGCACCTGTACTGGGGCACCGGAAATTTGGGGCAGATTTGAAACCTCCCACCCCCTCTTCTGGACTGGGAAGTGCGTGCACCTTGGCCTGGGACCTTTGGGCAGGGTTGAGACAGCCCACCTCCCTCTCCCAGACCATGATCTGCATGAACACATGATACTCTAACTTACAACACATAGGCCCAATCAGCCCAGACATAACACTAAATTTCCTCAGACAATCCACAGCCCACAAAACTAAATAGCAAAACACTTAAGCAGCTTGTAATATCCCAATCATACTTAGACAAGCCACCTAGCTAAGGAAAAATAAACTCTAAATCGAATATACCTTCAAGCACCTCTAATACAATCAGTACAACAGACCACTTTATTAAACAACCAGAAAACTCAACATTCAAAACCACCAGATGCAAAAAAATATGGGTAAACTAAGGAAGACAATAGCATCTGGGGAAATGAAGAGAAATCCTATCAAGCTTCCAAATCCACCAAAATGCACGAGCCCAATAGATGAGAACCTAAAAGTGACAATGAATGTCTTAATATTGGAAATCAAGGAATCACTAGCCTGCAGGATTAAGAAATCTATAGATGAACAATTCAGCCAACTCAGAGAAGAACTTTTACAACAGATGAAAGAATCCATATAAATGGAACTAAGTGAAATAAAAAACATGTTAGCAAGCCATAATAGCAGAATGACACATTTAGAAGAACACATACAGGAACTTGAGGAAATACTGCAAGACAACAGTGACAGTCAATAAAATAGCAAGAGACAAAACATTGGAGGAAATATTAGGTACCTAATGAACAAAGATAAAAGAAATAATCTACAATTTGTAGGAATACCAGAAGGGGAGGGAAAATGGAAAGGAGAATAATAAGTAGTGAGGGAAATAATAGCAGAGAATTTTCCCACCCTCTGGAAAGAAAAACCCATACAAATCCAGGAGGCAAAGAGTCTCCAATAAAATAAATCCTAACAGACCAACACCAAGACATATGGTAATTCAACTGGCAAAAACAAAGAGAAAGATGAATTCTTTAAAGCAATAAGGAAGAGAAAACCTCTCAAATAAAAAGTAAGGTACATAAGAATCAAACCAGACCTTCCATTTGAAACAATCCAAACAAGAAGACAGTGGAGTGACATATTTAAACTACTGAATGAAAGAAACTTCCAACCTAGAGTACACTACCAAGCAAAACTCTCATTCAGTGGGAAGGAGAACTAAAAGCATTCTTAATGAAAAAGAACTCACATTATCTATGCTAACCATACCATGCCTAAATAAACTTCTCAAAGATGTTCTACACAATCCAAACCCTGTTTGTAATAACAACCACTCTACTCAACACAATAGCACAACAACCCTCTCTGGTAGTAATCTCTTTAAATGTCAATGGGCTAAATTCCCTCATTAAAAGACAGAGTAGAGGATGAATCAGAAAACAAAAACCAGACATCTGCTGCCTCCAAGAAACACACCTAAAAGAACAGGACAGGCACAGGATTAATATTAAAGGATGGAAATCAATTATTCAAGCCAACGAGGAAAAAAAGCCAGGACAGCCATTCTTATATCAGACTAAATTTCATTCAACCTCAAGAAAGTGCTCAGAGACTAAAGGTTCACTACTTACTGATCAGGGGAACATTAGACCAAGAAGTACTAACCCTGATCAATATTTATGTGCCGACTGTAGAGTCAAAAAATATGTAAAGCATTTGCTCACAAATCTAAAGAAATATATGGAAGGAAATGTGATAGTAGTAGGAGATTTCAATACTCAACTATCACCACTAGACAGATACACCAGGCAAAAATCTAGCAAAGATATAAGAGCCCTAAATGAGAAATTAGAGGAAATGAGCCTAATGGACCTATACAGGGCTCTCTATTCTAAGAAAGCAGAATATACATTCTTCTCAAGTGCACATGGAACCTTCTCTAGAATAGACCATGCCTTAGAATATAAATCTACCTGAGAGATAGCACAGCGGCGTTTGCCTTGCAATCAGCCGGCCCAGACCTAACGTAGTTGGTTCTAATTCCGGTGTCCCATATGGTCCCCCGTGCCTGCCAGGAACTATTTCTGAGCAGATAGCCAGGAGTAACCCCTGAGCACTGCCGGGTGTGGCCCAAAAACAAAATAAAACAAACAAAAAGAATATAAATCTAACTTGTACAAAGTCACAAACATAAGGATTATTAGAAACACCCCACCAGACCATTATGCAATAGAGATCAAGATGGATTGTAAAAAGAAACTGTGGAGAAAAATCCAACATCTGGAGATTAAACAACATGCTACTCAACAACAGATGGATCAGAAAGGAACTCAAGGAAGAAATAAAAAGATTCCTTGAGATAAATGATAATAAAGAAACAAATTGTCAAAAATCTGTGAGACACAGCAAAAGCAGTTTTTAGAAGAAACTCATAGCAATACAGGCATATGTCAGAAGAAAGGAAAAGAAAAAATAAACAGTGTAAAGGGACACCTTAAGGAGCTGGGGGAAAAACAACAAAGAACCCAAACACAGCCAGAAGAAAAGAAATAATAAAAAACCAGGGCAGAAATAAACAATATAGAAACAAAGAACGATACAAAAAAAATCAATGAGACCAAGAGTTGGTTTTGTGAAAGAATAAACAAAATAGACAAACAGCTGGCAAGACTCACAAAAAAGAGCAAAAACACCCAAATAAATATGATCACAAATGAAAGGGGAGAGATTACAACAAAACCCAAGAAATCTAAGACATCTGAGGGCGTACTATGAACAATTGTATGCAATGAGGCTAGAGAGCCCTGAAGAAACAGACAGATTTCTGAAAAATAACATCTTCCGAGACTTAATAAGGAGGATGTAGAAAGCCTAAACAGGCCAATCACATCTGAGAAAATTGAAACAGTAATTAAGAAACTCCCCAAGAACAAAAGTTCATGTCCAGATGGTTTTATGGGTGAATTTTATCAAACATTTTGAGAAGAATTACAACCACTGATCTTCAGGCTCTTCCAAAACATTGAGAAGACTGAAATGCTTCCTAACTCCATTTATGAGGTGACTATCACACTCATTCCCAAAGACAGCAAAGACACTGCCAAAAAAGAAAATTACAGATCAATCTCACTAATGACCATAGATGCAAAAAATACTCAACAAAATTTTAACAAACCGAATCCAACAATACATCAAAAAAATTATACACGATGACCAAGTGGGTTTTATACCAAGGATGCAAGGATGGTTCAACAAATGCAAATCAATCAACATCATACATCACATCAACAAGAAGAAAGAAAAAAACCACATGATCATATCAACCGATGCAGAGAAGGCATTTGAAAAAAATCCAACACCCATTCATGCTGAAAACACACAGCAAAATAGGGTTAGAAGGAACTTTCCTGAAGATAGTTACAGCTATCTATAAAAAGCCCACATCCAACATTATCCTTAATGGTGAAAAACTGAAAACATTTCCACTAAGGTCAGTAACTAGGCAAGGTTGTCTACTACCTCCACTCCTATTCAACATAGTTATAGAAGTATTAGCAATAGCAATCAGACAAGAAAATGAAATTCAAGGAATTCAGATAGGGAAATATGAAGTCAAACTATCTTTTTTTGTAGATGATATGATGATATACATAATAATCCTAAATAATCCACAGTAAAACTCTTAGAAACAATAAGCCAATACAGCAAAGTGGTTGGGTACAAAATCAGTACACAAAAGACAATAGCATTCCTCTATACAAATAACTAAATAGAGGAGAAAGACATTAAGAAGTCAATCCCATTTAAATAGTATCAAGTACCTGGGAATCAACCTTACAAGAGAAGTGAAAAACCTATACCATGGAAACTTCATAACATTTCAGAAATAAATTGAAGAGGTTCTAAGGAAATGGAAGAACATTATCCCCTGCTCCTGGGTAGAAATAATCAACATAGTCAAAATGACTATCTTACCAAAGTTACTATATAGATTCAATGCAATCCCTATCCAAATTCAGACACCATTTTTACCTCAGCTTCAAGTTCATTGCTGAAACTACAGAGTGGTCTGGGAGAAACTTTGTAGTGTGTCTCATTGTTTTAGTGCATTAGAACAGGTTGCTGCTTTATTGCTTCCTTTGAAACTGCTTTTGTGATATTTATTTTTTAATTAATAACTTTATTTAAACACCTTGATTACAAATATGACTGCAGTTGGGTTCCAGTCATGTGAAGAACACCCCCCTTCAGCAGCAGTGCAACATTCTCATCCCCAATGTCCCAAATCTCCCTCCTCCCCACCCCACCTCCACCTGTACTCTAGACAGGCTTTCTACTTCCCTCATACATTCTCATTATTAGGTAGTTATCAATGTAGTTATTTCTCTAACTACACTCATCACTCTTTGTGGTGAGTTTCATGAAGTGAGCTGTAAATTCAGCCCTCCTCTCTGTTGCCTCTGAAAATTATTGCAAAAATGTCTTTCATTTTTCTTAAAACCCATAGATGAGTGAGACTATTCTGCGTCTTTCTCTCTCCCTCTGACTTATTTTACTCAGCATAATAGATTTCATGTACATCCATGTATAGAAAAATTTTATGACTTCGGCTCTCCTGATGGCTGCATAATATTCCATTGTGTATATGTACTACAGTTTCTTTAGCCATTCATCTGTTGAAGGGCATCTTGGTTGTTTCCAGAGTCTTTCTATGGTAAATAGTGCTGCAATGAATATAGGAGTAAGAAAGGAATTTTTGTATTGTATTTTTCTGTTCCTAGGGTATATCCCTAGGAGTGGTATAGCTGGATCGTATGGGAGCTGAATTTCCAGGGTTTTTTTTTTTTTTTTTGAGGAATTGCCATGTCGTTTTCCATAAAGGTTGGACTAGAAGACATTCCATCCAGCAGTGAATAAGAGTTCCTTTTTCTCCACATCCCCGCCAATACTGCTTGTTCTCATTCTTTGTGATGTGTGCCAATTTGTGTGGTGTGAAGTGGTACTGCATAGTTGTTTTGATTTGCATCTCCCTGATGATTAGTGAAGTGCAGCATTTTTTCACATGCCTTTTGGCCATTTGTATTTCATTTTTGTCAAATGGTCTGTCCATTTTTTTCTCCCCATTTTTAATGGGGTTAGATTTTTTCTTGTAAAGTTCTGTCAGTGCCTTGTATATTTTGTATATTAGCCACTTATCTGATGGGTATTGAATGAATAGTTTCTTCCACTCAGTGGGTGGCTCTTGTATCCTGAGCACAATTTCTTTTTTTTTTTTCTTTTTCTTTTTCTTTTTTTTTTTTGGTTTTTGGGCCACACCCGGTAATGCTCAGGGGTTACTCCTGGCTATGTGCTCAGAAGTTGCTCCTGGCTTGGGGGACCATATGGGACACCGGGGGATCGAACCACGGTCCGTCCAAGGCTAGCGCAGGCAAAGCAGGCACCTTACCTTTAGCGACACCGCCCGGCCCCATGAGCACTAATTTCTTTGAGGTAAAGAAGCTTCTCAGCTTAATATTTCCTCATTTGTTAATCTCTGCTTTCACTTGTTTGCAGAGTGCAGTTTCCTCCTTGAAGATGCCTTTAGTCTCAATGTAATGGAGTGTTTTACCTACATATTGTTCTATATACCTTATGGTTTCAGGTCCGGTATCAAGGTTTTTAATCCATTTGGATTTTGCCTTTGTATATGATGTTAGCTGGGGGTCTAAGTTCGTTTTTTTTTTCAAGTGGCTAGGCAGTTATGTCAAAACCTCTTGTTGAAGAGGCTTTTCCTTCTCCATTTAGGATTTATTGCTCCTTTATCAAAATTAGGTGATTGTATGTCGGGGGAACATTGTCTGAGTACTCATACCTATTCCACATATCTGAGGGTCTGTCTTTAATCCAATACCATGCTGTTTTGATAACTATTGCTTTGTAATACAATTTAAAGTTGGGGAAAATAATGCCTCCCAAATTCCTTTTCCCAAGGATTTCTTTAGCTATTCGAGGGTGTTTAGTGTTCCAAATAAATTTCAAAAGTGTTTGATCCACTTCTTTGAAGAATGTCATGGGTATCTTTAGAGGGATCGCATTAAATTGGTACAATGCTTTGAGAATTATTGTCATTTTAATTATGTTAATACTGCCAATTTATGAGCAGAGTATGTGTTTCCATTTTCTTGTGTCCTCTCTTATGTCTTGGAGCAGGATTTTATAGTTTTCTTTGAATAGGTTCTTCACGTCTTTAGTCAAGTTGACTCCAAGATATTTGAGTTTGTGTGGCACTAATGTGAATAGATTGTTTTCTTAATGTCCATTTCTTCACTGTCATTATTGGTGTATAAAAAGGCCACTTATTTTTCTGTGTTAATTTTGTAGCCTGCCACCTTGCTATATGAGTCTATTGTTTCTAGAAGCTTTTCGGTAGTCTTTAGGGTTTTCTAAGTAGAGTATCATGATGTCATCTGCAAACCGTGAAAGCTTGACTTCTTCCTTTCCTATCTGAATGCCCTTGATATCTTTTTCTTGCCTAATTGCTATAGCAAGTATATCTAGTACTATGTTAAATAGAGTGGTGAAAGAGGACAGCCTTGTCTTTTACCAGAATTTAGAGGGAAAGCTTTTAATTTTTTCTCCATTGAGGATAATATTTGCCACTGGTTTGTGGTAGATGGCCTTAACTATATTGAGAAAAGTTCTTTTCATTCTCTTCTTGCTGAGAGTTTTTATCAAGAATGAGTGTCGGTCCTTATCAAATGCTTTTTCTGCATTTCTTGATATGATCATATGATTTTATTTTTCTTGTTGTTGATGTTGTGTATTACGTTGATAGATTTACAAATGTTAAACCATCCTTGCATTCCTGGTATGAAACCTACTTGATCGTAGTGAATGATCTTCTTGATGAAGCATTGGATCCTATTTGCCAAGATTTTGTTGAGGATCTTTGCATCTGTGTTCATCAGGGATATTGGTCTGTAATTTTCTTTTTTGGCAGCATCTCTCTCTGGTTTTACTATCAAGGTGATGTTGGCTTTAAAAAAGCTGTTTGGAAGTGTTCCCATTTTTTTTCAACTTCATGAAAGAGTTTGGCTAGAATTCGTAGTAGTTCCTCTTGAAAGGTTTGAACAAATTCATTAGTAAATTCATCTGGGCCTGGGCTTTTCCTTTTGGGCAGACATTTTATTACCATTGTAATTTCCTCAATAGTGATGGATGTGTTTAGATATGCTAAATCCTTCTTACTCAACCGTGAATGGTTATGAGTCCAAATATTTATCCATTTCTTCCAGATTCTCATGTTTAGTGGCATAGAGTTTTTCAAAGTAGTCTCTGATTACCCGTTGGATCTCTGCAATATCTGTAGTGATATCCCCTTTTCATTTCTAATACGGGTTATCAAGTTTCTCTCTCTTTGTAAGTTTTGCCAATGGTCTATCAATCTTGTTTATTTTCAAAAACCAAGTTCTACTTTTGTTGATCTTTCAGATTGTGTTTTGGGTTTCCAATTCATTTATTTTTTTTTTGCTCTAAGCCTTATTATTTTCTTCTGTCTCCCTATTTTTGGTTCCTTTTGTTGATTATTTTCTAATTTTATAAGCTGTGTCATTAAGCTGTTCAGGTATGCCCCTTCTTCCTTCCTGATGTGTGCTTGCAAAACTATACATTATCCTCTCCGGACCACTTTTGCTGTGTCCCACAGATTCTGATAGTTTCTGTATTCATTGTTTTGTTTCCAGGAAAATTTTGATTTCCTCTTCGATTTCATCTTGGACCACTTGTTGTTCAGCACTAAGCTGTTTAATTTCTAGTATTAAAGTATTTCTTCTGTGTCCCTTTGTAGTTCACATCTAATTTCAGAGCCTTGTAGTCAGCAAAGGTAGCCTGCAAAATTTCTTTCCCTTGATTTTTGGAGGTATGACTTATGTGCCTATTTTGGAGAATGACCCATGCCCATTGGAGAAGAATGTTTATCCAGGCTTCTGGTGATGGAGTGTCCTATATATGTCTACTAGTCCTCTTGCTTCTGTCCTCTTTTATCCTCTTGATTTTATGAAGGTATGTTTCATGAATACCTATCCTGGAGAATGTCCCATGTACATTGGAGAAGAATGTATATCCAGGTTTCTGAAGATGGAGTGTCCTATTTATATCTACTAATCCTCTTTCTTCCATTTCTCTTTTCATGGCTAGTATATTTTTGTTGGGTTTCAGTCTGGTTGACCTATCAAGTGTTGACAGGGCTGTGTTAATGTCTCCCGCAATTATTGTGTTATTATTGATGTCTTCTTTCAAACTGGTCAATAATTGTATTAGATAATTTGCTGGTCTCTCATTGGGTGCGTAAATGTTTAGTAGTCTAATCTTTCCCTGTTGCACATATCCTTTGATTAGTATGAAGTGTCCATCTTTGTGCCTTACACGTTTTCTGAGTCTAAAGTTGGTTTCATCAGATATTATTATGGCCATACCAGCTTTTTTAAGGGTGTTGTTTGCTTGGATGATTTTCCTCCAGCCTTTGATTTTGAGTCTATGTTTGTTCTGACCATTCAGGTGTGTTTCTTGAAGGCAGCAGAAGGTTGGGTTCATCTTTTTTATCTATTTCGCCACTCTGTGTCTCTTAGTTAGTGCATTTAGTCCATTGACATTAAAAGAGATGATTGTCATAGGATTTAATTTCATCTTTGTGTATAAGTGTGGTCTGTTTGTTGGTCTCTCTTGTCTTAAAGTAGACCTTTCATTTTTTCCTTTAAGGCACAATTTAAGGAACTGGAACAATCAATTATAAAGTTTATCAAAAGACCTAGGTTATTCAAATACATACTGAAAAACAAGAAAATGGGTGGCATTTCTTTACCTAACCTGAAGCTTTATTATGAAGCCTTAGTCACCGAAACAGTATGCTACTGGAACAAAGACAGTGTCTCAGACCAGTGGGTTAGAAGAGAATATCCAGAGATGTACCCCCAAATATATAGTCAACTAATACTTGACAAAGGATCAAAGAACATGAAATGGAACAAAGACAGTCTCCAACAAATGGTGTTGGAACAACTGGATAACAAAATGTAAGAAACGAAACATTGATCCATATTTCATACTCTACACAAAAATCAACTCAAAATGTAGATTAAAGACCTTGAAATCAGACCCAAATCTATAAAGTTCATTGGGGGAAAAATAGGCAGAACACTCCAAGACTTATACCTCAAAAAGTTTGATGATGGAATGCCAATGGCAATAGGAATAGCATCAAACTTAAACAGGACTACATGAAATGAAAGAGTTTCTGTATGGCGAAAGAAACACTGGCTAAAACTAAGACAGCTAACAGAATGGAAAAATTTTTCACCCTCAACACATCAGATAAATGATTGATATCTAGGATATGCAAAGTACTCAGAAAGGTGAGTCCCACAAAACCCAATAAAGCCATAGAAAAATGGGGAGAATAAATGAATACTTTTACAAGGAAGACCGACAGATGGCCAAGAAATACATGAAAACATGTTCACCATCACTCATCATTAGAGAAGTCCAAATTAAAACAACAATGAGGTACCACCTAACACCAGTGAGGATGGCACACATAAAAATAATGAATCCAATCTCTGTTGGCAAGGATGTGGTAGGAAGGAAAGTCTCATCCACTGCTGATGGGAATGCTGCCTGGTCCAATCCCTATGGAAATCAGTATGGAGAGTGCTTAGTAAACTCAAAATTGAGCTGCCATATGATCCAGCAATCACACTCGTGGGTTTCTACACCAACAAGATGGAAGAATATTCATCCCAGAGTATGTATGCACTACACTATTCATAGCAGCACTAAGCACAATAGCCAAGAATTGGAACTAACCTCAATGCCCAACAATAAATGAATGGATCATGAAGATGTGGTATTTAAACACAACGGAATACTACATAGTAATTAGAAGTGATGCAATTATGGATGTTACAGCAACATGGATGGATCTTCAAAATATTCTGTTAAATAAAGTCAGCCAGAAGAATAAGGATAAATACAGAATAATAGCACTTCTTTGAGGTATTTAGAACATATACCATATTTACGTATAGTAATACATGAACAAATACAAGGGACTAACGGGTAAAAACTCCAAATACTGTAGGTGCCAGCATATAACGAGGTGAAGTGTTCAAATGAAGTGGAAGGAGGAGGCAACACAAATACGCAAATACCCATTATAACCTAAAGAAACCACCAATGGGGTCGGGTGATGGCGCAAGAGGTAAGGTGCCTGCCTTGCCTGTGCTAGCCTTGGACGGACCACGGTTCGATCCCCCGGCATCCCATATGGTCCCCCAAGCCAGGAGCAACTTCTGAGCTCATAGCCAGGAGTAACCCCTGAGCGTTACCAGGTGTGGCCCAAAAACCAAAAAATAAAAAAAAAAAAAAAAAAGAAACCACCAATGATGGAAGCAACAGTTTTGCATGAACAGCTATGTAATTAACCTCTAAACACCAAGTTCTATAATTATGTCCTAATGTATTTTTCCACAGAATCGGGTGCAGAATATGATTGTAAGCCTGGTCTCCCACTGCAGTGATTACTAGCAATATACTTTAATGCCTTAATTTTACCAAGTATAAAATAACCCGTCAGCTTCTTTGTCCACAGGGGCCTTGGAAAAAAAAAAAAAAAGGTGGAAATCCTAATTTTGACCTTGGCGGTCAATCATACTGGATACCATATACAGTGCCCATTATGGCAATGTCGTGATAAAATACTCTAATTTACCCACTTCCTTTTGTTTATGTCTTCTGTTAGGACCCAAAGAATATGATCATTCAGACCACTGGAACAATCAATGGCGCACCACAGACTTATGCTACAGGTCCCACTCATTAAACACGTTTTGGCAAATCACTACTTCCTTTTTTTTTCTTTCGTTTTTATCTCTTCTCTCTACTTCTTTTCTTCATCTGTCATTTATTCTTCTTCATCAATTCAATCCATTTCAAAATAAAGCTCTCACTGTCAGTTGCTCCTTAGGAAAGGTATCTCTATACTTAAGATGCAGCGGACAATACTACATAGGGTAACCACATCCTATAGTCCTAACCATCATATTGCTTAGTACTCTAGATGTGAAAACTGTGCTTATCCTAAAACGCTTCAGCCACTATATAATCCTGAAACCTTTATTTAGCAAAGACCACCCCATCAATGATGAAGAGCCTCGAAACTGGAAAGCCCTGTAATACCAATACACTGGCCCAATCCTCTTTAACTTATTTTTACCATATTTTTTTATTCTTTTCTCTTCTCTCTTACATTTTGTTTTCCCCTCCTTTTTCTCCTAAGCCATATATTAACCAATTATTTATCTTTTCTTAACTCAATCATATCTTAAGAGCTCAGACCCAGCCTATAAGGGTCAGGTCTCCAATAACAACCTAATAATAGAACACTAATATCTGTCTTTATGTGAGCATGAGTTTGTAGACAGTAGACTCCTCTCTGACTGCCAAACCTAAACTGTAAACAAGCCATGCCTAAATTGAATATAGCCCCTCTTCCTCCCCCTTTCAGATATCCTCCTAGCCTCTCATCCCCCAATCCTGATCCATTATCCTTCTTTATTTAACCCTCTTTACCCTCAGTTATTAACCCAGTAGGTACCAAGACCAACCTCCTACTCCATTAAACCACCCAAACCAAAAGGACTCCCTCTCAGCCCCACATTACATGCCTCAAAAAGAAATTACAACCAACACATCTGCTCACTCATGCTTTATGGCCTTTCTCCTTACCCTCCTAACCGTGGATTGTTGCATGTTACTTATTCAGCCCCAGAAGCACCCCAGTCCAAGGAAGCATACCTCATGGCTACAAATAATTTCGCAAACCCAACAAGACATGATGTGTGATGAAAATCTGCCCTGGATTTCAGCCCCCCACAAGAATATCTCAAAAGACTCAAATAGGATGCCTATATTTTCTTTATGTGTTTAATACCTCCATAATAATACCTCTTAGTCTGGTTATTCCCAAAAGTAAGTTAGCCTCATAAACAGAATTTTTCTTTAATGCCTTTTTAAATGTATTTTATTGCTTCTACTATACATATTTTTCTTCCCTTTTTTCCCTTCTTTCTCTCTCCAACCTCACCTGTTTTGGTTCTGCTTGGTATAAAAACCTACAAGAAAAGTCTTGCTTGGGATAAAAGCTCAGGTCAAAACCAGGCACAGAAATTATGCAGATTATCATTCTTACCACCAAATATACCAGCAATATAATATGTCACCATACCCTTTTGCATAAGCACTTTAAATAAAGAGAAATGTTATATACAGAAAAAGCTCTTATCTACTAGGGATAATACAAGGAAGTCTCCCACCCTGAACATGTGTCTTGTGGACCCAACTTAGACTCCATGTGATTGGAGAGCGACCATCCAAATGAGAACCCCAAATCCCAAATATGAAACTTCCACAAGTCCCAGCAACAGCACCAGGAACCAAACTCTTCCCAAATACCTTCTCCCAAACTCTTCTACCAAATACCGACCCGGCACCAACTTGCATCAATTTTAACATGACATCCTGACATGAAGAAACAGCAACAACTTGAGCTAAGAGAGGGCTGCCCTATCTCATCACCTAACTGCATCATGCAATCAGGGGACACATCATCCTTTGCCCTAAGCAAAAACCAAAATCGCTAACTACAGAAGACTGACTTTGACAAACATGGACTGAACAGAACCTATCAAGGGACCAATGAGAAAGTTCCTAGCCTAGGCCTCAGCCTAGGATTCATACAAAAACCAAGATCTCTTGCCCCAGAGGTCTGACTTTGACAACTATGACTGAGAAGAACTTCTGGAACAATGCTAAAAGACTATATCCTAGGCTCTGTCCTAGGATCTGAGCAAAAACCAAGACCACTAATAACAGAAGACTGATTGCAACAACAGTGGTGGAACAGAACTCCTAGAACTATAATAAAAATAAATAAACTTCTGTCCTACGCTTCGCCCTCTGACTTACATAAATAACAATATCTCCAGCTACAGAGGCAGATGTCATCACCTGCATCTGAGTGGAAAGTTTCCTGGCACCATAAAAAGACCTTGGGGTGCATAAATGAGTGAGTATGAAGCCTGTAGTTGTTCCCAGAGTATGCTCCAAGGGCGGAGAAACCCTGTATCTCCTAAGCCAAGTGAATTCCTGTTCTGATTTCCCCAATATTTACCGTACCTATGCAAAAAGAAGAAAAGAAGAATTAGAAGAAGAAGAAGAAGAAGAAGAAGAAGAAGAAGAAGAAGAAGAAGAAGAAGAAGAAGAAGAAGAAGAAGAAGAAGAAGAAGAAGAAGAAGAAGAAGAAGAAGAAGAAGAAGAAACACAGCCCTTTTTAAAGAAGTTGCTGGTCTGGTTTTGTTTTTTGCTTGATTTGTTTTGTTTTGTTCTGATTTTGTTTTATTTTTTTACCTTTTCCTTTTCTTCTTCGAAATGGATGTTTATAACACCTAGTTTTTCCTATTTTGTTGTTTGCCTTTTTCTTTTTTTTCCTTTTCTTCTCCCATCTTTTCTTATATCTCCAATAGAACAACATTACTGGAATCAGCCTCATTATTTGAGGGGAGAAATGGATGGTAGCAAGACCAGACAGTAGTGTGTTCATTTGGTGGAAATAAAAACTGATCAGACATGAATATCAAATCCAAAGTCAATAACAACAGAATCAATACCCAATCTACAACAAGCAGTGCAAGGGGGAAACAGTTGCACTAGCATTAAGGGGATAAAGGAAAAAGATGTGGGATGCATGCTGGGAACAGCATGCCATGAGTAGCTTTGGTCTGACTCAAACCACATTCTGCCTCCCCAAAACAGAGTGGGAGAAAGAGTAGAAAGTAAAATTTAGGCAAGACCTTTTTTTCTAAAAATCTACCCCAGTTTCCATTTCAATGAATAACAAAGCTCAAACATTTTTTAAAGAAACATTTTTTAGAATTCTGTAATCATACTTCTAGAACTGAATTAAGAAAAATAAGTGGAGGGTCTTATTAAAAATTAATTGTGTTTAAAATTCGCTAGTCTCTGTTTCTAAACGAAGTTTTCATATGAAATAACCCACAAAAGTATCAATCTCAAAACAAAATTTTGCTAAGTCTTTTTTAAACATACAGAGGTCAGGTTCCAATTAATCACAAGGAGATACACATATGTGCAGTCCAAAGAAACAACACAACACAAAACATGTTTCTTAAGGAGGCTTCTGAAACCTCTCTAAAATTTAGTTAAACTTAAAAAATAATAATGACAATGTCCTCTTCAAAAGAGTGAATACCCCCCAAATAAATAAATTGAATGTACTAAAATATGGTTTCATCTCAGGTTATTATGAAATAAAGGGACATGTGAAGCTGGTAGACCTACCAGCTTTTCTGAGCTGAGAACTAAATTAGAACTCTGTGTGCAAGTTCCTGAGGGAACTATTTCCAAAGGAAATTCAGAGGTGGCAGACATCTCTGCTCAGCTCTTCCCCTCTCCACTTCTAATTCCCTCTCTATCTAAGTTGGAGGGAGAAAAGCATTGGTGGTGGGAATGCCCCTCATTCATTGTTACTATGTGCCTCAAGTATTAACTGTAAAGAATTGTAATTCACTTTGACCACAATAAAATTAAAAAAAATAATTGTATTAGATAGTTTGCTGGTTTCTCATTGGGTGCGTATATGTTTAGTAGTGATATTTTTTCCTGTTGCACATATTCCTTGATTAGTACGAAGTGTCCATCTTTGTCCCTTACACCTTTTCTGAGTCTAAAGTTTGTGTAGTCTGATATTAATATGGCCACTCCAGCTTATATAAGGGTGTTGTTTGCCTGGATGATTTTCCTCCAGCCTTTGATTTTGAGTCTATGTTTGTTCTGAGTATTCAGTTGCGTTTCTTGTAGGCAACAGAAGTCTGGATTCATTTTTTGATCTATTTAGCCACTCTGTGTCTCTTAACTGGTGCAGTTAGTCCATTGACATTGAAAGATATGATTGCCAAGGGATTTAATGTTATCTTTGTGTACATGTTTGGTGTGTCTGTTGGTCTCTCTTGTCTTAAAGTAGACCTTTCAGCTTACTTTTAAGGCTGGTTTTACATCTGTAAAGATCTGAGCTGTTCCTTATCCTTGAAGCTATTTATACTTCAGACCTGAATATGAGTTGGGCTGGGTGAAGAATTCTAGGTGAAGCATTCATTTTATTCAGTCTTGTCACACTATCACACCACTGTCTTCTGGCCTTGAGAGTTTCTTGTGACATGTCTGCTGTAAATCTTAAGGATGCTCCTTAGAATGTAATTTCCCTTTTTGATCTTGCTGCTTTTAATATTCTATCTTTATCTGTAGAATCCGTCATTGTGACTAAGATGTGTCTTGGGGTGCTTTTTTTCAGGTCTCTTTTAGCTGGTTCTCTTTGGGCATGCAAGATTTGATTGCATGCAATCTTTAGTTCTGGGAGTTTCTCTGTGATGATGCCTTTAATTGTTGATTCGTCCTGGGGATCTCCCTCCTGGGCCTCTGGTACTCCAATGATTCTTATGTTGTTTCTGTTGAGTTTATCAAAGACTTCTCTTTTCACCTGTTCACATTCTTTGAGTACTTTTTCGATGGTCTGCTTGTTTGCCTTAAGGTTCTTTTCTGATCTCTTCTGCTGTATGAAGTTGTTCTGCATTTCATCTTCCAGTTCTCTGATTCTGTCCTGGGCTGTTGTTACTTTGTTGGAGAGGTTTTACATTGAGGTTTTCTGTTCAGCTACCATGTTTTTCAGACCCGCTATTCCAGTTTGGAGTTTTCGGATTTCTATTTCTGTGTTCTGTTCAGCTTGAGCTATGTTTTCTTTTATTTCTATGAGGATCCTCCATATTTCTATTCTAAACTACTTATTTGATAGATTAAACAAATGGTTGGTAATTTTGGGATCATCAGAGCTATTATCTTTATTCTCTGTTCATGGTGTTTGTCTACAAGGTTTCCCCATTGTTACACTTGTAGTGTGATTTTTTTTCTACATGTTATGGTGGGGTTCAGTAGTTAGAAAGTGTGCATGGCTGCAAAGCTAAGCAGAGGAGCTGGACTCTTCTTGAGCCTCTAGAAGCCAGTTTTCACTGGGTCTTTCTTATCTTCTCAGGAAAGTTTCAAGAGACAGAAGAGAAGAGAAACAGGCAAAGAAGACAGATCCTCTCAGTCCCTGTCCCAGTAGTACACTCACAGCAGGGGACAGACACATCCCGCCTTCACAGACAAAGGAACTACCTTTCTGCTGGGGCACCTCTAGTAGCCAGTTTTCACTGGGTCTTTCTTGGCCTTCTCAGGAGAGTTTCTGATTCCTTGATTTCTATTGTCATGGCTTTCATTGCCACCTTTAGGTCCTCATCTATTTGGCTCGTGCATTTTGGTGGATTTGGACACTTACTAGGATTTCTCTTTAGATCCCTGGTTGCTAGTGTCTTCCTTAGTTTACCCATATTTCTTTGCATTTGGTGGTTTGGCTTGAAGTGTTCTACCTTCGGGTTTTTGTCACCTGTGGCATGGGGCTGGGTCCCTTCTCTGAAGTGCAGCCCTAGGCTGCTGTCACTGAGGTTTAGCTCCACCCTCCAATATCCTCCCTCACTTTACCTGCCAGAAGGCATAGGTACCCTCCACCTTTCCCAACCACGGTAATAGCAAAGAGCCACCAGTCCAAGCCTGGCTCAGGTTTTCCCTCTCCCTTTACCTATCAGTAGATATAGGTCACTTCTGCATGCTGCTTTCCCCAACTGTGGCAATGGTGGAGAGCCACCGGTCCAAGCCCTTCCTGGGCCCATATTATTTTTTAATGAAATAGATGATTGAAAAAAAACAAATTTTGGTAAACAATTTAGATTCCTGTTGAACTTTTTTGTTGAATGCATTTTTCTTTTAAGATCCTGAAGGAAAAATTTAGTGGCTTTGAACACCTGTGTTGTAGGTGTAAGGTCATGAGATCAATCCACAGTCTTCTCAAATACTGAATGCAAGCTTGGAAGCTCAATTGTTTGTTGTCTGTGATTTTGAGCACTACAATTAATTCCAGGCAGAACCACAATCAGGTGTGTTAAAGCAGCACCATAGAGTGGCACAATCCCCATAAAGCATCAAAAGAAAAGAAAAAAGAGGATGTGGCAGCACTATCATCAGGAATTGCAACCCTCCAATGATCACTTTTGTGAGCACCAAAACTAAAGGACTGGAAACGTGAGCAAGCACTGAAATTCAGCACTTGAGTACTTGAGTATAGAGCACAACCTGATGTTCTGATGTGTGATGCTGTGATTTCCTCAATCAATGTGTGAGCACCATAGTCCAGATTTGTGTAGCTCTTGGTCATCACAAGGATAAATATCTACAGCGATCATGAATGGAAGTGGAAAATAAAAATAAACTCTTTTTACAAAGAAGTTTTTATTTTTCATTTTTATATATATGATAAAGTTCCACAATGTATTTGTGCTTTACAACTTCTGAAAGCATTCATTTGGCCCTGCGTATCAAACAACTCTTGTTATCATTCCTTTTCTATCTCCATGACCATGTGAGGATAATTAATATTCAAGTTATGTCAATCAATTTCACAGTGTAGTCTTATGAAAGTAAAGGTAAACATGAACAATTATTAAAGGATTCTTAAGTCATAGCCTTCTTATTCACATGGCCACTCCCAAACTTCAAATTAAAACTTCAATTTTAATTTCTGTGACTCAGAGTTACAAGTTTTTACTTTTCCCTTATTTCGGAAGAGGTTATAGCCCTGATATTGACTCCATTTCCTCATTCCTTCCAAATTGACTTCCTCTTCATGCTTTTTCTTTTCCTTGCCAGTCCTAGAAACAGTAGCCAAGGAAGAGGGACTGGGGAAGGAAGAAGAGCATGGCAGAGGTTAAATATTCAACCACAGATTCTACTAAATAATAAACTCAGCATTTCCTTTCATGCTTGGTTTTGCTGATTCCAAAGGACTTGTTTGAAAATCCTGCTGACACTCATTCTCTTCTATCTCCTTTTGTTTTCCTCCCTGTTCTGCTTTCCCATATATTTCTTAGTCACTTATGTTTCTTCATTCTGGAATACGTTGGAGATTTTTGTTTAAGTATACATATTCAAAAGCATTACAAAATTAACAAAGTCTATTCTTGCTCATAATATATGAATTGATTGAGTAGGACTTTAGGATCATAAAATTAATTTTAATATCCATTAGTCTAATATATTACCATCTCTCAAAGATAAGATAATCTTGGCTAGTCTTAAACTCAGATATTATTATCATATGTGGGACTTAACCAGTGAAATTGTTGGAATAAAAAAAGCTATCATGTCTCTTGATGATGCATAAAGAATATGAAGACAGTATCATGATTCTGTTCCATAAATATGATTATTGGTTTAGAAAATAGGATCTCAGTCACTTAGTGATTTGGAGGAATAATCAATAGATCATGTGGAATCAACTACTTGAATTGGTTCATGACAAAGACTATCAAAGACAAAACAAAAGTCAAATGCCTAGAACTGTGAAGGAAAAAATCAGGATTTTTATGGAATTAAAGCCAACTCCTAGTACAAATATTGATATAACTATTTATATGCAACAAATATGCAATACTGTAATCCACATGTATGAGCTCAACTTCAATGTTGAGTTGCAGTTGTATAGCTAAAATCTCTACTCAATGTGCTATACTAGACAATATAAAAATATAAAGTCAATTAAGATGAATATCTTAAAAGAATCAGATCAATGGGAGAGACTTAAATATCCTGAAACTGACACTTAAGTATATGATCAACTAATCTTTGATAAAGGGGCAAGAAATATAAAGTGAAGTAAGGAAAATCTCTTCAACAAGTGATGTTGGAAAAACTAGTCAGGAACATGTAAAAAAGTGAAATCAGACCTTTTTAGCACCATATACAAAGATGAAATTATAATAGATTAAAGACCTTGATATAATAGAAGAAAATGTAGGCAGAACTCTTCATGAGATTGAAACAGAGGCATTTTATAGAATAAAAGTAACTGACCAAGCAAATGGAAGCAAAGATAAACAAATGGGACTACACTAAGAAGCTTCTGCACCTCAAAGGAACCAGTGACTAGAATATAAAGACTATCATGGAAGGGAGAAACTATTTATTCAATACCCATCTGATAAGGAATTAATAGCTAATATGTATATATAAAAGGCACTGGTAGAGCTTAGGAAGAAAAAAACATATGATCCCATCCAAAAAATGGAAAGAAGAGATGAACAGAAATTTCCTGAATGAAGAAATACAGATGGCCTGAAGGCACATGAAAAAGTGTTTACCATTATTGATCCTCAAAGTGATGCAAATCAAAGAAACAATGAAATATCATCTCACACCACAGAAAATGGCACAGACATGCATAAAAAAGAACAAGAACAATGAGTGCTGGCTTGGGTGCAGAGAGAAAGGGACTCTCATTCACTACTGTTGGGAATGTTGATCAAACTTTTTAGGAAACAATATGTATATTCCTCCCCCCCCAAAAAAACCCTAGAAATTGAGCTCCCATATGGCCCAGCAATAGGAATATATCCTAGCTGCCCAAAAACACAGTACAAAAAAGTTCTCTGCATTTCTATGTTCATTGCAGCACTATGCACAACAGTTGGAATTTGGAAATGACTCAAGTGCTCATAAGCAAATGAGTGGATAAAGAAACTGTGATAGATCTAAGTAATAGAATATTACATAACTGTTAGGGAAAATGATGAAATAATCACTTATGTATGAATAGATATAAGAGTATTATGTTGAGCAAAATGATTCAGAGGAAAAGGGATAGATATCAAATGATCACATTCATTTGTGGGATATAAAAAGACAGTACAGTAATAATATTCAAAAACAAGAGGGAAGAGGGCTAGGAGAAACAGTTCATGGCAGAAGGCTTGGCACAAAGAGAGTGAGTGCAGTAAGGGCATAGCACAAATTATTGCTGTGACATTCATAGTTGGAAATTATCACTCTGCACAAGAACTGTCTTCAGAAAGGAGATAACATTATATGCATGTTATCTCAATAAAATATTGCATACCAAAGTATCTAAAAGGGAAAAAAGGAAGAAAGAGAAAGGCAGAGAGCAAGAGAGGAAGAAGAAGAAGAAGATGATGATAATGATGATGATGATGATGAAAAAGAACAAGAACAAGAAGAACAAAAACAAGAACAAGAACAAAAAGAATATATATATATATGTATGTATATGTATGATTAAAACTCAATCATGAACAACTTTGTAACTGAAAAGAAACCAAGTGTATTATGAGCACTTGTAAGGCAGTGTTTAAATAAAGTAATTTAAAAAATTTTAATTTAAAGCATTGTGTTTTACAAAGTTATTCATAGTTGAGTTTTAGACATACAGGATTACAGGACCAATTCCACCATCAGTGTCAACCTCTCCTTACTCATGTTCTCAGAGTCCAATGCATTCCACAATCACCTGCACCCCACCCTGCCAGCATAACAGGCCCATTTTAATTTTGGTTGCTATAGTTAGGGTCTCATGATTTTATTGTTGTTGACTCTGGCTTCTTTGGATATTTAGTTCTGTTCTTTATTAACACTTTATCCCATATTTATTCTTCTTCATCTGATTTACTTCATTTAATGTAATATCTTCCACTTCAACTAAATTGCAGCAAATGAAATGATTGCATCATTCCTTACAGGTATGTAGTATTATATTGTATCTATATATCACATATTCATAATACACTCATCTGTTGCTGGATATCTATGTTGATTCCAACTCTTAGCCATTATACTGAGCGGTGACATGAATAGTGGTGTGCAAACATCATTTTGGATGAGCGTTTTTCCTGTCATGAGGATAGATACTCAAATGCGGTATTACTGAGTCTTCAGGGAGTTTATTTCTGAGTTTACTGGGGACCTTCCATATTGTTTTCCAAAGAGATTGGACCAGACAACATTCCCACCAGCTGTAGATGAGAGTTTTTCACCATCATACCAACATAAATTGTTTCCAATATTTTTGATATATGCATCCACACTGGTGTAAGATGATATCTCATTGTTGTTTTGATGTGGATTTCCCAAGTGATAAGTAATAATGAGCATTTTTCATGTGCCTGCTGGCCATCTGTTGGTCTTCTTTTGAGAGGTGTCTGTTCATTTCCTCTCTCCATTTTTTGCCACACCCAGTGGCACTCAGGGGTTACTCCTGACTCTGCTCAGAAATTGCTCCTGTCAGGCACAGGGGACCATATATGGGATGCCGGAATTCGAACCACTAATTGGTCCTGGGTCGGCTGCTTGCAAGGCAAAAGCCCTAGTGCTGTGCTATGAAATGAATATAGTTTAAATTAAAGTTAAGACTCTGAAATTAATGTAGGTGTCCATAGCAGATAAACAGATACTTAACATGTGAGATATATACACAATGGAACAGTATGCAGTGGCCAGAAATGATAAAATCATGCAATTCACTGCAACATGGATGGAACTAGAGAATATCATTTATGTGAAGTAATTCAGACAAAGGAAAAATGGGATAATCTCACATATTTGTGCTTTATATAATAAAGGACAAAGGACTGCAAGGTGCCTAGACTACACTTGACCCTATATTAGAGATATAAAATGGGCATAAAATGAAAGAAATTGGGGAGTGGGGAGTAAGAAGAAAAGACAGGAAGTAAACAGGGGATGTTTCAAGTTCCTTGGATACATTGGTGGTTTGTTTAGAGGCAAAGTATATGTATATCTTTAAACCACAGAGCCAACAACATCAAGCATTAGATCCAAATTAAAATAACCAAACTTTAAAATGTTAAAGGGCGAGCCTGCCTTCCTGTGAACTTTCCGGGGAGTCTGCCTTCCTGTGAGCCTTCCGTGGAGGTGAGTCGACACGCCCAGAAAGGGAGGAGCCACTGAACTTCGCTGGATCTCAGATGCCAGCACCCTTCTGCCTCTCTACTCTGCTCTCCTGCATTTTTGGCCTGATTTCATCCTGGGTGCGGCCCATCTGCCAGCCTGCCTTCCTGTGAGCCTTCCGTGGAGGTGAGTCGACACGCCCAGAAAGGGAGAAGCCAGAGGAGCACGGTTGCTCCGCTCCCCTTCGCGACGGTGCACAGCATTTAGCCAATGAATACAATCACAACACGTAGAAAAACACGCAGTACTAGTGTGACAATGGGGAAACAACATGGGCCAGTGCCAGACATAGAGAATAAAGATGGCAACTCTGATGACTTGAACATGATCAACCACCTAGTCAGTCTCTCAGATAAGGAGTTTAGAGTTGCAATATGGAACATGTTCAAAGAACTCAAACAAAGTATAGAAGAGAAAACTGAAAAGAATCAGGAGAATATGAAGATAGAAATGAGAAAACTCCAAACGGAAATTTCAGATCAAATAACAGGTCTGAGAAACTCAGTAGATGAATTGAAGAAAAACATGTTTGAGATTTCCCACAGGTTAACAGCAGCTGAGGATAGAATCAGTACACTGGAAGATGAGATACATAACAATTACATACAGCAGAAGAAATTGGAAAAAAGCCTCAAAGCAAATGATCAAACAATGGAAAAATTACTCAAAGAATGGGAACAGATGAAAATAGAAGTCTATGATAAGCTCAACAGAAACAACTTAAGAATCATTGGAGTCCCAGAGACTCAGGAAGAAAATCTCCGGGAAGAATCAACAGTCAAGAACATCATTAAAGAGAAACTACCAGAGATAATGAATACATGTGATCAAATCCTGCATGCCCGAAGAGTGCCAACTAAAAGAGACCCCAGAAAAAACACCCCAAGACACATCCTAGTCACAATGACGAATCCCATAGATAGAGACAGAATTCTGAAAGCAGCAAGATCGAAAAGAGAAATTACATTTAAGGGAACATCCTTGAGATTTTCTGCAGACCTGTCACCAGAAACACTCAAGGCCAGAAGGCAGTGGTGGGACATAGTGACAAAACTCAATGAAATAAATGCTTCGCCTAGAATACTGCACCCAGCAAAACTCACTTTCAGGTTTGAAGGAACAATACATAGTTTCACAGACAAACAACAGCTCAAAAACTTCACAGACTCAAAACCATTCTTAAAAGAAAAACTGAATGGCATACTTTAAGACAAGGCTTACCAACAGACACACCAAACTTTAATATAAAGATGGCACTAACTCCCAGGACAATTCTTTCTCTCAATGTCAATGGACTAAATGCACCAGTTAAGAGACACAGAGTGGCTAAATGGATCAAAAAACTCAATCCAACCTTCTGCTGCCTACAAGAAACGCACCTGAATAGTCAGAACAAACATAGACTCAAAATAAAAGGCTGGAGGAAAATCATCCAAGCAAACAACACCCAAAAAAAAAGCAGGAGTGGCCATATTAATATCAGATGATGCAAACTTTATACTTAGGAAAGTAGTAAGGGACAAAGATGGACATTTTGTATTAATCAAGGGATATGTACAGCAGGAAGAAATCACCCTCCTAAACATATATGCACCGAATGAGGGGCCAGCAAAATATTTAATACAACTGTTGACAAATCTGAAAAATAATATCAATAACAACACAATAATTGTGGGAGACCTCAACACGGCATTGTCAACACTAGACAGGTCAACCAGACTGAAACCCAACAAGAATATACTAGACCTGAGGAGAGAAATGGAAGTAAGAGGCCTAGTAGATATATACAGGACACTCCACCCCCAGAAGCCTGGATACACATTTTTCTCTAATGTACATGGGACATTCTCTAGGATAGACTACATGTTAGCACACAAAACATATCTCCATAATATCAAGAGGATAGAAATTTTGCAGGCTGCCTTTGCTGACCACAAAGCCCTGAAATTATATATAAACTACAAAGGGACACAGAAGAAAAATTTTAACACCTGGAAGTTAAATAGCCTCATACTGAATAATCAGTGGGTCCGAGATGAAATCAAAGAGGAAATCAAAACCTTCCTGAAAACAAATGACAATGGAGACACAATTTATCAGAACCTATGGGACACAGCAAAAGCAGTACTGAGAGGAAAATTTATAGCTTTGCAAGCACACATCAGGAAAGAAGAAGGGGCATACCTGAATAGCTTAATGACGCAGCTCATAGAATTAGAAAGTGCTCAACAAAAGGATCCAAAAATAGGGAGGCAGAAGGAAATAACAAAGCTGAGAGCAGAAATCAATGAAGTGGAAACCAGAAAAACCATCCAAAAGATCAACGAAAGCAGAAGTTGGTTCTTTGAAAAAATAAACAAGATTGATAGACCACTGGCAAAACTAACAAAGAAAGAAAGAGAGAGAAACTTGATAACTCGTATTAGGAATGAAAAAGGAGAGATCACTACTGATATGGTAGAGATTCAAAGGGTAATCAGAAACTACTTTGAGAAACTCTATGCCACTAAAAATGAAAACCTGGAAGAAATGGATAAATTTTTGGAATCTTATAATCTTCCACGATTGAATGAAGAGGATGTAGCATATCTAAACACACCCATTACTATTGAGGAAATTAAGAAAGTAATCAAATGTCTGCCCAAAAACAAAAGCCCAGGCCCAGATGGATTTACTAATGAATTCTTTCAAACCTTTCAAGAGGAACTACTACCAATCCTGGCAAGACTCTTTCATGAAATTGAAAAAACAGAAAAACTTCCAAATAGCTTTTATGAAGCCAACATTACCTTGATACCTAAACCAGACAGAGATGCTACGAAAAAAGAAAATTACAGACCAATATCGCTGATGAATGCAGATGCAAAGATCTTCAACAAAATCCTGGCAAATAGGATTCAATGCCTCATTAAGAAGATCATCCACTACGATCAAGTAGGTTTCATTCCAGGAATGCAAGGCTGGTTTAACATCCGTAAATCTATCAACATAATACACAACATCAACAGCAAGAAAAATAAAAATCACATGATCATATCAATCGACGCAGAGAAAGCATTTGACAAGGTCCAACACCCATTCTTGATCAAAACTCTCAGCAAGATGGGAATGGAGGGAACCTTTCTCAATATAGTTAAGGCCATCTACCACAAGCCAGAGGCAAATATTGTCCTCAATGGAGAAAAACTGAAAGCCTTTCCTCTAAATTCTGGCACAAGACAAGGCTGTCCTCTCTCACCACTCCTATTCAACATAGCACTGGAAGTACTCGCTATAGCGATTAGGCAAGAAAAGGATATCAAGGGAATCCAGATAGGAAAGGAAGAAGTCAAGCTCTCACTGTTTGCAGATGACATGATACTCTACTTAGAAAACCCCAAAGACTCTATCAAAAAGCTTCTAGAAACAATAGACTCATATAGCAAGGTGGCAGGCTACAAAATTAACACACAAAAATCAATGGCCTTCCTATACACCAATACTAATAAGGAAGAAATGGACATTAAGAAAACAACTCCATTCACTATAGTGTCACACAAACTCAAATATCTTGGAATCAACTTGACTAAAAATGTGAAGGACCTATACAAGGAAAACTATAAAACTCTGCTCCAAGAAATAAGAGAGGACATGCGGAAATGGAAGCATATACCCTGCTCATGGATTGGCAGGATTAACATCATTAAAATGGCAATACTCCCCAAAGCACTGTACAGATTTAATGCGATCCCCCTAAAGATACCCATGACATTCTTCAAAGAAGTGGACCAGGCACTTTTGAAATTTATTTGGAACAATAAACACCCTCGAATAGCCAAAGCAATCATTGGGAAAAAGAATATGGGAGGAATTACTTTCCCCAACTTTAAACTTTACTACAAAGCAATAGTTATCAAAACAGCATGGTATTGGAATAAAGACAGGCCCTCAGATCAGTGGAATAAGCTTGAATACTCAGAGAATGTTCCCCAGACATACAATCATCTAATTTTTGATAAAGGAGCAAAAAATCCTAAATGGAACAAAGAAAGCCTCTTCAACAAGTGGTGTTGGCAAAACTGGGTAGCCACTTGCAAAAAATTGAACTTAGACCCCCAGCTAACATCATGTACGAAGGTAAAATCCAAATGGATTAAAGACCTCGATATCAGCCCCAAAACCATAAGATATATAGAACAATACGTAGGTAAAACACTCCAGGACATTGAGGCTAAAGGCATCTTCAAGGAAGAAACTGCACTCTCCAAGCAAGTGAAAGCAGAAATTAACAGATGGGAATATATTAAGCTGAGAAGCTTCTGCACCTCAAAGGAAATAGTGCCCAAGATACAAGAGCCACCCACTGAGTGGGAGAAACTATTCACCCAATACCCATCAGATAAGGGGCTAATCTCCAAAATATACAAGGCACTGACAGAACTTTACAAGAAAAAAACATCTAATCCCATCAAAAAATGGGGAGAAGAAATGAACAGACACTTTGACAAAGAAGAAATACAGATGGCCAAAAGACACATGAAAAAGTGCTCCACATCACTAATCATCAGGGAGATGCAAATCAAAACAACGATGAGATACCACCTCACACCACAGAGAATGGCACACATCACAAAGAATGAGAATAAACAGTGTTGGCGGGGATGTGGGGAGAAAGGAACTCTTATCCACTGCTGGTGGGAATGCCGTCTAGTTCAACCTTTATGGAAAGCGATATGGAGATTCCTCCAAAAACTGGAAATCGAGCTCCCATACGATCCAGCTATACCACTCCTAGGAATATACCCTAGGAACACAAAAATACAATACAAAAACCCCTTCCTTACACCTATATTCATTGCAGCACTATTTACCATAGCAAGACTCTGGAAACAACCAAGATGCCCTTCAACAGACGAATGGCTAAAGAAACTGTGGTACATATACACAATGGAATATTATGCAGCTGTCAGGAGAGATGAAGTCATGAAATTTTCCTATACATGGATGTACACGGAATCTATTATGCTGAGTGAAATAAGTCAGAGAGAGAGAGAAAAACGCAGAATGGTCTCACACATTTATGGGTTTTAAGAAAAATGAAAGACATTCTTGCAATAATAACTTTCAGACACAAAAGAGAAAAGAGCTGGAAGTTCCAGCTCACCTCAGGAAGCTCATCACAAAGAGTGATGAGTTTAGTTGGATAAATAACTACATTTTGAACTGTCCTAATAATGAGAATGTATGAGGGAAATTGAGAACCTGTTTAGAGTACAGGCGGGGGTCGGGTGGGGAGGAGGGAGACTTGGTAATTTATTTAGTTTAAAAATTAATAAAAAGTAGAAAAGAAAAAAAATGTTAAAGGGCATATAGTAGGTAAGGGAAAACCTGGGGTCATTGGTGGAAGGAGGTTGGAACTGGTGTGGAATTGCTGTTGGAATATTGTTTGCCTACATCTCTACTATGAATAACTTTGTAAATCATGGCACTTTAATACTTATCTTTTTTTACTTATTTATAGCTCTGAAAGATGGTACAGTAGGTCAGGCACTTAGCTTGCACAGTGTTGACATACTTATCCTAAGTACTTATCCTAGGTACTTATTTTAAGTACCACATATGGTACCCTAAGCAGTGTGAGAAGTGATCCCTGAGCACTGAGAACCTGAGAACCAGAATAAACTCTCAGCAGGGTTATGTGGCCCCCAAACATAAATAATAATGAATTATTTCCCCCTAACTGTTAGCTGTTCCCTGATTAATCCTGGTGATATATTAACGTGTTAACTCTGGTTATCTCTAGCTCTACCATATCTTAGCATCAATCTGTCAAGGATACACTACTGGACTGAATATTACTGAGCATGGCCTAGTTTTTCATGAACCACAGGGGAGTCCTCACAATATGTGAGATTTCATTCCTACTATTCCCATTTTCTGAGTGAGGAAAGTGAAGGACCTTAGTGTGTAGCCCAGAGAAGCCACCGCCACCTGGCCTTATTGTATTTTCTCTCTCTCTCTCTCTCTCTCTCTCTCTCTCTCTCTCTCTCTCTCTCTCTCTCTCTCTCTCTCTCTCTCTCTCTCTCTCTCTCTCTCAGCTAATGGGGACTCAAGTCTAGCCTCTGCTCATCAGTTGTGTGATGAGTCATGTTGTAAGAGTAGAGGGCAAGATTATGGGTACAAGACCTACCCTGAAACTTCAGGTATCTTAATACAGGGGTGCACTGAGCCTATGCAGGAAGGGAAGGGAAGAATTTGAAGGAATAGGGGACTTATTTGTTTCCAGAGTAAACCCCTGAGGATGTGAGTAATAGTACAACAGGTAGGGTGTTTGTCAACTTGAATTTGACCCTATGCATCCCATATGGAGACAATATTGGATGCACTGATAGGAGTAATTCCTGAGCACAGATCCAGGAGTAATCCCTGAGACCAAAAACCAAACCAACCAACAAACAAATAAACAAAACAAAAAACAAGAATAAACCTTGATCTCCTGACCCTTGCAGACCTTAGGGTGTCTGTTATTCTGAAACAATTTGGTCCAAATGCAGGAGGATTCTAGGGGTGTGGTATAGAGAAGAAACTTGCACCAAATCTTAGAGGAGAGACGTTTATTTTTCTCCATTGAATGTTTTCTGTAGCTTGCGGTAAAAGCTTTGACAATAACGAGGAAAGTTCACTAAATTCCCAACTTTTTGAGAGTTTTTATTATGAATGGGTACAGGATCTTATAAATTATATAATCTTCATCTATTGATATGGTCATATGATTTAAATATTTTGCTTGTATTGACATGGTTATTACATTGACTGACTTGTGTATGTTAAACCATCTTTGCATGCCTAGGATGAATCCTACTTGGACATGGTGTAAAACTTTTTTGATAAATTGTTGGATTCTATTTGCTAGTATTTTGTTAAGGAACTTTGCTTCTGTGTTCATTAAGGATAATCAGTCTGTATTTCTTTCACTCTCTTTTTTGTGGTATCACTTTTTGCTTTTAGAATCAGGGTGATATTAGCTTCAAAGAAACTATTTGAGAGAATTTTTTGTTTTCACTTTTGTGGAAGATCCTGAAAAGGATTGGCAGTAGGTTCTCTTTAAAGATTTGAATGGACTCACTAGTAAATCTGGTCCTTGGCCACATCTGGTCCTTGAATTTTGTTTTTGGTAAAACTTTTGTTACCATTTCAATTTCTTCAACAATGACTGATTTATTCAGGTATCTCAAATCATGTTCATTTAGCCTTGGGAGGTATTCATTCAATTCTTCTAAAATTCTCTCATTTTATTGAATAAAGATTCTCAAAGTAATTTCTGATGATCTTTTTAATATTGTAATGTTTGTTATTATGTCCCTATTTTTGGTTTCTGGTTTGGTTTATTAGGGTTCTCTCTCTCTCTCTTTGTGAGTCTTGCCCACTCTCATCACTTCTTTTCAATACATTACTGGGAGTACTTTCCTTAGCAATTAGGCAAGAAAAAGACATCAAGGCACCCAAAAAGGAAAGGAAGAAGCCAAATTCTCACTAACTGAAGATGACATGATACTATATTCAGAAAATTCTAAAGACTCTACAACAAAATTTTCAAGAAACAATAGGTTTCCATAGTAAAGTAACAGACTATAAAAATTAATAAAAAGCAAAAATCAAAGACTTTAAAAATATTTTTATTTGTAGTTGTGCCTCATGAAATTAAGTACCTCAGAATCAACTTAACTAAAGCATGAAAGGCCTTTTCAAAGAAACATACAAAACATTATTTCAAGAAATAAAACAGGACATTAAAAATTAAAAACATATATATTGTTCTTGCATTGGGGGGATTAACATTATTAAAATGGTAAAACTCCCCCAAAGCAATCCCTATAAGCAACACATGACATTTTTCAAAGAATTATTTCAGACATTCCTAACATAATAACTCACACACACCATATAGTCAAACAATCCATAGGTAGAAGATGGAAGGCATCACTTTTCACAATATCAAACTGTACTACAAAGTGTTAGTAATTAAAACAGCATGGTATTATAACAAAGGCAGACTCAGATCAATTGAATAGATTTGAATATCCTGAGACATATCCTCAAGTATATGTTCACAAGAAAGTTGAAGTGAAGCAAGGAAAGCTTTTTCAACAAGTGGTGTTGATGAAACTGGTCAGGTACATGCAAAAAATAATTCAAACCTCTTTTTAAAGTCATGCACAAACAAAACCAAAATGAATTAAAGATTCTGATATTAGAACTTAATCCATAAGGTATATAGAGGGAAACATAAGCAGAATTGCTTGACGTTAAAGCTAAAAGTTTTTTCAAAGAGAAAATTCCACTGAGCAGTAAGTGAAAACAAAAATAAATAAATGGGACTAGGTAGCACAGTTCAGGCTGATAAATTTGTGTAATCTTCAGAAAGATGAGGAGGGGCAGGGTTGTCACTCTCATATACCTCTTTCTACATGAACTACAGCAGCCCAATGACACACCCTACACCCTCTGACAGAAACAGCCCGATTCCACAACTTAACTTATCAGAAGCCTAAACCACATTTTTTAAAATCTATAAATCTTGAACCACGTGTTCACATAACATCTCTTTTTATTGGGTCTTGGGCCACACCCGGTGATGCTCAGGGATTACTCCTGGCTATGCACTCAGAAATAATTCCTGGCTTGAGGGACCATATGGGATGCTGAGGAATCAAACCGTGATTCATCCTAGGCTAGTGCAAGCAAGACAGATGCCTTATGGCTTGTGCCACCACTCAGGCTCAAATTATCATTTTTTATACTACAGTTTAGTAGTATCACAAGAAATCTGATGTGAAAGTTACATAGTAAATTTTCATAGTGAACACAAACAGTAACACAGGAGTTTCAACTAGCACCAACAACAGTCAAGTAAATCCTTAGACTCTGACTTGAGTAACACCATGAAGGGACATAAAAGTCAGTTCTAATTGATCCTCCTTCTCCTTCTATCCCTTCCTCTCTCTCTCCATCTCCATCTCCCTCTCCTTCTCTATCTTCCTCTCCCTCTTTATATCCCTCTCAATATCCCTAGCCTTCTAAGTTTTGATAATTTGATCTAGATTTTGATAATTCCATTTGCTTCTGTGTTGCAACAAACAATATGAAGTAATTTTTTTGCCTGTCAAGAGGCAGGGTATAGTAGTGGGTGGGAAATTGGGGCCACTGATGAAAAGAATGTCTCACTGACATTAGGATTGGTATTTGAACATATAAGACCTGAAGTGGTTGTATTATGAACAACTTGGTAAATCATGTTGGTATAATTAAAATTTAGGGTAGAAATATGGGACTAAATTGAACCAAGAAGCCTTGTAACTTAAAGGAATCAATAGCTAGGATACAAAGACAGCCCTCAAAATGGGAGAAATTACCTATCCAATACCCACCTAATAAGGGGTTAATATCTAAGACAGATAAGACAATGGTCAAGCTTAATAAGGAAAAAGCATCCAATCCCATTAAAATATAGGGAGAAGAGAAAAACAAAAACGTCCTCAAAGAAGTAAAGATGGCCAAAAGGCACAAAATATGCTCATTATTAATCATCAGGGAGGTGAAAATCAAAACAACAATAAGATATCATGACACAACACGGAGACTGGCACACATTAAAAAGAATAACCTGTGCTAGCATGGATACAGAAAGAAAAGTGACTCTCATTCACTGTTGATGGATTGTCAACTGGTCCAGCAATTTTGGAAAACAATACGGGTAGTCCTCATAAAAATTAGAAATTAAGTTTCCATATGACCTAGCAAGAATGCTCCTGGGAACATAACCTAGGGGCCCAAAAGCAATGCAGAAAGGCATATGCATTTTTTATTGCCACACTATTAACAAGATCCATAATCTGAAAATAACCCAAGAGCCTGAGAACAGATAAAAAAACCATAGTTCATTTACACAATGGAATACTAAGCAGCTGTTAGGAGAAAGGAAGTCATGACATTTGCTGATGATGATATAGGAGTATTATGTTGAGTGAAATTAGCCAGAAGGAGAGGGATAGATATTGGTGTGATATAAAAAAGAGATATATGATTATAACAATAAGCAAAGACAATAGAGACAATGACCAAGAAGGTAGGAAATGCCACAAAGAAGGGAGAGGTGCAGTTAGGGCAGAGAAGTGACTCCTATGACAATGGTTGTTGGAAATAATCCCTCTAGACAAGAACTGGGTGCTGAAAGAAGGAAAGTGACATGCATGATACCACTCCAGTAACAATATTGCAAACCACAGAGTCTAAAATTCAAAAGAAAAAAGAAAAAGAAAAAAGACACAGAGAGAGAGAGAGAGAGAGAGAGAGAGAGAGAGAGAGAGAGAGAGAGAGAGAGAGAGAAATAATGTCTGCCATAGTGGGGTGGGATGAAACTGGATCATTGGTGGTAAGAAATGTTCACTGGTGAGGGAATGGGTGCTGGAATATTGTATAAGAGAAAATCATGAAAAACTTTGTAACTGTATCTCATTAAAGTATTATTAAATAAGTGGGATTCAGAGTAGTCCAATTTTTAGGGCTTTTTGCAAATTTTGTGATTCTCTGCAGCAGGTAGGACAAGGGATAATCTCAGATCTTGGTTTTATTGTCTCTGTCTACTTCTTTTCCTATTTCCAATGAAATAACTCCATATCTTATTAGCACATTTGCTCACTTGTTCAGTTTTTCATTAGGGCATGCCCTTTTGAATAGTGTTCGATATTTTAGGGTCAAGAACTTACCCGTAAACACACGATGAAAGTTTGTACTGTGTACATTTTGTACTCAATTCTTGTCATTCGTATAAAATGCTGAGGGATTCAACAGTAACTGGGGACAGTGTTTGCAGATTTTGGTAAACAGCTGCTTAAAAAGGGGAAGAACAGTCAACTCCTTTAAAAGATTGTTAGGAAGTCTATCATTTTTATGCTGACAAACTTAAAGGAATTTTACAAGGATGAAGACAGAATTCACATACTGCTTTTGAAATAGTAGAGTGAATAATTTTTTATTATTTTCCTAGAAAGAATAAGAGACATTATTCTTTAATATAAATAACAAGATTAATCTCTATCATCATTCTTATGCTTAAAACATTAACAATAAAAATGATTATTTCGGGCCCGGAGAGATAGCACAGCGGTGTTTGCCTTGCAAGCAGCCGATCCAGGACCAAAGGTGGTTGGTTCGAATCCCGGTGTCCCATATGGTCCCCCGTGCCTGCCAGGAGCTATTTCTGAGCAGACAGCCAGGAGTAACCCCTGAGCACTGCCGGGTGTGACCCAAAAACCAAAAAAAAAAAAAAAAAAAATGATTATTTCAAAGTTTCATCAAGTAAAATTTGTGCACTTGTATGGGCATTTTTCTAAGTATATTAGTTTTTCTTTGACTTAAGACATTTAATCCTCTTAATTTCTTTGAACTAAATTTCAGATCTCTGGGATTCTGTGTCCTTCAGTATATCACATCTTTATGAAATTGCTTTTCCTAGCTTTAAGAATGTCTTGGTTGTTTTTTTAAATAAATGATTGAAAATTGTTTTCTATTTTGGGGTGTATGTGATCAAATAGAAATAAAAAAGGATATAAATTTAAAAGTGTCACTGTTTTGAAGTTATTTTACCTTATTTAAGTCTTAAAATGCTTTTCTGCAGGATGAGAGTTTTATTAATTATTTCACAAGACTGACCAGATTAAATGAGGATACAGCCTTGAAAATGTACAATACATCACGAGTAAATAACAGTACCTCTACATCTGTTAGTAGAGAAGATTGTCTTGACTTTTCACAAATTGTCTTGACTCTATCCATTCTTTCTCTTCCTTTGTTGTTGATGCTGCTGGATCACTTAAACCAAGGATCATGTATTAACTGCAGTGCTTACACACTGGGTGATGGTGCACAACGGACTGCACATAAATTTTTGAAACTGGCAGTGCCTCTGGGGTCATATTCAGTATATGTGCAGGGATCATTCATAGCTTCACAAGACAGGCACTTTGCCATTGATATCCTACAGAGGGCCACTCTTCTCTTTAATCTTTAGATCAGTCTTTCTCTATTATTTCTGACATTGGTTCCCTTCTGACGTTTTTCCTCTTATGTCCCCATTGTCCCCTTTGTTTTACCAGCTAGAATAGTGTGTCATCACCCCTAGCCATGTGTTATTTGACATTATTTATGTGATTTTCACCTGTGGTCCCTCTGGAATATCCTGGGAGTTCTGTGTTCATGGAGCACTTCTGAAAGGAAGCAGAAGATCAGATGGTGCAAGGGATGAATCCTGGTCAGTTGCATGAAAAGCAAACATCAATATCTGAAAGGCAAACATCCTACATATTACCCTCTGTAATATCTCCTAGATCTTTCTACTTTTATCCACTTTTAAAATGTATTCATATAATTACTTAAATATTATTAAAGTGGCATTTACTATTGATTTTTTTAATATTATCTTTAAACCCTGTGATTACAAACAAAATTAAAGTTGGGTTTCAGTCACAAGGCAAAATTCCTACCACTACACCTGGATCCTTTAATGCATTTTTATGATTAACCATAAATACTATGTATGACACTAATTGATTAAACCAATGGTTTCCTCTGGTCTATCGACAAAAACTATTAAGACCATTTTCTAAACTCTAAAGTACATAGAAAATTATTGAGCTGAAGGAATAATACTAATTTTATTCCTTGTACTTATCACAATTTCTTGTATGTACTAAGTTGCATTAACTTAGTATATAGAATAAATGGATAAATTGGTCCATTAAACAAAAAGTTCTTTATAGTTTACTCAGATATAATCTTAGAACAAGATTTAAATAAAGGCACATATAAGAAAACTGTTCTTTGAAGACCAGCATATTTGTTCATCAGCCTAAATAATCTTTTTTTTTTTTTTTTTTTTTTGGTTTTTGGGCCACACCCGGTAACGCTCAGGGGTTACTCCTGGCTATGTGCTCAGAAGTTGCTCCTGGCTTGGGGGACCATATGGGACACCGGGGGATCGAACCGCGGTCCGTCCAAGGCTAGCGCAGGCAAGGCAGGCACCTTACCTTTAGCGCCACCGCCCGGCCCCCTAAATAATCTTTATTCTTTAAATGTAACTAACACATTCTTCAGAGATGAATTTAAGGAATTCATCCACCTGAATAACATACAAATCTAAAGTTAGATTCATGAGGTTAGGTCTACTTTTTATACGTGATCACAATATTGTATAGAATTAAATATTTGCTTAAGTTTATACCTGCCATTTCTGCTAGTCTCTGTGTTCAATGATACTACTTAAATGAATTAATTCCTAATATATCCTCAGAAATCCTGAGTATTTGACATGAAAAGACATTTAAGAATATATTTATGTGCTTGCTTCAGCAGCACATATACTAAAATTGGAATGATACAGAGAAGATTAGCATGGCCCCTGCACAAGGATGACATGCAAATTTGTGAAGCATTCCATATATATACATATATATATGTGTGTGTATATATATATTTGGTTATATATATATATATATTTGGTTTTTGGGCCACACCCAGCGGTGCTCAGGGGTTACTCCTGGCTGTCTGCTCAGAAATAACTCCTGGCAGGCACGGGGGACCATATGGGACAACAGTATTCGAACCAACCACCTTAGGTCCTGGATCGGCTGCTTGCAAGGCAAATACCGCTGTGCTATCTCTCTGGGCCTGTCATTCCATATTTTAAAAAAAAAAGAATGTATTTATTAATCCAAAATATAACCTCTACAGCAGACACAAATCCATTTTGAGTTTCATTGGATTGATAGGAAAAATCAATCATGACTATAAGGCAGTTTTTTTGTTTGTTTTGGGGGCCACATCCAGAAATACTCAGGAGTAACTCATTTCTCTTTACTCAGGAATCATTCCTGGTAAGCTCAGGGGACCATATGGGATGCCAGGGATCAAACTGAGGTCAACTGCCTGCAAGGAAAGAGCCTTACCCTCTCTGGACTATTTCTCTCTTGTTTTATGACAGTCTTAAAAGGGAAAATCCAGAGAATTTAAATCTATGCTGGAAAAACTCAATTATCAAGTATTAAGAATATCAAGTGATAGTATGAAAGCTAATCTACTGGGAAGATCAGACTCCAGATTTAGATCAAGATGTTTATCTGATAGGAGATGTAGAGGAAAAAGAAGGCAAAGACTGAGAGCAAAGAGGAAGAAGGTCTAACATGCATTTAAGAATTTTTTGTCACGGGCGGGCAGCTGGCAGGCCTCCGCATGTGCCAGCGGCCTCTTGGCCCGGCCTAGGGTAGGGGGGCTCGGACATGGGTCACCCGACCCCCCTCTCCCCCTTTCCTCCGGATCTCCAGGTGGGTTTCTGGAAGGAGCTGATGGGGCACCCTGGGTTTTCCCCACTCCTAGGCTGGCTACAGAGGTTGGCTAAGGGGGTGGAGATTGATCTGGGGGGTGGCAGATAGCTGCTCAGCTATACTCAGGCTGTCACTGGCAATTTCATACCAGTCTACATTTTGCAAACCGCGCGGGGGCGCCCGCGCGAACATATGCTCCTCCCAACCATTAGTACCCCAGATTTACTCTTCTTAACTTCAGTAACACACAGTTCTATTCTCTGACCAAAGACATACAGTAGATCTAACAAATCCCAGAACTACTTAGAAGGACAGAAATTGAACACATATTGAACACATATATATTTTGAATATTTTATGGGTATTTTCTTTAACTGATGTAACTATATATTCTTCTACTATGATGTTTCTATCCACTTTTCATCTTGTCTTTTCTTTGTAAGCTGTTCAGTAAGGATTGTTGGTGGAACTGTCCCTCAGTTTGATGCCTATGATTGAACTATGTCATGGATATTGCTGGTCTTGTTCCCATTGCCTCCAGATGCACCAATAACGCTTCATGGCATTGATCCTTGTTTGCATAGACACATTAAAATGGGAAAACACCATACATACAGATAAGTTCTTATCTAATAAATCTCATTACAATGTACCTTACACCCTGAACATTGATATAATGACCTGGCACAGGCCTCAGAAGAATGGGCATCCTCCATTCACGCTGGAACCAGGCAAGCTATCTACGAAACATCCAAGGTCTTTTATAGCAACAGCTGGAAGCAGTCCTCTACCAGGAAAGACTCTACCAAGGGTCTGACATCGACCTCCTAAAAAGAGACTTCCGTTTACACTGAGAAGACTTGACAACAACAATGACCTGCTCTACAGGACATGGTTCTCACTATTGCCCCATAAGTGTGAGGTGAAATGAGAGGATGCTCCGCACCATCCTGACTACAATATGGGATATGCAGACTCCAGGATCTTTAATACAGAAGCATGATACCAACAACAACAGAGACTAAGTGAGGAATGGAGGTGTATTGCCACTACAGACGATGACTTGAATTGGACAAACTAGTGTGCCTGGAGCCTAGAGTCAGTCCTGTGCCAGGAAACTTCAGGGGTAGGGTCTCCTTGTATTTAGACCATAATTTGCCTTTCAATATCCCTTATGTTTTGGTGGGCCTATGCAAACAAATGGCACTTTAATACCGTTTTTTACTATGTTCCCTTGACTCCAATCCTTAAGAAAAACAACCCACTAAAACTTTTGAGGCTAACTTAAACTAGTAAGCATGTGCATGGAACTAGAGAAATGTACTTTGCCCTCAATGTTTAAGGAGCTACATAAGTCTAATGTCTTTAGATTATATTGTGTGCTGCTAAGAAATAGTATGTACTACAACTGGGGATTTGAGGGACAAAGTAATTGTATTGTACATGGGTTCAGTTTTGTTTTTCTTAATGCTCTTTGGCTGAAAGTTCAAGGCTGGGATATCATCGATGGGACTACCGAGAATTCTGTTTATGGGTGATTGGGCTTCCACTGTAACTTTACCCTGTCCTCTTTCTTTGCATCTTTGTTGTCATAATTAAAATAATAAAAAAAATTAAAAAAAAAGAATTTTTTGTGGGGCTAAAGGGATAGTACAATGGGTAGGATGCTTTTCTTATACTTGGCTAACCTAGGTTCAATTCTTAACTGCATTTGAGCACTGCTAGACATAATCCCTGACAATAGAGCCAAGGAGAAAACCCTGAGTACAGTCATGTGTGACCCAAAAGAAAACAACAAAAGCTTTTGTAGAGAGAACATTTGTGTTTGACTAACTTAAAGAACAGATAAAATGGCATTTGGGGGGGTCATAAATATGTAGGAAAGTGTACTTGCTCAAGAAAAGTGACTTATATTCAACATTCAATAAAGGCATACTCTGGACAGTTGTAAGTCCTGAAACTATGTTATTGGGACATTAACCATAGCAATTTCAGGGTATATAGAAAGCTAGCCAGTTTCTGAGTAGTAATAAAAGTACAATAATAAGTACAATATATTGCTTCTATCCTGTAATTATGATGGCTGACCCAGAGTGTTCCCCACCTTGAAGCAATCATTGATTGCAGGAGGCAATCAAGATACTAAGAGAAACATAAGAAAGTTCCATGGAAGCTATTACTGGAATTGGTATATGACAAAAACTGTATCAGACAGAACAAAACAGAAGTCCAATGACTGGAACTGGGGTAGAAAATCAAAGTATGATGCAACACTTCTATTTAATAAAGAGCTGCAACAAAATACATGCAATAAGCATTCATTAATTTATGCTTACGATATAGTTCAATGGACTTGATGGGTTTTCAAATGTGCTGCTTAAATTTATAGTCACTCTACTAGAATATTAAGACAAAAAATACTACTGAACACGGAAATAACTGCTTATTCAGTGATTGCTTGAGCCTAAAGAGAAAAATTGTTGAACTTGATCTTCTCAGCATTACAAAGAGATAATGTCTTATGTAAATCAGGGTAAGGAGCAATATTCTGGGAGACTGGAGAACACAATGGGTAGGGCATTTATCAAGCATGCTGCCCGCTATAGTTTAATATCCCAGCATTCCATATGGTCCCCCAGACACTGCTAGGAGTAATTCCTAAGTTCAGAGACAGATATAATCACTGACCATTTCCTGGTGTGGCTCATAAATAAAAATAAAAAGAGAAATATATTTTACAAGGGTAATGGAAGGCAAGGAAAAACGAGGCCAGAGAGATTGTAAAGCAATTAAGGCATTTTCCTTCCAGATAGCCAATCCCAGTTTGATGATCTTTGGCACTGTATATGGTCTTCTTAACACCACCAAAAGTAATCCCTGAAGACTAAGCCAGGATTACTTCATGAGCACTGTTGGGTGTGTCTCGCCCACATAATCAAGTTAAGAAAAAAGCATGGAACTGTTCCCTAGCTTTCATAATACTACTACTGAAGTTTAACAATACATTGAAAATCAGGTAGGGATTTTTAATACAGCAATAAAGAATACGTCATTATAAAAGCACTAGTTGCTTATGAACTCATTTTGAGAAGAAATACTATGTGAATATGTACATCATGACTACAAACATGCCCAATATATGTTTTAAAATAAAAAAAAACACTCCAGGCTACTATTTTTCATTTCATTCCTTGTCCTCCTTCCCTTTGTTTACACATATAGGAAGTATTAAAATGCCACAGATATTTCTTTCATATTCTCTTCTAGCTCCTGAATATGCTCCTTTCTTCTCTCTCTCTCTCTCTTTTTTTTTTTTTTTTGCTTATTTTGTTTTAGGATCACACCCATTGTTGCTCAGGGGTTACTTCTGGCTATGTGCTCAGAAATAGCTCCTAGCTTGGGGGGACCATATGGGATGCAGGGGGATCGAACCCAAGGTCTGTTCTTTGCTAGCAATTGCAACGTGCCACCACTCCACCCCCTCCTTTCTTCTTTATGTTCAGTCCTCTCTCCACAATTCTAGATTTTATTGCAATGTTTGTCCTGTATCCTGTTTCAATCTGGAAGATGAGATTTAAGTCTTCCTTCCCTTTATTTACCACCAATAGTAGATTTTTGTTTGTTTGTTTTTTGGGCCACACCCTGTGACGCTCAGGGGCTACTCCTGGCTATGTACTCAGAAATTGCTTCTGGCTTGTGGGGCTATATGGGAGGCCGGGGAGGATTAAACTGCAGTCTGTCCTAGGTCAGCCACCTGCAAGGCAGAGGCCATACCACTGAGCCACTGCTTCGGCCCCAGTCAGATCTATTGATGTAAAATTAATATATCTTCAACTAATTAAAACATTAAAATTTAAAATATGAATGCACTTGTATTATTGTGAAACTGTCAACACAAGGCAGTGAACATATCAATTACCCAAAACATCTCATCATAATTGGTCCTTGTTCTAAGGACCTTGTTCTAAGGGCTGTTTTACAGCCCTCTAAATCTATATCCATAATCAATTACAGTTACCAATTACCACAGATTGGTTTTTACTTTGCAGAATTCTCTACATATAAAATCCCCAAGCATAAGCTTTCTTCCTGTTGTAATCTCCAACAGAATTTGATTCTTTTTTAATGCCTAGTAGTATTCTACTGTTGTATTTATTGGCTATCAGTTGAAGGACACTTGATTTGTTTCTAATTTTTGTCTATTACAAAAATGACAAAGATGTCATTTTTGTCTATCACAAAAAGTATTGGCACGTGTATTCATATATAAGTTATAAAGTAGGCATATGAAGCCATACTCAAGATATTTTTAGGTTAAATAAACCTAAAATTATACTTAAGAGACAGACATAGAGCAAGTAAATTTTTTTTTTTGAAGAGGTTGGTTGGTTTTAATTTTGAGGCCATACCTAGCTGTGCTCAGGGCTTACTTCTAGCTTTATGCTAAAGGGTCAATCCTGAGAGCACTTTGGATTAAAGGATCTCTCCTGAGAGCACTTTGGAAGAATCCAGGTAAGTCATTTGCAAGGTAAATGCCTACTGATTTAGTTCTTAAATACTGAAAGAAAATATGTACAAGAAGTTTGGCATATCTCCAAGAAATGGAAAGAAATTACTATTCTCTATTTACTATCTCCTTAAAAGATTGGAGATGCATTTAAATTTTGCTTGATTGTGTTGGGTGGGTTAGAATTTTTGTGCTTTTTTGGGTTTGGTTGTTGTCATGGTGGTGGTGGGTTGGGGGGATCCAGGTTTTTTGAGGGGAGTGGTTGGTTTTGATTTGGGTTACAGTGATATTTTGGGCTTACTCCTTGCTCTGTGCTCAGAGATATTTGGGGGACCACATGTGGTACCAGGTATTAAATCAGGCAGGTGCCTTAATCATTGTTATTTCTCTGACCCTGGAAATACATTTTAATTCCCCTCTATTTCCAGCCTATCAGTAGAGCCTAGCAATATTTATGGCACAATGTTCAAAGTTCCATGTTTTGTACAATTTTGCACGTATCATGGACCTTATATTCCTTCATCTTTCATTCCCTTGACAAAGTCCTTCCCATTTGAACATAATTTAAGCATGTCTTTACAGAAAGGGGTTGTTTTTGGCTGTTCATTCCTGTCTCCTAATTAATAAGGTCACTTCATTAATTTCTTCACCCTGAGGTTTGAAACCATAATCATTCTTGTTATCACATCATTTCTCTTATTTGAATTAGTATTATATTATGTCTTGCTAACTTTTATTTAATCATTGGAGATGCTGTAATAGTCATGTAATAGTCATTAGCTAATTAGAATAGCTAATTCTATTGCTTCTCTATCCTATTGAAAAAAAGAACAAGGATTGTCTTATAGTCAGCCTACACAAAATAATTTATTAGTAATTTAGTTATGTAAATGATATTTAAAACAATTACAATTATAAATATTTAACTTTGAACTGTTTTGCTTTATTTTAACATAATATAACTATATACCTATTGACATTCTTTGTTTTTTATACATTTATTAAAAACGAAGTACAAGTATTTAAATACTCTATTTAATAATATAAATTATTCAATATTACCTCCTAAAATGGAAAAGTCTAGTAAATGGCTCTCAATTTTCCCTGGTTAATTCATGTCCCATATGGAAGAAAGCATGAATGTAAAAGGGAACCACAATCGTTTAATAACTTCCCTGTTTTAGCTGACTCCACCTTCATTATCTAGCCTTTATTTTGTGGAAGTAAAATGATTTTTAGAATTCATAGTGATCTTTTCCTTCAGAAGACATTTCTAGGAGGAAACAAGGCAATTAAGGAATCTAAAACTTTGGAGTGGATGAACTCAAAATGATATTACATGACAACTCTGGAATCTCTGGTAAACTCTTTTCATTTATTCACATTTACTCTTTTGTGGAGTATAGCATCATGTTGATAGTCAAATGAATCTAGTTTTATGGTCACTGGACTTAGAGAACCATCAATGATAAAGGTTATTAAGTCTGTGTGGCAGTATTTTTTATCTGTTGTGGATTCAAAACATAAAATATGAGATTAGGATTAGATTTGGTAGAAATTTTGTAAAACTACTTGAAATAAATTTAAGTAAGGAACTGAAATAAGTTGTGCTGATAAAACAGTAATTCTTAGGAATGAATTTTGATTGAAGGTGGATTAGCTAGAGAAAAATTTTAGTGGATAGCTGAATTCTACTTCATTACTTCTATGGGCATGATGAACTAATTTTAACTTTTAAATTAGTGTTAGGTTAGAGGAATGTTTCTCAACTTTTTTAACTATGGTCCCCTTCCAACCTTATTTCTTCTTTGGTACTCTTATTCTGCAATTTGGTCCTCCTAGTCTCATGTTATGCCTCCCTCCCCATTTTACTTGTAGTTCCCTTGGAATATCCTTGGTGTCCACAGTGAAGAAACATTGGGATAGACTGAAATGGGCAAGAAAATAGAAAGATGATAAAAATTTAAGGATATTTCTGTAAGAACCAAAATTCATTTTTTAAATATAAATATTGTTGTTTTATTCCATCAGTGTGTTGCTCAGTTATTGTTGGCAGGTTCTGTGCCAAGAACTATTGAAACTATAATGAACATGATAGAGCTAAATATTCCTTCATAGAATTAATGATTTAACAAAGTGGATTGAGTAGTGTCTGCAGAGACAAATGCCAGTTGTAAATTTAATTGATGCCTTTTCAATTTAACAGATTTTTAAAGTCTGGTCTTGCCTTTTTTTCTCATCCCCAACTTGATTCTATTTCCTAACTCTATAGTTGCCAATTAACTTATACTTTCAAGGTTATTTTCACTGAGAATGTATGGTCCTTTGTGTCTTGTAATTTAGAAGGGTTTTATGTTTTAATTGAAATGTTCTTCAAGTTTAGAAGGACAATAATTTTTCATTTTTTAATTTTTTATAGACTTCAGAAGATGTTTTTTTCTTTTGAGTCCCTTCACAATTGTTGTGGTCTCTGTTCTCAGTGCCTGTTGGATTACTACTTCTCTTGGTGAGTATTGGGTTAAATTTACTTGCAATATTAGCCCAGTTTGATAAAATAATTATTAAAATAAAATAATCGAGACCATAAAGACAGGTCAAAAGTTTGAGTTCATCCTTCCCATATGATAAATTATGATAGCTTGGTCTTCTAGGCATCAAGCAGAAAATAGTGCCAAACACTGCCAGATGTTTCACACACACCATAAAAAGCAAATAATCCTTTGTAAAACTAAATAACACCTGGGACTAGATATAAAGGATAGTGGGTCAGGTGGTCATCTTAAAACCGATGACCCAGGTTTTATTTCTGGAACCCATATGATCCTCCAAGGCCCACCAAGAGTGATCCCTGAGTGCAGAGTCAGTATTAAGCCCTGAGCACCACTGGATGTTACCTAAAAGTAAATTAGCAAAAAGCCCAAATTACACCTAAAAACATTTTTTGTATATTCAAAGATCATTTTAATTTGAGGGATTTCCTTTTAAGTATTAGATTTTTTTTTGTTTGTGTTTTGGGCCACACCCGGTGACGCTCGGGTAATACTCCTGGCTATGCACTCAAAAATCACTCCTGGACTGAGGGGTCAGATGGGATGCCCGGGGAACGAACCCAGGTCTGCCCTGGGTCAGCCACAAACACCCTACTGCTGCATTATCGTTCTGGCCCCTAAGTATCAGATTATTAAAACACAAAATAAGACCTCACTATAACATGGAAAAAATACAAATAAATGCTTAGCATAAATACTCCAAAAAAATTAATTCACAGAAAAAAAACTGACTTTTTTTAAAATATTTTTTATTTAAACACCTTGGTTACAAATATGATTATGGTTGGGTTTTAGTCATAAAAGATGACCCCCCCATCCCATCACCAGTGTAACATTCCAATCACCAATGTCCCAAATATTCCTCCTCCCCACCCCCACCTGTACTCTAGACAGGCTTTCTATTTCCCTCATATATTCCCATTGTTAGGATAGTTCGCAATGTAGTTATTTCTCTAACTAAACTCATCATTCTTTGTGGTGAGGTTCATGAGGTGGGCTGTAACATCCAGCCCTCCTCTCTTTTGTCTCAGAAAATTGTTGAGAAATGTCTTTCATTTTTCTTAAAACCCATAGATGAGTGAGACCATTCTCCATCTTTCTCTCTCTCTCTCTGACTTATTTCACTCAACATAATAGATTCCATGTCCATCCATGTATAGGAAAATTTCATGCCTTCATCTCTCCTGATGGCTGCATAATATTCCATTGTGTATATGTACCACACTTTTAAAAATTGGAAAATATTTCTAACTATACAAAAAGAACACATAATTGTATTAGTACTGTAATTATTTGGATAAAAGGGAATTTTAGAAACATTTGGATAAGTTCAAATGTCAAATTTTATCTTTTAATGTACTGAGAAAAGTGAGATCTATATTACTGTATAACAATAAATTAGCTTAAAAATGGACAATGTAGTAGTTGAGACATTTTTATTTTTAATTTATACAAGAGGAAGAGCATATTTCATTTTTTTAAACACCTTGATTACAAACATGATTGTGGTTGGGTTTCAGTCATGTAAAGGCCCCCCCCCCCATCACCAGTGCGACATTCCCATCACCAATGTCCCAAATCTCCCTCCTCCCCACCCCAGCCCTGTCTGTACTCTAGACAGGCTTTCCACTTCCCTCATTCATTCACATTGTTATGATAGTCCTGACTGTAGTTATTTCTCTAACTGCACTCATCTCTCTTTGCGGTGAGCTTCATGAAGTTGAGACATTTTTAAGGGACTGAAAATTATAGTAAAAGAGAAAATTATTTCCATGTCAATTTCATTTACATAAATAAATTTCAGTGATATTTCAATCAGTATTTTAAAGTATAATATCACATATATGCATGATATAAATATTAAATTCATCATAACTAATTATTTAATCCTTATCATCAGACTTCTTTCTATTGGCCTTATGTATTATTTAATTTCTAATTTTTTATTTAGGTACTGTGATTTATAAAACTGTGATGTCCAAAGCAGAATTTTTGACTTTGAGTATTTTTTTGTTTTTTTTGTTTGTTTATTTGTTTGTTTGCTTTTTGGATCACACAGCAGCGCTCAGGGATTATTCCTGGCTCTATGCTCAGAAATCGCTCCTGGCAGGCTCAGGGGATCATATGGGATGCCAGGATTCTAACCACCGACCTTCTGCATGAAAGGCAAACGCCCTACCTCCATGCTATCTCTCTGGCCCCCAACTTTGAGTATTTTTAACATTAACAGTGTCAGCATCCTCTACCAGAAGCCACCTTTGCGCCCCATCTTCTTAGAAAAGTCAATTATAAAATTTCACTTATTACAGTATGGGTCATGTGTCCACAATATCATTAACTTGTGTTTTTCATGTGCATAATTACCTCACTTCTAAACCACAAAAATATTCAAGATCTTTGACCCTTATGTTACCCCCAATCTACCTCCTCATTTCCTTCTCCCTTTTCTCCTTCCTTTGTATTCTCATTTTTATAATCAGAGTAAAGTGTTCATAATTTGATGCCTTCAATCTTTGTCTTATTATTCCATATGGCAGAGATTAGTGAGACCATTTGTCATTTGTCCTTTTCACCCTGACTTGTATTGTTTAAAATGATAACTTCAGTTCCAATCATGTTGCATCAAACTATATGATTTTTTAGAGCTACATAGTATTTCTATTTTTTTCTTTATTTAAACATCTTGATTACACATATGATTGTGATTAGGTTTTAGTCATGTAAAGAACACCCCCCTTCACCAGTGCAACATTCCCACCACCAGTGTCCCAAATCTCCCTCCATCCCACCCCACCCCACCTGTACTCCAGACAGTCTTTCCAGTTCCCTCATTCATTCACATGATTATGGTAGTTCTCTGAGTAGTTATTTCTATAACTGCACTCACCACTCTTTGTGGTGAGTTTCATGAAGTGAGCTGGAAGTTCCAGCCCTCTTCTCATTGTCTCTGAGGATTGTTGCAAAAGTGACTTTTATTTTCCTTAAAACTCATAGATGAGTGAGACTATTCTACATCTCTCTCCCTCTGACTTATTTCACTCAGCATGATAGATTCCATGTACATCATGTATATGAAAATTTCATGACTTCATCTCTCCTGGAAGATGCATAATATTTCATTGTGTATATGTACCACGGTTTCTTTGGGCTACATAGTATTTCATTGTTTAGATATACCACAACATCTTTATCCATTCCTCTGCAATTAGACATTGAGGTTGTTTCCATATACTGGTTATTACACTAGGGTCTGCAATGAACATGGGTGACTGTGTATCTTTTTAAATTATTATTTTTGTGTTTGAGGTGTAGATGTCAAGAAGTGGAATGATTGGGTCATATGGTAACTCAATTCTTAATTTCTGGAAAAAGCTCCACACTATTTTCAATAAAGACTGGTCCAAAATATATTCTCATCAACAAAGTTTCCTGTTTAATCACCTTCCAGAAGACACTGGATGTTTTCTGTATTCTTGATACACACCATTCTTACAAGTGTGAGATAATATCTCAAGTAATTTTTGATGTTGATTTTTCTAATAAAAAATAATCACCACTTTTTAAATACTTAGTGGCCATCTATTTGTCTTCTTTATGGAAGTGCCAGTTCATCTCTTCCCGTTATTAGGTATAATTTTAGAGAAAACTAGTTGTTTATTCTTTCCAATTTTTTAAAATGTATGTAGCTAGAAACCCTATAGATAATATACAAGCTGATAGTATAAAAATATCAACAATAAGATAAATATCTTGTGAATTCAATGAATTAATCTTATTGCTTATTTGATGTTTATGATAGTGCTATTTGAATATCCTAAAAAATCATACCCTCAAAGAGCCAGAATATTTTAAAGTGTCTTTTAAAATGTCTGTGAATGTCTCTAAAATATGTCTTTTAAAAGCAAGTAATTAATCTAAGAATATTAATTCTCCATTTGCTTTCTGAATCTTAACCAGTTGCTGCCTTTACCCTTTATTGTAGGAGAAGCAGACAAGGAGCTGAGGCTGGTGGCTGGAGAAAACAACTGTACTGGGAGAGTTGAGGTGAAAGTTCAAGAACAGTGGGGAACCGTGTGCAATAATGGCTGGGGCAAAGAAGAGGTCTCCGTGATTTGTAGGCAGTTGGGATGTCCAACTGAGATCCAAGCTGCTAGTTGGAGTAATTCCTCTCAAGGCTCTGGACCCATTTGGATGGATCATGTTTCTTGTGGAGGAAATGAGTCAGCTCTCTGGGACTGCAAACATGATGGATGGGGAAAACATACATGCTCTCACCAACAGGACGCTGGAGTAACATGCTCAGGTAAAATAAGTCAAAATCTCTACATGAAATACATGTGGAGAAAATACATAGAAGGGTTAAAATGGAAAAGACTACTGGGGAGATCGTAAAGATATTAAATAGTTTCAACACTACATGACTTTCTAGATCACAGCAAGTAGTTCCTTGGACCCCTAAGCACCCATGGGTTGGTTCCGGTGGTCCTCAGAACTGCAAGAACTGAGAAACGTCATGCCCTAGGGGCCTCCCATTGAACTACTTGCCTTGCTGGCCAAGAATCTCTAGGAGTGGCCATTGAGCCCCCTGAGCAATGCTTGGGATCCACTTTAAAAGAGAGAAAAGGAGAGGGCCAGAGAGATAACATGGGGGTAAGGCATTTGCCTTGCATGCAGAAGGATAGCGGTTCGAATCCCAGCATCCCATACGGTCCCCCGAGCCTGCGAGGAGCTATTTCTGAGTGTAGAGCCAGGAGTAACCCCTGAGCACTGCTGGGTGTGACCCAAAAACGAGAGAGAGAGAGAGAGAGAGAGAGAGAGAGAGAGAGAGAGAGAGAGAGAGAGAGAGAGAGACAGAGAGTTTTTCTCTGAATAATCTTTCAAAAATACCTTTATAACTACTCAATTTGTTGTTACAATTCCAGAAAATACATGACAAAGCTCATATATACAAAATTTTGATCACAAGATTGTTCTGAACCACACAGTAAGAAACTGGATATTTCAAATCTTATACCCCAAAATCCTGTTGCAACCTCTGCATCCTACCGAAAAATAATCCTCCTAATTCTTGGTTTATTTTCCTCATGAAATTCTGTCTTTATGCACTTGTTCATAAATGGTCTGTATACAGTGCTATTTATTTCATTTATATGATAACTGATTTATAAAATATTTATTTATATTTAAATTTACCCCAGTCAACTTCACAGTGTCTGACCTTCCTGCAGATAAATCCCAGGACCATGTTTCTGATCCAACTCAGATTCATGGATCTCCATTTCTCCTTTCTCATTACATTGACCTTGACACACCTTTTTTCTCTACCTCTTGGTCTGTTTCTCTGTCTCTGTCTGTCTGTCTCTTTATCTCTGCTCCCTGACTACCTCTGTCTCTGTCTCTCTTTCTCTTTCTCCCTCTCTCTCTCTTCCCCTCTTCCTATCTCTCTTTCCCCCTCTCTATTTCTTTCTCCCTCTCTCTTTCTTCATCTTTTCAATAGGGCTTGTGATATAATGGGAACCATATAAGTTAGTATCTATGAAAATTCTGGACAAAATGCAATGTTATTATTTTGAGCAACGTGTCAAATATTTCTCAACTTCAGTTTCAGAGAATGCAGTGAAATATGTAGAGCGTCATTAAATAAGCTTAAAATTTTTAGTTTCCTCAAGGCTCACTGCTTCTTACTATAACAATTCAGTTCTTCATTTTCTTCCTTGTCTCCATCCCATCCTTTTTCTCCTCCTCCTCTTTTTACCATTATGCAGTGAAAGGGGAAACAATGTTAATACCTGCTTCAAATATCTATAGCAAAAGTTAAAAAATTATCAGAAATATTTTACATAGGCTTTATTGTAAATAATTTAATTTATTTAATTTTGAGGGCATTTGGGCCACACCTGGAGATGCTCAGGGCTTTGAATTCCCCCATGGGGATCAGGGAACCACATACAGTACTGGAAAACAAAACCTGGCTGACTGCATACAAGAGAAGTGCCTTACCTGCTGTATTATCTCTCAACCCAAAATCATCATATATCTTAGCAGGCTATCACCATAATCGTAGAAATGACTCTTTAAGTCATCACTGCATTCATTTAACTCAATTATCTGTTTTTTATACCTACTAAGGCAAGCAACCTACCTGCTATAGGTTGCTCTAGCCAAAACTGCTTTTAAAAGTGTAGGCATGGGCTTAGATCAATAGAATAGCAAGTAGTGCACTTGCCTTGAGCATGGCCAAACCAGGTTTAATCCCCAATATCCCGCATGGTTCCCTGAACCTGTCAGGAGAGATTGCTGGGTGCAGAGTCAGGAGTAACCCCTGACCATCACTGGATGTGGCCCCCAAACCAAAAAATAAGATAAAGTATAGCATGGAAAGCTCTAACTGGTGCATAAGAGAAAAGAATGCATAAACACTCATAAACGTATTGAATTCTTGAGAAGTTTGTACTTCATGAAATTATTTAAGTTTCATAGATTTACCAGACTGTTATTGGTCATATTTTGTGGGTTCAACATTTCAACACCACATTCTCCACCAAACCTTCCACTTTTCCCTGTGCTCTGTTCCCTGTTCTCTTTTCCTCTCTCCCTTCTCCCTGACTTAGGTTCAGTTGTATAAACAAGTTCTCAAGTTCTGTTGCCTACAGACTTTTATTATTTCCTTATTATGTCTCTTTATAACTCATATATGAGTGAGACCATTCTTTATCCTGTCCTTCTGGCTAGCATCACTAGCATGATAGTTTCCAGTCCCATCTACATGGCAACAAACTGTATGATTTTTGTCTTTTGTTTTAGTCAAGTAGTATTCCATTGTGTGTGTGTGTGTGTGTGTGTGTGTGTGTGTGTGTGTGTGTGTGTGTGTATACCATAGTTTCTTTAGCTAATCATCCATTCTTGGGCACTTGGCAAAAATATTTTGATGATTTTTTTCTTAATTTTTAATGAACTTAGTATACTCCAAATTATTGCTGTGCACTTATATCCCAGTATGCATACTTACACATTTTATTTCCATATTTTCTGTTTTTCTAATTTCAAATTCATCTTTAGACAGTGATTCATAGCTGAACTATTTCTAATTAAAAAAAGTTTAAAATAAAGATTATAAATGTTCTAAAATGACTCATCTGTCACTTGTCATACTTTATTGTCAGAGCAATATTAATATTTTTGTTTTTAGAATAAAATCTTTTGAGTCAAGCATATCTATTCTGACATGAGAGAATACTTACTCTATCTTCAAATTGTAAAGAAACAAAACAAAATAGAAAGCAAGTTTCCTTTGGTAAAGCCTTAGAAAATACAGACACAATACAAGTTCTATTGCCTTAAATTTCTGTTCCTTTGTGTTTGAGGTTATTCCTGGCTGTGCATCCAGAAATTACTCCAGGCAGTTCTCAGAGGGATAATAGGGATAGAATCCTGGTCAAGTGCATGCACTGTACTGTCTCTTGGTTCAAATTTTAAAAGATTAAAAGTCCAATGGGACATCGGGATTCGAACCAACCACCTTCGGTCCTGAATCGGCTACTTGCAAGGCAAACGCTGCTGTGCTATCTTTCCGGGCCCTCTCTTTCTTATTTTTTTTTTTTTTTTGGTTTTTGGGCCACACCCGGCAGTGCTCAGGGGTTACTCCTGGCTGTCTGCTCAGAAATAGCTCCTGGCAGGCACGGGGGACCATATGGGACACCGGGATTTGAACCAACCACCTTTGGTCCTGGATCGGCTGTTTGCAAGGCAAATGCCGCTGTGCTATCTCTCCGGGCCCTTTCTTTCTTATTTTTAATGCTGCTAATGAATATCAAAATTTTGGTCTTTTTGCTCTGCTCTGTCTAGATGGATCCAATGTGGAGATGAGACTGATGGATGGAGGTAACCCGTGTACTGGAAGAATAGAGGTCAGATTCCAAGAAAAGTGGGGAACAGTATGTGATGACAGTTTCTCCATACATCATGCTTCTGTGGTTTGTAAACAACTTGAATGTGGAAGTGCTGTCAGTTTCTCTGGTTCAGCTCATTTTGGAGAAGGCTCTGGACCAATCTGGTTTGATGACCTTGAATGCATTGGAAATGAGTCAGCTCTCTGGAACTGCAAACACCAAGGATGGGGGAAGCATAATTGCCGTCATTCTGAGGATGTTGGAGTAATCTGTTTAAGTAAGAATTAATCTGGGTTTTATTCTCTTCTTCAGGAGACAATGCAAAAAATGGTGTAGAGGGGCAAGAGTGATAAATGCCAGAATTCTTAAAACTGGAATAAAGTCAGATTTATTTGTCACATTGTATCCCAATATTTTGATCTAGAACTGTTGAGACTTTGCCTTTACTGGAATTAGGATAAAGAGGTTATGATGAAGGAGGAAGTGCTATAATTGAGATAATAAAAATAAAAGGAGATATTTAGCCAATAGTCCATGCCACCTAAAAAGAGAAAGTAAGAAAGAAAAAGAGAGAAAGAAAGAAAGAAAGAAAGAAAGAAAGAAAGAAAGAAAGAAAGAAAGAAAGAAAGAAAGAAAGAAAGAAAGAAAGAAAGAAAGAAAGAAAGAAAGAAGAGGAAGGAAGGAAGGAAGGAAGGAAGGAAGGAAGGAAGGAAGGAAGGAAGGAAGGAAGGAAGGAAGGAAGGAAGGAAGGAAGGAAGGCAGGAAGGAAGGCAGGAAGGAAGGAAGGAAGGAAGAAAGAAAGAAAGAAAGAAAGAAAGAAAGAAAGAAAGAAAGAAAGAAAGAAAGAAAGAAAGAAAGAAAGAAAGAAAGAAAGAAAGAAAGAAAGAAAGAAAGAAAGAAAGAAAGAAAGAAAGGAGGGAGGGAGGGAGGGAGGAAGGAAGAAGGAAGGGAGGAAGGAAGAAGGAAGGAAGGAAGGAAGAAAGAAAGAAAGAAAGAAAGAAAGAAAGAAAGAAAGAAAGAAAGAAAGAAAGAAAGAAAGAAAGAAAGAAAGAAAGAAAGAAAGAAAGAAAGAAAGAAAGGGAGGGAGGGAGAGAGGGAGGGAGGGAGGGAGGGAGGGAGGAAGGAAGGAAGGAAGGAAGGAAGGAAGGAAGGAAGGAAGGAAGGAGAAGAAGAAAGAAAGAAAGAAAGAAAGAAAGAAAGAAAGAAAGAAAGAAAGAAAGAAAGAAAGAAAGAAAGAAAGAAAGAAAGAAAGAAAGAAAGAAAGAAAGAAAGAAAGAAAGAAAGAAAGAAGGGAGGGAGGGAGGGAGGGAGGAAGGAAGAAGGAAGGGAGGAAGGAAGAAGGAAGGAAGGAAGGAAGGAAGAAAGAAAGAAAGAAAGAAAAAAGAAAGAAAGAAAGAAAGAAAGAAAGAAAGAAAGAAGAAAGAAAGAAAGAAAGAAAGAAAGAAAGAAAGAAAGAAAGAAAGAAAGAAAGAAAGAAAGAAAGAAGGGAGGGAGGGAGAGAGGGAGGGAGGAGGGAGGGAGGAAGGAAGGAAGGAAGGAAGGAAGGAAGGAAGGAAGGAAGGAAGGAAGGAAGGAAGGAAGGAAGGAAGGAAGGAAGGAAGGAAGGAAGGAAGGAAGGGAGAAAGAAAAAGAAGAAAAGGAAGGAAGGAAGGATGAAAGTAAAAGAAGAAAGGGAAGGAAGGGAAGGGAAGGGAAGGAAAGGAAAGGAAAGGAAAGGAAAGGAAAGGAAAGGAAGGGAAAGGAAAGGAAAGGAAAGGAAAGGAAAGGAAAGGAAAGGAAAGGAAAGGAAAGGAAAGGAAAGGAAAGGAAAGGAAAGGAAAGGAAAGGAAAGGAAAGGAAAGGAAAGGAAAGGAAAGGAAAGGAAAGGAAAGGAAAGGAAAGGAAAGGAAAGGAAAGGAAAGGAAAGGAAAGGAAAGGAAAGGAAAAGAGGGAAATACGAAAATTGTTTTTCTGATCTCTATTTTCATTGATTGAAATTCTGGGATTTACAATGCTGCTCTTAGTAGTTTTCCATGTACACAATTCTAAAATTCATTACTAGTGTACCCACCGCTCTCCCTTAGGGACTTATATATGAATGAGATCATTCTACATCTATTCCCTTCTTTCTTACTGACTTTACTTGCCTGGTATTCTCTAGTTCCATTCATGCTACTAAAATTGCATGATTATGTTCTTTATTAGAGCTGCATAGGTGTTTTTTATAATTTTTATTTAATTAAAGAACCCTGGTTTACAAAATTATTGATAGTTGAGTTTTAGGTATATAGTTTAAGACCAATTTCATCACCAGTATGAAAGCTCGTCACCAAGGCTTCCACACTCTGTTCCCCACGCCCCCAACTAACCTCTTCCACCCAAACCTGCCACTTTTGGAGGGCATTTTAAGTTCCATGGTTTCAACTTTATATATAAACTATGCCACTCTCCTTCATCCCCAATATAGCCAAAGCCCAGACACTGTTATCCCATGAGAAATGAAGCTGCATAGTATTTTAATTGCTTTATTTAAGCACTGTAGTCAGAATATTGTTCATTGTTGGGTTTCAGTCATCAAATAGTGTATACCATTTTTCACTAGTGCACCTTTCACAGGAATTATAATTATAAAAGCTCTCCTTTAATCCTCCTTCCATTTTCTTATAATCTTCAACCAACTGAAGTCTCCTTGTTAGAAATTAACATACCCTTTCCCAGAAATACAGGGTTCAATGATTAATAAATTAACATTTGGGTTTCTATGAAAATCTTATTTCTTCTACTACTATGCAGCCAATGTTTTAATCTAGAGATTCTCAGTACCATAACCGATTACAGTATAGGTACAGTGGCATTGTGTGTGCAGGAATGCCATCTTCTTGTTCTCATTGGAGTTCTTAGTTTGTAGAAAACTTAACATGTTTTGAATCCCAGGGAATGTTTAAGAACGTAGAGTAAAATATTTCTAGTTTCTTTCCCCAGTATGTGCATACATATTCTCTTTTTCTACCTACCAACCTCTCTCTTTTTTTTCTCTCTCCCTTTCATTCTTATTCTCTTTTTTTGTCTCTTGATTTCACTCTCTTATTTCTCTCTAAATGAATGAAACTCAAGCTTATTTAAGTAAGAGTATATATTGACACAAAAAACTTGGAAATCCCACAGGTTTCACAACTGATGAAATTTTACTGCTTAAATAGTGTTATCAAAGTTCTGAAAATGTTATAGGTTCTGATAACATTGATAAGATTATTTTTATTATTGAACAATCTGACCTTTGTGATCCAAACTACAGAATTCCTACAGAAAAAAATTTTTAAATGATTTCCTTAACTGAAGAAAGTTAAATGGGTTACATATTAGGGTACAAAAATCTCAGTATGTAGCCCTACTTTCCTTCCATCAAAATCTTTTAAATTCCCCCAATGAAAGTGATTCTTTTCAGCAGGTCTTCTCTATGTTGATTGTTTCATCAGAAAAAAAGTAAAATTGAGGGGCACAAACAATACCAGGGTATTTGCTTTGATTGCAGCCAACCCAGGTTCTATCTTCAGAATCCCACATGATACCCCAGAACCACCAGGAGTGATCCCTGAGAGCTGAGCCAGGAGTAACCCCTGAGGATCTCTGAGTGTGGCCTAAAACAACAACAAAAATAGCAAAATTTTCTGAGGTTAAAAGTCATTTACTTATTACAGAATATATTATAATAGCAAGGTCTCTGAAAGGAATATGGGTTGAAGGAAAATCTAAGTCATAGTGGCAAGGTAGTTTCCTATACTGTTTTTAAACTAAGAGTCCTCCCAAAAGAGGACAATATAATATAATATAATAATGTAATATAATATAATTAATATAATATAATACAATACAACACAATATAGATATACCAACCAGATGAATGATGCAGCCAGAAGCCAAAGTTAGTGCTGGATTTTCAGACAAACTGGGTCTGATGTTATTAATCCACCCAAACGCAAATGTATACCAAACAAATAAAAACAAACACTTCCAACAAAAACTCTTCCATGGTCAAATAAACAAAGCTCTCCCAATAGTGGATGCTCTCTTCTTGCCTGATCTCCTCCTCCTTCCGTATCCAGAAATTGCCATGACAGTATTTCTTTATTTTCTCTTCCATCTTCCATCTTCCCCTCTGTCCTTAGTCACCTCAAGAACAATGTTTGAAGGTCCCATGTGGATATTGTTTTTTCATCACTGAATTGGTTTGTGCCTCTCTTACAGAAGGGGCAGATCTGAGACTGAGAGTGGTAGATGGTGTCAACAATTGTTCAGGAAGATTAGAAGTGAAATTTCAAGGAGAATGGGGCACAGTATGTGATGATCGATGGGATAGTAAGGATGCTGCTGTGACATGTAAGCACCTGGGATGTCCCACTGCCCTCACTGCCATTGGTCGAGTAAACGCCAGCGAGGGCACAGGAAATATTTGGCTGGACAATGTTTCCTGTGAAGGACATGAGTCTGAGCTCTGGATGTGTGGACACCAGGAATGGGGAAAACATTACTGCAATCATCAGGAAGATGCTGGTGTGACATGCTCTGGTAAGTCAAAACAACAAAAGGAAGAATAAAGAAGGCAAGTCTCGGGTTTCTCAGAAACAGCAATGGGTTGTCATGTAAGAAGTTAATATATCCAGAGATGTCTTTGTTAAGAATTCTTCTACAATTGTGAAAAAATCTTTAATGTATTCTTTGGAGGGTTGTTTGACTGAATTGTCTGGGAGAATCATCCAGACTTCAGGAAAACTACTTTGAGTTCTAAATCCACTTGGAATTCAAAAGATATTTTAATATCTAACTTATTCTGTTTTTTTCTGACATTGCCAGCTTTTATTATATTGAAACCATGATAAAAATTTATAGTTGAAAAATAAAACAAGAGATTAAAAAATTGTTTTCAGGTGTTAGGATTTAGGATGAAATTAGATTAAAATAAATAAATAAACCACTGGGGAAATGAAAATACAGTAGAGAGATACCACGTAGGAAGCTAACTCCAGTTTGACACCACCATCTGCATGGCTCCCTAAGTGATGCAAGAATAATTCTAGAGGGGGCTGAAGAGATAGCATGGAGGTAAGGGGTTTGCTTTGCATGCAGAAGAATGGTGGTTCGAATCCCGGCATCCCATATGGTCTCCTGAGCCTGCCAGGAGCGATTTCTGAGCAGAGAGCCAGGAGTAACCCCTAAGTGCTGCTGGGTGTGACCCAAACACCAAAACAAAACAAAACAAACAAAAACAAAACAAAACAAAACAAAAAAAAAAGAATGACCCTAGAGTTCTCTCCTGCTGTGCACTGCTGCCTGTGGTCAGAACAGCACTACACTACTGAACCCTTCATTGAATTCCATTTGGATATACCTCACTGGGAAATGTCCTCCACACTTGAGAGACTCTAAAAGATACAAAGAACCAATTAGGTAGTACAAGGGGTGCAAGCTTTGCATGCTCAGGTTAGCTCCCTACGACCTCCCTATGACCTCATGGTCCTTGAGCATGGGAGGGTATGTTCTGAATCACCCCCCAAACACTACTGGTAGCCCCTGGCTCTGAAGAACCAAAAGAGCTCTGATTGCATTCTGAGACCCTAGCATTAACTCTTTTTTTTTGGAGGGGCCCACACCCGGCGATGCTCAGGGGTTACTCCTGGCTCTTTGCTCAGAAATCACTGCTGACAGGTACGGGGGACCATATGGGATGCCGGGATTCGAACCACCATTGGTCCTGAGTCAGCGCTTGCAAGGCAAACGCGCGACTGTTGTGCTATCTCTCCGGCGCATTAACTCTTTTTGACCCAATATTTCTGCTCTATTGCACTAAGCATGGCTTGGGAGGATCACTAACATTTTTAAGAAAAAAAAATTAGTCTTTTCAAGCCAATATCCTTATGTATCTATGGTTTAAGTTGATGTTTCTTTTGCAGATGGATCAGATGTGAACCTGAGGTTGATAGGTGGAGGCAGTCGCTGTGCTGGGACAGTGGAGGTGGAAATTCAGAAACTGTTAGGGAGACTGTGTGACAGAACCTGGAATCTGGAACACGCAAATGTGCTTTGCAGGCAGCTGCACTGTGGCTCTGCTCTCAAACTATCCTATCAAGTTTATTCCAAAGTCCCTCCAGCAAGCATGTGGATGTTTCTTAGCACGTGTGAAGGCAATGAAACTTCTCTTTGGGACTGCAAGGATTGGCAATGGGGTGGACTTCCCTGTGATCTCTACAGGGCAGCTCAAGTCACCTGCTCAGGTAAGATTTTTCAGTCAAAGGGTTCAGAAGTTGCATTATATGAGTGTACACTTCTGAGGCTGGAGCTGTAGCACAGTGGTTACACATTGACTTTGTATGTGCCAACCCAGGATGGTTCACTGGTACCCCAGATAGTCTCCCACGCTTTCCAGGAGTAATTCCTGAGTACAGAGCCAGGAGTAACCCTTGAGTGTGGCCCAAACACCTTTGTTTCCCTAAAGTCTAAACATCCAATAATTTGTTTAAGACTGAGGAGAAAACTTGGAAACTGAGAGAAATCTTAGGGCTAATGTGATTTCTATCAAGACACCATTTCTAATACATATGAGGATCTCAAATGCATCAATGATTTATTTTATGATTTGGACACAGGTATTTGGTTTGTTGTTGTTGCTGCTCACTTGAACTTCTGAGTAATTTTTAACTGTAAGGAACTCAAATGTTAAGGAGGAAACTCATTTTACAGATAAAACTTAAACATACTTTTCAAGGGAATGTCATCATACGATTTAAAAATTAACAATGCTGGGAGTAGGTAGATGATTCAAAGTTCTAACAACATCTTTACATGTAGGAGGCCAGATTTAGACCCAAGCATCCTTTGAGCTCTTCCAGGCATGACTCCTGAGCAATTTTTCAGGAGTTATCCCTGGCCAAAAAATAAAAAGTAACATGATAATGATGGATGACTGAATGGATGAATGAATGGATGGTCATGACTAAATCTTAGGCTTATGCTATCTTTCTATGAAAAATTCATTCTTCATTAAATTTTTAATATATTTCAATAAATCTATTTTAAAAAACTCACAAGTGAGCTATGAGTTGTGTAAGCTTGCAATAAATCTCTACTAAAAGTGAGAACATTTCAACAGCTCTAAGGTTATATATTGAAATAATTGTGAATAACATTATAAAAATACTTGGTAAAATACTTGAAAATGTTTGATAGTATGGTGAAAAGACTCGATAAAAAATGTAAGAACAAATCCACCAACTATAGAGAGTTGGTCATAGAGAAGATATATTCATCCTAACCTAATCATGCATTTCCTGATGTTTAAATTGCATCTACCTTTGATTATATATGTAAATTATACACTGAAAAAAAGATAGTATTTAAAGATATACATTGAGTTGTTATTGATATTTTCTAAAAGGGATTTCTTGATTAAGAAGCTAATGTTTTTAAGCTTTAAAATATAAAAGTATAAATTCTTTCCCAGATTACTGCTCTTAGGTTTTCAACCCCACTCTATATAAACAATTTGTGTGACTGGGGTACTTACATATTATTTGAAGGCATATTTTATGTGAATATAAGAAAATACAAACCAATCCCCATACAGGTTTTACCCTAGTTGGTCATCAAAATGATGATATCTTATCTTAACTGCTCACTATTGGCAGAATACAGTTAGAATATATCTTTTATATTTGATTATTGTTTGGGGGTTATATCCAGAGATGTTCAGGGTTTACTCCTGACTCTGTAGTCAGGAATTACTCTGGTTGGCCTCGGGAACCCTTTGAGCTGGAAGGTATCATTGTGGAAGGCAAACACCTTACCCATTGTACTATGACCATAATCTCATATAGATATTTAAGGAGATATACAAAGCTTCTAATATTTATCATGATTCTTCTATCAGTTATTAATTGGTACATTTATGTATTTAATTTCTTTTTATTATTAATCAAGTCACCTTGAGATAAAGAATTAAAAAGTTGTTGATAGCTCAATGTCAGTCATACAATGTTCCACTACCCATCCCTTCACCAATGTTTACTTTCTTCCACCAATTTGCCCAGTTACTCTCTCATCCACCCTCACCCTTACCCCCACTTGTAGCATATGAAAAAGTTTCCATAAGATGATTCTTGGAATTGTATTTAAAAGTGTTTCCTTAGGATTGTTCTGTGACTTTTGCCCCACCTAACCCTTCCAGGTGGGGCGCTGTGGAGTTGGCAATAAATAGCTTGAGGGACAGGAGTGAGGGGTCCTTCTGTGAAAAGCTGCTGGCTGCAGGAGGATTCTCTGGCTCTCCTTGCCCGATCTTTTAAACCCTATCGTTCTTGTCTGTGTGGATTATTACTTGCTGCGGATAAATATTACCAAGGCCTTCCCCCGAAAGGGGACAAGGGGATGGGAAGTAATTTCTCATTCTGGGGACTGTTCTTGGATTCACAAATACCCAGCCAAGATAGTTACACCTATTATCCGGTTCCCAAAACTCCTCCCAGATATGGGTGGGTCTTGGGGTACACCACACCCACTTCTAGTTTTCCTCTATGGAAAATACTTTTCTTTTCTCTTTTTTCCTTTTAAATACTATTACTTAAGGACATATTGTTTCACTTCCTTTCAATTCACAGTTCTAGCCTAGAGTGATCATTCTCAACTAAATTTGTTATTGCATAGCTAATTTTTTAATACTCCACATTTGGATTTTTTAAGACATTTTTCCTTGCTTTTTAATGCATTAAGCTTATTCTTTTTAGAATTTTTCTAAAGTTTAGCTTCTATTTTTTAAGTTGATGCTCAATTTAAATTCATATTTATTTATATAAATATTTGAAGATATAATCTTTTCTTCTGAGTACACCAGAAAATTGCAATTTTCTCCTCTTTAAATTATTATTATTATTATTTTAACATGCTATTAGGCCATGTTGTAGGTTATTTGGATAATCACTCCAGATGGTAAAGATATACTTGCATCAGTATTCTTTCTGATATAAAGTTTCTAATTACTTTATTGTCCACATGTATGTGCTATATTTCAAACATGATTTATTCACTATTAATAACACATATACAGAAAACCCTCTCATACTTGTTTTGCAAATACCTTTGCATCTGTTTGCTTATTTTAATTATAATTTTAATTTGTTTATGTTATTACCAGATTTTTGTTTGTTTTGCTTTTTACTAGTATTTTTATATTCTTTTTTAATAATAGCTTTATTTAAACACCATGATTACAAACATGATTGTAGTTGGGTTTCAGTCATAAAAAGAACACCCCCCTTCACCTGTGCAACCTTCCCATCACCAATGTCCCATCTCCTCCCTCCCCTACCTATATTCAAGACAGGCTTTCCACGACCCTCAGTCATTGACATTGTTATGATAGTTCTCAGCATAGTTATTTCTCTAACTGCACTCACCACTTGTTGTGGTGAGCTTCATATCTTGAGTTGGTCCTTCCGGCCCTCATCTCTGGGAATTATTTTAATGTCTTTTATATTTCTTAAAACCCTATAGATGAGTGAGATTATTCTGTGTGTCTCTCTCTCGCTCTGACTTATTTCACTCATCATAATAGATTCCATGTCTATCCATGTATACAAAAATTTCATGATCTCATCTCCCTGATGGCTGCATAATATTCCATTGTGTGTATGTACCACAGTTTCTTTAGCCATTCATCTGCTGAAGGACATCTTGGTTGTTTCTAGAGTCTAGCTATTATAAATTGTTTTGCAATGAATATAGGTGTGAGGAAGGAATTTTTTTATTGCGTTTTTGAGTTCCTAGGGAATATCCCTTGAAGTGATATTGATGGATCAAATGGTAGGTTAATTTCCAGTTTTTTGAGGAATCTCCATATTGTTTTTCATAAGTACTGAACTAGATGGCATTCCAACCAGCAGTTAATGAGAGTTCCTTTCTCCCCACATCCCTGCCAGAACTGATTGGTCTTGTTCTTTATGATGTGTGCAAGTCTCTGTGGTGTGAGGTGGTACCTCATAGTTGTTTTGATTTGCATCTCTCTGATGATTAGTGATGTGGAGAATTTTTCATGAGCCTTTTGGCCATTTATATATTTTTCTTTGAGAAATTGTCTGTTCATTTTTCTCCCCATTTTTGGATGGGGTTAGATGTCTTTTTCTTGTTAAATTTTGTCAGTACCTTGTATATCTTAGATATTAGCCCCTTATCTAATCGGTATTGGGTGAATAGCTTCTACCTTTCTGTGGGTGGCTTTTGTACCCTGAGCTTTATTTCCTTTAAAGTGCAGAAGCTTCTCAGCTTAACATAGTCCCATTTGTGTATCTCTGCTTCGACTTGTTTGGAGAGTGCTGTTTTTTTCTTTGAAGATGCCTTTAGTCTCAATGTCATGGAGTGTTTTGCCTATGTGTTGTTCTATATACCTTGTGGTTTAAGGTCTGATATCAAGGTCTTTAGTTCATTTGCATTTGACCTTTGTGCTGGGTGTTAGATGAAGATCTGAGTTCGTTTTGTTTTTTGCAAGTGGCTATTCAGTTGTGCCAACACCACTTGTTGAAGAGGCTTTTCTTGCTCCATTTTGCATTTATTGCCTCTTTATCAAAGACTAATTGCATATATGGGGAGTATTCTCTGAATACTCTAGTCTATTCCACTGGTCTGTCTTTATTCCAATACTATGCTGTTTTTATGACTCTAGCTTTGTGATACAGTTTAAAGTTGGGGAAAGTGATGCTTCCCATATTCCTTTTCCCAAGGGTTGCTCTAACTATTCGTGGGTGTTTATTGTTCCAGATATATTTCAGGAGTGTTTGATCTGCTTCTTTGAAGAATGTCATGGATATCCTTAAAGGGACTGCATTAAGTCTGTACAATGCTTTGGGGAATATTGCCATTTTAATTATGTTAATCCTGCCAAGGTATATGCCTCCATTTCTGTGTGTCCTCTTTTGTTTCTTGTAGCAAGGTTTTGTAGTTTTCTTTGTATAAATCTTTCACCTCTTAATTAAGTTGACTCCAAGATATTTGAGTTTGTGGTGCACTAATGTGAATGGTATTGTTTTTTGATGTCCATTTCTTTTCTATCATCATTGGTGTATAAGAAAGCCATTGATTTTTGCGTGTTAATTTTGTAGCCTGCCACTTTGCTATACGAATCTATTGCTTCTAGAAGCTTTTTGGTAAGTCTTTAGAGTTTTCTAAATATTGTATTATGTCATCTGCAAACAATGAGAGCTTGACTTCTTCCTTTCCTACCTGGATGCCCTTGATATCTTTTTCTTGCTTGAGTGTCACTGGATGTGGCCCAAAAAGCAAAAAAATTAAAAAGAGAGAGAGATACATTTGGTCTGAACTTTGTCCTATTATGCACTGTTATATTTTCATAATACATACACATTATATTTACTGTCATTTTAAATTATGCTACAATGGAAAGTATATTTTACTTTATGACCTTTAGGGGGACTTTACATGAATTGAATGAAGTATATGCAAAAACACTTTATATCCCATCATTTTCTTCTAAATTTAAAAAGAGTTGTAAAAATTTACTTTTAATTATATTTTACATTAGTTTGCATTCAAGCAAACCAATAAAAAGTGGCTAAAATATCTCCTCTTTTTGCAAAAAAAAAGAAAACTCAAAAAAGTCAGATGTGAAGGTTCTGTGGCCATAAATAAATACCTAGGACTGTTCTTTTGGCAGCAATTATTCGACATACTGAATGATGTTATTCCATGACAAATTCCTATAGGTCATTAATAGCTCAAACTTCTCTTTGATAAATTGCTGTCTCTCTGTCTACTTTAATGGGCTCAGATGCTGCGCTCCATCCTGTTCCATCCTTGCAAATTTTTATCTGAATTTGTTTGGGAAGTAAAACTGGCTAAGCTTAGCAGATTTTTCATTCCATTTCCTGTTGATGGCCTCAGGGACATTTGGTTCAGAATGTTCATTGAGACATTTGGTCCATACTTAAAGGTCATTGAAATTTGTTTTTCTCAAACATTTGACCCATAATTCATCAAATAATTAACTTATTCTTTATGTATTATTGATTTATGTATTATTGATTTATTGAACATTTTATTTGTAATACCTTTATTGGAATTTTTTTTTTTGGTTTTTGGGCCACACCCAGCATTTCTCAGGGGTGGCTGTCTGCTCAGAAACAGCTCCTGGCAGGCACAGGGGACCATATGGGACACCGGGATTCAAACCAACTACTTTAGGTCCTGGATCGGCTGCTTGCAAGGCAAATGCCACTGTGCTATTTCTCCGGGCCCTTTATTGGAATTTTTGATCAAGTAGGAAGTTAGCAGCCAGAGTCATGGTGGGCCACACCCACTGATGTTGAAGTATAAGTCATACCCACTAGACACTCCAAGTAGCGGCACATTCTTCTTGCCCTCTGCATTACTGTACAACAATAGAACATTGTTTCAAGAGTAATATCATCCACTGACACTAGGGATAATTGTTGTACAATGAATTCGATACATGGCATTCCCTTCATGGCAACTTACACCTCACTTTCTTGTGGAGAGCTGTACAGTTTTCTCTCCTCCAAGCAATAAGGAAAACTGTAAAGCATTTTTGTTGATGTGCATTATCTTGTTTTTCATATCTTTCTGACCATACTCTTTACAAATTCCACACTTTTGTTAGCTGGGGTGAAGGATCAGGGTTCCATCACTTCCCAGCAATGTTCAGGGCTTATTACTGACTCTTTGTCATGGGCCACTTCTGGAAGTGCTCACAAGACTTTATTAGTGTTGAGGACAGAACTTGGATCTGTAGCACACAAGATAAGGACCTTACTCTGACTGTGATATCAAACTCCACCCTTATTGAAGGAGCCAGTCATAGTCAAAAAAATGCCCAGAGACATATTAATATAACATGCTTAGAAAGATCCCATCCTCATTAGATGTCTGTGCATTCCTCCAACTATAAAAGTCTTTCTGCATATATATATATATATGTACATATATATATTATTATTAATTCCATATTCTCCAAGAGCTGAAATCTGGGATCTGTCTGCCTGCATGGCCCCATATGTTTTCTTTTTAAGGTTTACTGAGCTGTTTATTGTTAGCTGAATATTCTGTTGTTGATTCTGTTTGTTAAGCTATGTAGTTTCTAAGATCATTTTATATCTAATTGGTGTATTTCTACTGGAAATTTAGTATTAAATTATGGGGTGGTGCATGGGTGTATAAGCAACCATGTCAACCCTATCTTCCTTTACCAGCTAAACTACTGGGGCAAGAAGGGTTATTAGTGGGACAGTAAACATGATTGTACATTTTGTATTAGTCCTATAAACCAAAAATATAAATGGGCTATTATACCACAGGGGCTTTTCTCAAGTATGGGCATTTTTGATCTCCAAATGTCAAGTGCTTCTGGCATAGCTCAAATATTTTGATTGATTAATTACAACCAATGGTGATAAATGATAGTGATAGAAGGTCTATCCTTACCACGTTTTAAAGGTTGAATACTCATTGATTGACTTCAGTTGCTTTCAAAGTCAGCAAACTAGTGAGCAGTTTGGAAGTATTGTAGGCTTCTATTCTATTTGCTTTAATCCAATGCTATGTAAAAGTAACTAAGATTGGGAGCATTTGACCATCTGTTTGGTTGTGCTTTTGTTGCCTTCTCAATTAAGGTAAAAGGATACTTAACTTTTCCCCAAGAGCTGAAGAGATAGCACAGAATAGGGTGCTTGCCTTGCACTTGGCCAACACTGATTTGCTTCTTACTGACTCATGGTTTTTAGAGCCTGCCAGGAGTAAACCCTGAGCATCACTGATTTGGTATGGACCAAAACTTTTTTGAAGGATATTTTCAATACTATAAGTTCCAAATTATATAATTCTCAATTAATGATATATAACAGTTTTAAAAAGGATAAAATCTCTTTACAAAAGTGGTAATTTTTTTTTCATTTCTGTTTGCAAGCTGGCTACTTGTTTTGTTTTGTTTTGGTGCCATTCCCAGCAGCAGTCAAAGGTTACCCCTGGCTCTACATACAAAAATAACTCCTGGCAGGCTTGGTGACCATAATGAATGTCGGTGATGGAACCTTGGTTGGTTGCATGCAAGGCAAATGTCATATGTTTGCAAGGCAAAGAATACCAGTGCTGTCACTCTAGCCTCAAATCTGGCTAATTTTGGTATAATATTATACTACCAGTATGTATTACTAGGATTTATAATATTCTGACAATCTGATTATTTCCAAGATTTTTGTACTTTTACCATCTCTTCTCAGTGTTCGTGAATACAGTTTTCCTTCCCAGGTGGTGTTCAAATATCTGACCAAGACTCTTTAGTGTTTCAGACATAATATCTGAGTCTTTAGTATATCCTGCCTACTCGTTGGATTCACAGAAATATAAACTTTAGATTTTATTACTGGCATGTATTCCTCTATAGTATCAAATTATTTTACTATATATCAAACAGTTTAGTAATTCTTCAGACAATGGCATAATGACCCCCTTTAAAGATAAGACAATTCTCACAAATTTTCTTTTATGAAGTTAAGTTTAAATAATTCTATTTCTACTTAATTGTAACAAACAATATTAAATATTTATACCTGCTAAGGGACAGGTTTGGGTAGAGGGTTAGAAACTGGAGACAATAGTGGAGGGAATGTGGTAGGATTGGTATCAGAATATTGAATGCTAGAAATAAAATGTATTATAAGAAACTTTGTAATCCATGGTGTTTAAATTAAAAGATTTATAAGTAAATAAACAAATATAAACTGGAAGATTGTAATATAAGCAGTATATATACATTAAATTCTCTTAAATAAATACATGGAAGTGTTTGAAAGTTAACAATATGTTTGAAGATGGTCCTTATCCATCTTGATTGGAAAGAGGATTAGAAACAAGTCTATCACTTGGGAAGCTATAACAAAGATCTCTACAACATACATAATGATGTAGTAAAGCATTAGAAACAAATATGGAAGAGAAATGTGCTGGAGGGCTGACAGATTAGTTTTCTACATGTTAAGTATATTGAAAGGATCAAGGTCCTAGTTTATGAAATGTGCTACTTGACTTCCGATGTTAGTCCTTCACTGTGTTCTGAGAAAATGACCACATTTTTTCATGTTTCCTATTCCTTGCCTATGAAATTGGAAGGTTTCTAATACTAATCTCCAAATACAATTGTTAGGATGACAATTAAGTGCTTAGTAAAATAAGTGCTTAGTAAAAAGGTTCTATAATTCTCCCCTTTCCCCCCATTCCAATGACATGTTATATGTTCTTAGCCCACAGGGAAGTCAGGCTGGTCGGAGGTGACATTCCCTGCTCTGGTCGTGTTGAAGTGAAGCACGGAGATGCCTGGGGCACAGTCTGTGATTCTGACTTCTCTCTAGAAACTGCCAATGTGGTGTGCAGGGAATTACAGTGTGGGGTCGCCATCTCTATTCTTGGGGGAGCTTACTATGGAAAAGGACAAGGAAGTATCTGGTCTGAAGAATTCCAGTGTGAGGGAAATGAGTCCCATCTTTCCCTCTGCCCAGTAGCACCTCGTCCAGATGGAGTTTGTGATCACAGCAGGGATGTTGGAGTGATCTGTTCAAGTAAGAAAATGATTCTTTTGTTCCTGTATTGTGGAGAGGGCAGGCATTTGGTGGTCACAGATGCCTTTTAAAAATTCATTTCTCTGGATCGGACGAGTGGCCCAAGTGATTGGGCATTTGCCTTGGGCAGGCAAACCTAGGACGGACCTCGGTTAGATCCCCCAGTGTCCCATATGGTCCTCCAAGCCAGGAGCAATTTCTGAGCACATAGCCAGGAGTAACACCTGAGCATCATCGGGTGTGGCCCAAAAACCAAAAATTAAATAAATAAATAAATAAATAAATAAACAAACAAACAAACAAACAAATGTATATCTCTTTCCAGGATTCACTGAAATCCGCTTGGTGAATGGCAAATCCCAATGTGATGGACAAGTAGAACTCAAGATGCTGGGGTCTTGGGGTCCCCTCTGCAACACTCAGTGGGACATGGAAGACGCCCACGTTTTGTGCCAGCAGCTTAAATGTGGAGTTGCCCTTTCTATCCCAGGAGGGTCGCATTTTGGGAAAAACAGTGTTCAGGCCTGGAGACATATGTTCCACTGTACTGGCATTGAAAAGTCCTTAGGAGATTGTCCAGTAGTAGCTCTGGGTGCACCGCTCTGTTCGGCAGAGCAAGTGTCCACTGTCATCTGCTCAGGTAATTGGCTCAGCTCAGCACCCTTAGTCTGCACCTGACCTCCCTTCTTCAGTCTCATCTTTTGTGCCTTGAATGATTGAGAGGTTTGGTTTTTGCAGGAAATAAGAGTCACACATTATTCCCCTGCAATTCCTCAACTTCACTCCCAACAAGCTCTCCCATGTCAGAAGAAAGATCTTCTGCCTGCATAGGTGAGAAACATCCTTTTCCAAAGTAAAGGATCTCAATGATTAGGAAGATGTTTTGGTAACTTTGGTTTTCTCTTTTCAGGGAGTGGTCAACTCCGTCTGGTAAATGGAAGCAATCGCTGTGCAGGGAGAGTAGAGATCTACCATGAGGGATCCTGGGGGACAGTCTGTGATGACAGCTGGGACCTGAGTGATGCCCATGTGGTGTGCAAACAGCTGGGTTGTGGTTTGGCCATTAATGCCACCGATTCTGCTCATTTTGGGGAAGGAACAGGTCCCATTTTGCTGGATGAGATCCATTGTAATGGAAAAGAGTCTTTTCTTTGGCAATGCCATTCCCATGGCTGGGGAAGGCACAATTGCCGACATAAGGAGGATGCAGGAGTAATTTGTTCAGGTACGTTTTGCACAGACCTTCTAGCCACAGTTACATAAGAAAGAACTGCTATGGAGCCACAGGCAGTGAGGGATGTTAATCTGGGAGAATCCATTGAAAAGCAAGAGGGAACCCACGTAAGAGTTCAGATTCTAAGAGTGTAATGTATTGCCACCTCATGTGCAAGTTAGTATAACATCAGAAAGAAAAAGATACTCACATGTCATGGAAATGATGACAAGCCTAATAGCAAAAATATTTTATATAAATATATATAGATGAGTCCTGGATGTTAGTTAAGGAATAGTGTGTTGCTTGATAATTATTGCATCAAGCAATAAAATTTGAGTCTCTTTTAATTGATCATAACAGTGATCATCTTATTCTTACACTTAGTAGCAATAAAATTCTGCAGAGGAAAGATAATCATCATGTCCAACTTATGTTTCATGAAGATCAATGAGCATTATTGATAGACAAAAAATTAACACATAAATCCACAATTTCTGTTTTGTCTACATGGCAAGCTTTAAACATAATTATGAAGTAGAAAAATGTAGTCGGTTCTCATATGTTGAGTAAAAATAGTTATATTACTCAGTTACTTTGGAAAGTGTGAAAATTGTATGTTATAGAGGTAATTTCTTCATGTCATTAAAGTTGTGTGTGGGCAGGGGACACACTTGGTGATACACAGAAGCTCAGAAGCTAGTATACAGGTGATCATGTCATATTGGGCTCAAAGCCATGTATCCCACATGAAATCACTCTGGTATTTTTAGCTCTCTCCTCTTCCTGGCATACCACCATCAATTTTTAATGACATATCTCTGGTTGAGGTTATGTAGAGCAGAGCTCTTCAGTGCTAAAAAGAAGGTAATATTCCAATTTATGATGATATAATCCACAAAACTTTCATTTTAGTATGTAGTCCTCTTATTAAATTTTAACTAATAGGGGGTAATTCTAAGTAAAATTAATGAATAGAATTTTTTTTTTTGGTTTTTGGGTCACACCCGGCAGTACTCAGGGGTTATTCCTGGCTCCAGACTCAGAAATTGCTCCTGGCAGGCACGGGGGACCATATGGGCGCAGGGATTCGAACCGAAGACCTCCTGCATGAAAGGCAAACGCCTTACCTCCATGCTATCTCTCCGGCCCTTGAATAGAATTTTTAAGGGTCAATTTACAGTCATCTAGGGAGAAAAAATTTAACGAGATTGAGCATTTGACAGAGTTCATATTCACAGTGGCATTTGAGAGGTTTCAGAATACAAAACTCAAGATCAGAATTTTATAAGATATTTAAAGAACATTTTGTATAGTTTACTATAACCTAATGAACCATTATTATAAAATTACTCATACATATGGGGGCCAGAGCAATAGCACAGTGGTAAGGCATTTGCCTTGCACGCAGTCAACACAGGACACCCCCTGGTTCGAATCCCAACATTCCATATGGTCCTCTGAGCCTGCCAGGATCGACTTCTGAGTGAAGAGCCAGGAGTCACTCCTGAAGGCGTGACCAGGACCTAAAAACAAAACAAAAAAAAATTACTCATACATATTGTCCCATTCTTTAAAATCATCTTTTTGCCAGAGTCAAATCTTCAGAAACAGTGTGAAACTATTAATCTTTGCAATTCTGCCCCCCAGAGTTCATGTCTCTAAGAGTGGTCAGCAAATCCAGCAAAGACACCTGTACAGGACGTCTAGAAGTTTTTTACAATGGAGTTTGGGGCAGCATTGGCAAAAGTGGCATATCTGCAACCACTGTGAAAGTGGCATGCCAGCAGCTGGGCTGTGGGGACAATGGGACCATCAGCTCTGCCTCTTCAGACAAGATAATACCCCGTCACATATGGGTGGACAATGTTCAGTGTCCAAAAGGACCCAACACATTATGGCAGTGCCCATCATCTCCATGGAAGCACAGACTGGCTAAGCCTTCAGAGGAGACCTGGATCAAATGTGACAGTGAGTTCCTTTGGCTCTATGTGAAAACTTCATGCCACAGTGCCATTGTCATCTTCCTTTCAAATTAAGTAAGATTCAGTATTTCTGATACTTTTTATACCTGGATGGTGTCATGGGTTTCAGTACACTTAGCCTTTTGTATTCACAGATCATGGATTTTTTTTCAAAGCTATCATATATCCCACGATCCTGAGAATTTTATTTTTGTGCTTTCTCAAATGAGGTATTGGACTGTATGATTCTGTATTTGACTAGTCAATCTTTCCTTTTACCTTTTCCTTTCAACTACTATCTTAGTATATCACTTAAAAAGATGCAGCGGTCCAAATAATTCATCTTAAAGTATTTTCCCATTTGGCTTCTTAAACTGGGAAAATATTTCTAAGTCTCTGGCAGTCTCTCAACTCATTTTCTAATTGAAAGAACATAGCATTATTAACTTTAACTTTATTCATTGGACATTCTGTGAGTTACATTTACGTTCTTAATCTAGAATTAAATATGCCAAGCTTTCTGAGAAGACATGTTCACTTGCAAGAGAAGAATTTTGTTTTATGGAACCAGAGAGATAGTACAGAAATTGCCTGGCATTCCACTGAACCTGGTTCAAATTCCTGGCACTGCAAATGGTCCCCTGAGCATCTCCACAGGTCACTTCTAACCACAGATCCAGGAATATACCTTCTGACCACTAGGTGTCACCCCAAACACCCCACAAAAAGAATTAGATTTTGTTTTCTAAATGAATTTGTATTTTTATCCATTTTGATATGTATATTGTATATATGTCTATACATATACATTGTTTCAAATAAACATAACTTTTCAGTTTCAGTAATGTCCCATCATAACATTCCTAAGTTTCCATTGTACATCACTAAAAAATAAACATGTGCATAGAACCCACATTAAGTTCAGCATCAAAAGTTCAATTTTATCCTTGACCATTCAGCTGTGCTTTATTACCTGACTTGTTCAGCCCTTGCTCCTTCTCTTTTCTGAATTGAAATGCACTCTGAGCAGTTTTTAAATCAATGTTTAGCTTGTTTTAAATGAGTTCTGTGCTGTGATGCCGTAGATGTGTCTTTATTCTCAGAAATGATCTAAGTATCTGCTTTTTTAGGTAATATCAGACTTCGAGGAGGAAACACTACTTGCTCTGGACGTGTAGAGATCTGGCATCGAGGTTCCTGGGGAACCGTTTGTGATGATTCATGGGACATTAAAGATGCAAAGGTGGTGTGTGGGCAACTAGGATGTGGCCCAGCTGTGGAGGCCCTAAAAGAAGCGGCCTTTGGTCAGGGGACTGGCCCCATATGGCTCAGTGGAGTGAAGTGTAAAGGAAATGAGTCTTCCTTGTGGGATTGTCCTCCAGGAACCTGGGGACACAGTGACTGTGGGCACAAGGAAGATGCTGCAGTGATATGCAGGGGTGAGTTTCATGAATGTGGATTAAGTTTAGAATCTCTGGAAGCAAAGAGAGGTTGGAGTGAAGTTTGAGGTCTGAGTGAATTCCACAAGGACCTGATGATGTTTCAGTCTGAAGGAATAAGGTAGATCTTTGTGTTTATATGTTGGTTTTCACCAAGGAAAAGTTTTTTTCTTGTATATATCTCTATGCAAATGGAAGAAACAGGAGTTCTAAGCAAGAAGGGGGAGTTTGGTTTAAATATGCTAAAAACTATAGGGGGAATTGATATATGTATTCTGTCTAATTTTTATAGAATTAAGAGTCTATTTTTTTTTTTATAGAAAAGCTAGTGAGTGAAAAACCACCAAGTGCTACAGGTATGACATGGAGTTTTTGAGCAATGTATTCAATGGTCATCAATGTTTTGATTTTCTCATGTTGAGATATTGGGTCAAAATAAGTTCTAAGAGTCTGAATTTTCTTTGGTGATTCTGCGCATGACTTTAAAAAGTTAACAGGGACTCTAGACATTTAATTAAGAGAGTATTATCTTTTGTGATATTATTTGTGCCTAGGTCATGCAGTCCTTATTGTCTTTGGTATCCTTGGGATTATTCTCTTGGTGTCTCTTATGGTATTCCTCCTGTGGACTCTGAAGCAAAGACAGAGACAGCGACTTGCAGGTATGAATCAAATGATTATTTCCTGATCTTTCTATAGCATGAGAAGTGTGTTAGGATTTTTTTTTTTTGATTTTTGGGTCACACCCGGCAGCGCTCAGGGGTTACTCCTGGTTCCACGCTCATAAATTGCTCCTGGCAGGCTCAGGGGACCATATGGGACACTGGGATTCGATCCAATGACCTTCTGCATGAAAGGCAAACGCCTTATCTCCATGCTATCTCTCTGGCCCGGTATGTTAGGATTTTTAAACATCTTAGATATAATTATCAATTGGTCAGAAACATGAACTATAAGCAGCTTCTCGGGGAATTGACTTTATAGGACAGAGAGTTCTTTGGTTGTAAGGATGATTCCTTTAATCTACATGTTTAATAGGGACATTATGGAATTGACCATTTGTGCTGCTTCTAAGGAGAGATATGTGATGATATGCATAAAATGCCACAAAGCAATCATCTATGCAAATGGTACCCTAAAAAGGAAGCCTTTCTATCAGACAAGAGTTCAAACTAAATAGGATGATCAGAGATAAGACTCTATGTTTACTAGGGGATCATTATATGTTGATCAGGGGATCATTATATCAAAAGAGTAACTTGCCATAGTGGAGTTAAGTTATTGATATTTAGAAAAAATATTAACATAAGGGAATTGGTGGTCATTTTTCCACGAGTTTTTAAATGTTTCATTGCTTTCTCTGTTTTCCTTTTGATATTGTTCTTTTGTATAGAAATCAACTACCATTTGTCAATTCTTGTTAGTTTCTTCCACGTATGTTTGCTTTAGGGTTATTAAGTACTTCATTACATCTAAATGACTAAATTTATTTCCCTTTTTAAAAATTAAAGCAAATCTGAGTTCATTCTGGGCACCCCCCTTTGTAGCTAATCTTTTTTTAGGTCATTTTATATTTTTGATGGACATTGCTGCTTCTGAGTAACATACTGTTTCCTTGCTTTTTAAAGACCATTTAGCATTTCTTATACACCTTGTTTAGTGGCAATTAATACCTTATGGATATTATTTGTCTAAAGTTGTGGGGTTATTTTTTGTAGCTCTTATTATTTAAATGTTGTTCCTCTAAAACCTGCCTCATAAATCTCTTACAGTTTTATTTGTAACAATTTTTTTCTATTTTAATTTTATTTCTCTTGTTTTGAGATCACTTGTTCAGTTTTCTACTTCTTTGATTCTGCTACTGAAACCTGCTATTCTATTTTCAGCTCAGAGACCACTCTTTATCTCATTTCCCTTTAAATTTATTGATTATTTATTTCACTTAGTTCTTTATTTAATTGAACATTGATAGGACTTACTTGGAATTCTTTATCAGAGTATTTAGGAAGTTCAGTGTATTTGAACCCATTTGGGGCTTTTGTCTTCACTCATCAGTGAGGATGAGCTTTGGTTTTTCTCATTATGCTTAGGGTCACATTGAGACTAGGGTGGAGATCTGAGTATGACCTGGACTGAGCCATTATTAAAGGCTCATGCTTGCAAAGATAGTACCTATGGCTTGGAATTTGTGTCAATCTGAATACCCATTGGGAATTTTGAAACCCAAGTTTCCTATAGAACTAAAAATCCCAAGGTTTAGCCGATCTGAGCTTGGATGCAAAATTGCTGGTATCTGGTGGTGTGCATGAGGTCAAAGTATGACCAACCAGAGCAATGACTAGGGATTATTATGGTCACAGACACCTTGCACAAGTAAACCAGATCACAAATATTCTGTAATACCTGAGCATTTATATTGGGAATGTATTTCCAGATTGTCTGTCCTGTGTTCGCATGGGTCTGTGTGTGGGTAAGGAACTTGTGATGACCTGGATTTAATAGGAATATGGTGCTTCCCTTGCCACATTTGCCCTCTATAGTTGAATGTTCATGCATTCTGATCTGAAAATAATTTTGAAGGCATGGTCTGTTAGCTAGCACCAGAGAGTAGGCTTGACTTGGCAGTATTCACTCTCTTTTGGCTTGCCCAAGCAAGATAGATAACAATGAGATTTTGGTTGGTTGAGGATTATTCAGGATTATAAGGGAATGTTCTTATGAGGATGGGATCTCTCCAACTATAGATCTATATTCCTTCTATAGTTGGAGGAATGCACAGGCATCTCAATGAGGATATTATGTTATATGTCACTGGGCATTTTGTTGACTATGCCTGTCTCCTTCAATAAGGGTGGAGTTTGATAGCACAGGCAGAGTAAATTCCTGCTCTAATATTGGCTAATATTGGTAGGACTCACCTCAGGATTGATATTTTGGGTGCAGAGATAAGATAAAGCCTTAACCATTGTTGAGTGTGCCCTCCCAAAAAAAGATGTGTTATAGAAAAATAAAAATGTTCAATAATGTAGACAAACCTAAAGTATGATGCATTTACTGTTTGACAAAATTAAAAGTTTAGTTAAAGTAGAGATGATGGCTGTTGAGGAAAGGAACAAACTTTAAATTTCTGTATTCCATGAGAACATTACTACTTATTGAGGAGTATTCTATAAGCAAGTGAAAGAGCCAAGCTCTCTATTAGTAGGATTTTTTTTTCTTGGAAACTAGATATATAAGTGGTTGAGTAAGTACCTCATTAGTGAAAAAGTAACATTTTTGAAGTAATGGAGGTCAAAGACAGAGAAGATAAGAACTGATTTAAGAGATTTTTAAAGAAAAACACAAGTGAATTAATTAGAGGAGATGGCTGACTGGTTTGTGTCTATGTATATGCGTGTGTGTGGTACGGTAGGGATAAGATTAAATATCTGCACCAATAGGAAAAGCACACATGAGACAAAGTTTGATGTTTCTGCATATGCCAAATCTGGTATCTCTATTGTTAGTTTTCACTAGAGGAGAGAATTCTGTCCACCAAATCCAATACCGAGAAATGAATTCTTGTCTGAAGGAAGATGATCTGAACCTGCTGACTCCCTCAGGTAAGTGGAATTTTTTTAAAAAAAATTTAAGGCCATATAGTTCAGACCATTGGATGTAATTATGCTGGGGGAGTCGGTTTTGTGTAGCAGTGGAAAGAAATCCAAAGCATGTAATTGGACACTTTTGATGCATGTAAGGAAGAAAGATAGCAATAAAATAAAATTATTCATAGAGAACACTAAAGTTGCAATGATTGTGACACCTCTGGTTAAGCAATCTATGGTTGTTCTGTGAGAGATACAATCATTTAGCAGAATATTATGATTTTGACCTCACTTTAGTAAAAAAAAAAGTAATTGAAACAAAATTAATCTTCTTAAAAGTAGATAAACAGATTCAGTTTGCACCACTCACTATTTCAATTACTTATATAAACAGAGGATTTTCCATTTGGTACTCAGGAGCTTAGGAACCCTCCTAGTGATTCTTAATACTTAGAGATTGTCAGTGTTGCTTTGACCTGTTGTTTTCCCAGGCCACACTGGCAGAGTTCAAGGGATTCTATGGTGCCTGATATTGAACTGGGTTGGGCTGCATAAAATCCCCATACTGTCTCTCCAGCTTCAGATATCTCAAAGTTTCTTTCTCAATTCTACATTTTCTTTTTTGTAACAAACATTTTATGTATTTTGCAAATAAAATATGAACATTGAAGTTTTTAAGATCTTTCTTGCATCCCAAGTATTTACAGTGGCGTCCTTTAAAAGAAATAATGTTTCTATCTTTTTCTTACTTATTACCTATATACTAATTCTGCTACAAACAGCATAATTTACTGTATTAGAATCCCAATGACAGTTACTCCACGAACTTTATGTAATGGAGCACCTTCTTGGTGCTTGCTCCATTCCTTCCAGAGGAATTGTCTCTCACTTCTTCCATCCTAAAGCCTTGACATTATCTACAACTATGTCAAGGAAGTAATTGAAGCTGTAGAAAAGAATTTCCATGTCCCTTATATCACACTTCTTTGACTTCTTAATTGTGTATAAAGTATTTTACAGTGTTCAAAAGAGCATCTAAGACCCTTGAGAGAAATTCTGACTTATTTTCCAGTAATTTTGGGGGATTTTTTTGTTGTTTTTTTGTTTTGTTTTGTTTTGAGGCCACACCTGGTGATGTTCAGGGGTTACTCCTGGCTATGCGCTCAGAAATTGCTTCTGGCTTGGGGAATCATATGGGATGCCAGGGATCGAACCGGGGTCCATACTGGATCAGCCATGTGAAAGGCAAATGCCCTACCACTGTGCTATTGCTCCAGTCCCAGTAATTGTTTTCTTGCTTTTAGAAAACTCCATGAATATAGTGGTTTAATTGTTGAAATAATTTTATGTCTTAATTTCTTCCTATTTATGATGAAAAAGGGGACTATTCTGAGGCACACTAAAAATGAAAATGGAAATTTATAATCCAGTGAGGTGGGTGAAGAAATTGTGTTTTTCATTGTTCAAAATGGATACATTCTCTTAGAAAATTTAGAACCTATGAATTATAAAGAAAAAAATAAGATATGTATACATCCATTTTCATGTACATTTATATGTTTGTGTATATATATTCCTATTGAAAATACATAAGGCTGACTTCTATATTTTATAAATATGACTTATCCCTTCATTAGTTAACACCAATGGTGCATCATGGGGTTAAGATGCTGGGTAGGGGCCGGGCGGTGGCGCTAAAGGTAAGGTGCCTGCCTTGCCCGCGCTAGCCTTGGACGGACCGCGGTTCGATCCCCGGTGTCCCATATGGTCCCCCAAGCCAGGAGCAACTTCTGAGCACATAGCCAGGAGTAACCCCTGAGCGTTACCGGGTGTGGCCCAAAAACCAAAAAAAATAAAAAAGATGCTGGGTAAATAAATGTCTAATAAATATATTAAAAATAATTATATCAAAAAAGAGAGACTTCTAAGCTTTTTAAAAGGTGATAAGATACTAAAAATTAGAATCAACACATAGAAAATATATTCTTTGCAAAAATATTTATGTGGCATTAGAAATACAAATTGAGGCCAAAAGTTAATACCCAGTACATCATATGGTCTCCAGAGCTACCAGCAATGATCATAAAGTGGAGCGATTTTTGAGCGGGAGCCAGAAATAATCCCTGACCGGCCAGGTGTGGCCCCCCAAAATAATAAAAAAATAAATCATAAAGTTATAAAAAAGAAATACAATTAAAATGGCATTTCTGGATGTGCCAATGTAATTGTATATAATAGAAATAATTCTATGCACTAAAGTTTATTGTGTTGATCATTTTGTTTCAAATGTAAATGATTGTGTTTCAGCTTTATACTGTAATATAATATATTGTGATAATTAGGAAATAAAATAACACAATCTAATACTTCCATGCTTTTATATATGGAAGAAAAATAATTTTTATTTATTGCCTTATTCAGACTTGATAAAGACTTGATAAAGACTGAACGAGAACGGAACAAGAATGGAGTGAGAATCCACCTCATTCACTGAACATGAACTGAACGGATACAATATAGCTCTTAGTCTTCTAGTCTCCAAGACTGCTGATGAATTTATCAAATTTAAATTGGAAAATGTGACTACTAAAAGTTGTATAGAAGATTCCCTAGAGAGTAAAAAAAAGTAAATAGCTGGTTTAAATTATTCGTAACTTTCTGTTGGTATTATGGCATTGGGGGGGGGGTTTGAGAGTGATTGTCTTAAATATAAAATGCTTCATCATTTTCACGTAATACATTTTCTACTTTGATTTAAATAATAGATTTCTTCTTATTTTAAAATATCCCATAAAAGTGTCAGAATTTTTTCATACCATACAGACTACACTGGTTAATGAAATGAAGTGAACATGAAGAAATTTAAAATGCGAGTAAGAAAAGAAATGCTTTAGGTCAACAGTTTATAAAATCCCAGAATTTGCCACCATGTAAATTCACCATCTATGTTTATTAAAGGTGGACTTTTTCTCCTAGTAGTATATATGATGCCAATTTGTTTCTTCATCCAGTCTCCAAAGAACCCACTGGATAGGGGAATTGTTCCCTGTGCTCCGACAAAGCCCATCAGAACACTGAACAATCAATATGACTAAGAAAGATCTTTCTGTTTTTCTCATGAATGTTTATTTAAAGTGATGGATAACTAAACTGCCCACTTTGTGTTTTTTTTTTCATTTTGGGGTCACGCCTGGTAGTGCTCAGAGATTATACCTGCCTTGGTACTCAGGAATCACTTCTGGCTAGCTTAGAAGACCATATGGATGCTGGGATCAAACCTGAATCAGCTGTGTGTAAGGAAAATAAATGCCTTACTTTCTGTACTATTACACCAGCCATAAACTTTCCTTTTTTCCCAATTATGATTAACATTTACAATCTAATTTGGGGGAACTGGAGTGAGACTATAGGGGTAAGGATCTTATGTTTCATATGGCTGACCCAGACAGATCCCTTGCACCACATGTGGTACAAATACTGAGCACAGTCTGAGACCTGAAGACCCAAAACCAAATAATAACAGAATCTAATTTAAGATACACTGTAAAATTTTCTCAAACTTTATTGAATGTGCTTGTGTTCACATCGACAAAGCTTTCATTAAAAATCCAGCTGTCGGCAATATGACTTCCTCTGGTTCTTTTGACTTAGTAGCTGTAAAATGTCTGCTAAACAAAGAAGGGACATATTTTCTCTTTTGGGTAAATTCTATATTAATATTTTTTGTGCTAAATAGTAATCTTCCTGAATGCTCTTTATAGTGAATTCCTCTTGGATTTCAAGCAGATTTCTTTAATTCCTTTCATTTCTTTAATTCTTTATAATAAATTCCTCTTGGATTTCAAGCAGATTCTTTAATTCCCTGAACATGTCATATCCTAATATGAACAGGAAGTCACAAGGAAAACTCAACCTCAGCTTTTATCACGATTTCTATTTTCAAGTGCCAAAAACTCTGTTTTATAGTTTTATATTTTTAATTTTTTTTTTGTCCTTTTGGTCTCAATGGTGCTCAGGGGTTACTTCCTGGCACTGCGCTCAGAAATCACTCCTAGCATGCTCAAGGGACCAGATGGGATTCTGGGAATTGAACTGGGTTAGTCGCATGCAAGGCAAGCACCCTACATGCTATACTATTGCTCAGGCCCAATATGGTCTCATATTTTTAATAAACAACTTGACACATAGGTTCATGTCTCTTCACCAAACACCTAAAGAGGTCATTGAAGTTATTTTTAATAGCATCATCCCACGGTTTCATCAACGAAATCAGGTTAGGATATTAATAGGGATTATTGTTTTCTAACAAAATATAGCTGTTTAAAAGCAGGGGCACCGGGGGGTGGGGTGGAGCGATAGCGCATTTGCCTTGCATGCAGCTGACCCAGGATGGACCTTGGTTTGATCCCCGGTGTCCCATATGTCCCCCAAGCCAGGAGCAATTTCTGAGCACATAGCCAGGAGTAACCCCTGAGCATCACTGGGTGTGGCCCAAGAACCAAAATAATAATGATAATAAAGCAATAAATAAAAATAAGGGCACTGGTAATGGGAGTTGACTCTGATGGTGGGATTGGTGTTAAAATGCCACATGCCTAAAACTCAATTATTAATAACTTTGTAAACCATAAAATAAAATATTTTATTCACTTTGAAAGTCATAAAAATTTATCACCAGTGAAAACTAAAATAGAAGTGGTTATAAATGCCATAGAATGGAGACAATACCATAATTAAAATAAGAATTTAAAACACACCAGTCTAAAACAATCACATTTCATTATTTTATTACATATTAATATGTTAGAGATTTATATTTTAGGGAGTAAATGCATATTTTAGAGTGTACCTGTTGCCTTGCACACAGCCAACACAAGTTAAAACCCTGGCACTCTATAAGGTTTTCCAAGTGCCACTGGATATAACCCTAAGAATAGAGCCAGGATTAGTTCCAGAAAACTTTTAGGTGTGAAAAAAAAGAAAAAGGAAAGAAGAAAAGGAGATGAAAGGGAATGGAAGATAAGGGGAAAAAAGAGAAATATTATTACTTATTAAAAATCAAAGTTTACAAATGTAATGAAAATGATGATTTAGGAGGACAGAATAATAGCACAGCATTTGGGCATTTATCTAGTATGCGGAAGAACTGGGACAGACCCAAGTTTGAACTCCGGCATTCCATATGGTTCCCTGAGCCTACCAAAAGCAAATTTTGAGTGCAGAGCCAGGAGTAACCCCTGAGTGCAGTCAGGTGTGGTCCAAGAACCAAAAATATAAAAAATATTCATTTATTGTACTTTTAAAATTTTTTTCTTTATTTAAGCATCATGATTATATAAATGATTGTAGTTTAGTTTCAGTTATAAAAAGAACACCCCCTTCACCAATGCAACCTTTCCACCACCAATGCCCCCCATCTACATTCTTCCCCACCCTCTACCTGTATTCTATACAGGCATTTTACTCCTCTCATTCATTAACATTGTCACGACAGTTAGTGTAGTCATCTCTATAACTAAATTCACCCCTATATGTGGTGAGCTTCACATTGAGAGCCAGTCTTTCCAGCCCTTTGTTGTCCCTGGGAATTATTACAATAATGTTTTTTGTTTTTCTTAAAACTCATAGATGAGTGAAATTATTCTGTGTCTATCTCTCTACCTCTGACTTATTTCACTCACTATAAAATTTTATGTACATCCATTTATATGAAAATGTCATGGCTTCATCTCCCATGATAGTTGCATAATATTCCATTTTGCATATGTACCACAATTTCTTTGGCCATTCATTTGTTAAAGGGCATCTGGGTTGTTTCCAGAGTTTGGCTATTGTAAATAGCTCTGCAATAAATATAGGTGTGAGGAAGGCATTTTTGTATTCTGTTTTTGTGTTCCTAGGGTATATTTCTAGGAGTGGTATACCTGAATCATATGGGAGCTCAACTTCCAGTCTTTTGAGGAATCTCTATATTGTTTTCCCTAAAGGCTGGACTAGACAGCATTCCCACCAGTAGTGAATGAGAGTTCCTTTCTCTCCACATCCCTGCCATCACTAATTGTTCTTGATCTTTGCAACGTGTGCCAGTCTCTGTTCCTGGTTGTTCTGTTCCTCTTTGTTGTTTTGATTTGCATCTCTCTGATGATTAGTAATGTGAAGCATTTTTTTCATGTGCTCTCTTTCTTTGTATTTCTTTGTATTTTTTGAGTAATTGTTCATTTATCTCCAATTTTTATGGGGTTAGATATTTTTTCTTGTTCTGATTTCCTCTTTGATATCCTCCCTGATACACTGATTTTTCAGTAATGAGCTGTTTAATTTCCAGGTGTTGAAGTTTTTCTTCTGTGTTCACTTCTAATTTAGGTGCACTGTGATCTGAGAAGGTTGTCTTTACAATTTCTATCCTATTAGTTTTATGGAGATATATTTCATGGGCCAGCATGTGGTCTATGGTGAAGAATGACCCATATGCATTGGAGAAGAATGTGTATTCAGGTTATTGGGGATGGAGTGCCACATATATCTTTTAGTCCACTTTCTTCCATTTCTCTTTTCAGAACTAGTATATTCTTGTTTGGCTTCTGTCTGCTTGACCTATCAAGGGGTGAAAGGGCAAAGTTTTCTTTCAAATTTGTTAACAATTGTATTAAATATTTTTCTGGTCCCTCATGTTTGACTATTGATTATTCCTGGGTATTTTCTTTCTGTGTCTCTGGGACACTAATGACTCTTGTACTGTTTCTGTTGAGTTTATTGAAGACTTCTATTTTTATCTGATTGCATTATTTGAGTATTTTTTCATTGTCTAATGATTTGCTTTAAGGCTCTTTTCCAATTTCTTCTGTTGTATGGAGTTGTTATGCATTTCATCTTCCAGCTCAGTGTTTGTGTCCTCAGCTGCTTTTACTCTGTTGGAGAGGCTTTCCCTTGAGGTTTTTATTTCATCTTCCAAGTTTTCAGACTTCTTATTTCAGTTTGGAGTTTTCTGATATCTATCTTTATATCCTCTTGATTCTTATTTCTGTTCCATTCAACTTGATATATGCCTTCTTTGAGTTCTATGAATATCCTCCATATTTTTTCTCAAAACTCCTCATCTGAAAGGCTAACTAGGTGATTGACTCTTCTCAGGTCATCAGAGCTGCCATCTTCATTCTCTCGGCATGGAGTTGGCCTGCATTGTTTCACCACTGTCTCACATGAGTGTGGTTTTTTTTCTACACGGAATGGTGGAGTTCATTGACTACAAGATGAGTGTGGCTGTGAAGCAGAGCAGAGCAGAGCAGCTGCACTCTTCTAGCTCTACCCTTTGTGGGTGGGACAACTCATCTCTGAAGAAAAGCCCTCAGGAACGATGGACTAAGAGGATCAAAATTTAGGTCACAGAACAGCAGAGAGACAAAGTCCAGAATGTCCGCTGTGTATGTCAAAGAGGCATACAGCAGCACTCATCTCCACCCTTTGTGAGTAGGACAGCTCACCAGGAGCCCTCAGGAAAGGATGGGCAGAGAGGATTAAAATCCAGGCCACAATACAGCAGAGAGACAAAGTCCAGAATGTCTGCTGTGTGTGTCAGTTACACACAGCAGCACTCATCTCCACCCTTTTTTGGCATAGACAGCCTACTTTGCTGGGTTTCAGTTTTCTGTGGTCTTCCTCTGCAGCCTTTAGCAAGAAATCAGGAGGTCAAGTATTGGAATGCAAAGGACCTTTATAAGACAATGGCAGGAGTCTGGCACCACCCTTGTGGTGGTGGGTAGGGGACAGCCTACTTGCTGGGATTACATTCACTGGGGTCTTCCTCTGCATCCTAAAGCAGGAAATCAGGAAGCTTATACTTTTGAATTAAAATGAATTAAAACAGAAATACTAAGCTGTCATTGAAGAGAATTCCTACTGACTGGCAGATGAAAAATAATATAAATAAGAACAATTACAAAAAGAATACATATGTCTGCATACTAAATACATGTTTAATTTTTAAAAAAAAACATATTTACACTGTGAAATATGAGAATTTGATAGTGACAAAAATCATCTTTTGGCAATATGTGGGCCACACTTGATTTTGTTCAGGGCTTATGCTTGACTTTTCTCTGAGGAGAGAGCAGAACTATATAAGATAGGGAACTATATGGGTGCTGGGAGAGAAAGGACCCAAGGTTGGCTTTGTGCAAGGCAAATACATTATTCCCCTGTAGAGTTCTTTTTATGTCAATACAAATATCATTGAAAATATATACTGAAGGTGCGTTCAAACAAATACACCTCTATTATTTTAATGCTTTACAGAGCTCTTTAAAGATAGCAAGTATCAGAATATTTTTATAAATTTAATTTGCTTAAGATTATATCACAATATAGTTGTGAATAAAGATAGGGTTTGCTAGCTCAAAAATCACGAGTTATTAACAAGACACACTAAAAAGCATTCAGCTTAGACTGTCATCATCTCAGAAAACATAATTTTCTTCCCCATCTCCTTTGGAACGGCAGCCCATACTTCTTCATCCCTCAGCTAGTTATTCTGGTCATTGCTAGCTCTACTCATTACACATAATAGTTTTCTATGTTTTCTGTGTATCTGGTATGTATTTTAGTTTTCAGAATTTTTCAGTTATTTTTATGTAATCAGAGCTTCAATTTCTTTTTCTTTTTTCTTTTTTTTTTGTTTTGTTTTTGTTTTTCTTTGAAACACATCAGTGGCTCTTGGGCTTACTCCTGGTTCTATGTCCAGGGAACATTCCTGATGTTACTCTGGAGGACCATATATGGTGCCCAGTATCATAGCCAAGTCAGCCACATACAATACAAGGTAGGCACTCTGCCCACTGTTGTATCTCTCGGTCCTCTCTTTGGATATTTTTAAGTGCTATGCTAACTTCTAAACAAACTTAAATTTTCAATAGTTGCAGTATATATGAATTTTTTCTTCCTATTACTGACAACATAACTCTAAAAGCTAAATTCATCCTGTTTAGATGAAGCTGGAATGTATAAAAATGGTTGACCTATGGCTAAATGAAATAAATGTAGCTCATGCTTCACATGCATAATTTCTGAGTTTGAAACCTGACACTACAACACACAGACATACAAACCCAACAATACTCAAACATTTTTTTTTTTTTTGGTTTTTGGGCCACACCCTGTGACGCTCAGGGGTTACTCCTGGCTATGCGCTCAGAAGTTGCTCCTGGCTTCTTGGGGGACCATATGGGACGCCAGGGGATTGAACCGCGGTCCGTCCTAGGCTAGCGCAGGCAAGGCAGGCACCTTACCTCCAGCGCCACCGCCCGGCCCCTCTCAAACATTTTTTATTTTTATTTATTTATTTTTGTATTTGGGCCACACCCGGTCATGCTCAGGAATTACCCCTGGCTATGTGCTCAAAAATAGCTCCTGGCTTGAGGGACCATATTGGATGCTGGGGATCAAACCGTGGTCCATCCTAGGTTAGCGCATACAAGGCAGGCACCACCACTTGTGCCACCACTCCAGCCCCTCAAAATTTTTTTAAAAACTAGGTTTCCAATACATATCAGAAGCCAGGCTAGCTTCTAATGAAGTCAGAGGGAGAAGGCAGAAAAACAAGAAAAGAATCACCTCATGTCTCCCTTCCTTAGGATTGTCCTCCTCAACTGTAACATTCCTGAAATTCCTCCTACATAGAAGCCAGGGACCGATGTGCAGCTAGAATTTGTGGTTTACTCTCATGATTCCATTGCTGGAACACAAGAACTTAGCAGAGTTTTGTTTGGACCAACATAATATCATTCAAATATCGATTTCTCTACAATTAAGTTGAAAAATCAAGACATACTAAGAGAATATTAATAAGAATAAAGTTTATATAGACATGACATAAATTCATCAATTGGGGAAGAAAAATGGAAGCAAATGGGGTAAAGCAAGTGCCTACAAGGACTCAGAGATGGCATCCTCCTGCCAATTTCAAGATCTGCCAACTCTCCAGAGATTGGGTTTATAGAGACATCACAATTGCATACATGTCCATCTCTAGCGCTGAATCATCTAAAAATCATAGAAGCTCTGACTTGGGCTCATGTGCCCTTCAATGTTCAACACACAAACACACAACATACAATACACATAGAAAATGTGTGTGTTGTTCCTTTCAAAGACTCAAGTTCTTCTGCAGTGGAACAAGGTCTGTTCTTGGTTACAACCTTGAGAGTAAAATTCAGTCCTCATTTGCTAATGGTCTTGATTCCTAAAAAGTCCAGGGCAGATAATGAATATGGCCCCAAGGCAAAACAAATTCTGATCTTTTCCAGAGTACAAACGCAGTTGCTCTGACTCGAGACCTCTATACTCCCTGCCAGCTCCTCCATGGCTGGAAGAGGCTCTTGGTTTTTCTGTGCTTAGACTCATGGCTGAGAAAGCTGGGGTACCAGTGGGAGGGGCTGTTTTCATTTGCAGGGCCGCCTGCTGGGCCACTGAAGGGTTTGTGGCCACTATCAGCATTGGTGGGTATCAGTGGGCCAGGAAAGCAGATCTTCAGCCAGGTTCTGGAGAGAAAGATTCAGAGAAATAATGGGACTTCCTGCAGGATCTCTCTGCTTCCCACCAGACCTGGAGGTTGGAGGTGGTTACCACCTGAAGTGGTATATACCATCTGAAGTGACAGATTTTGAGTTCTCTTCGTTGTTTTTTATGAATTTGATTTTAAACAAAAAAAAAATGCTTTTAATGCTTAAGACATTCCTCCAGTGTGATATCTTTTTTCCTCTTATTTTTCTCTCTCCCCTTTCCCATCTGCCTTCTCTCTATCTCTCTTCCTATCTCTCTCTGTCTCCTCTGTCTTTCTCTCTGCATCTCTCTCTTTCTCTTCCCACCCTTGTAAATTACCATAATTCATATATTGATTCAGTTTTGTGGGTTTCCTAAGCAATACTTACATTTTAAGTTTTTCTTTTGCTCCTTTGCTCTTGTTTGTTTGTTTGTTTGTTTGTTTGTTTGTTTGGGGAGGGTCAGACCTGGCAGCGCTCAGGGGTTATTCCTGGCTCTACACTTAGAAATCGCTCCTGGCAGTCTCCGGGGACCATATGAGATGCCAGGATTCGAACCACGGTCCTTCTGCATGCAAGGCAAACGCCCTGCCTCCGGCCTCTGCTCCTTTGCTCTTAAATGACTTCCTTTTGAGTTCTCAGATACTTCCTTCATCCCACTTAATCTACTCTTAAACCCTATAATGAACTGGAATTTTAAAAAAAAATCACTCAACTAGGTCTTAACCTGAATGGAACGCGTGTTTGAATTTTTTATTCACTAGAATCAACTGAATACAAATTCTGTGTGCCCCTTCTCCCCACCTGCCATCGACTGGAAGCCTCAGCTCCTGCCTGTGGAACCCAGGACACACACACCCAAAAGGACCCATAATGCAGATGTCGGTCTTTTTTGTCATCTAGGCATATCCAGGGCTCTGACCCCTGCTTATTTCCTATCCTTTACACACGCCTCTTCTCCCCAGTGACCCTGCACCATCAAGAAGTTCCCTTGTCACTTCATGCCTCTCACACCTCCAAAAGAAAGACAATGTCACCCCTTCTAACTCACTAACACCAAGTCTTAATACCTGGCCTCAGGTGCCTCTTGGATGCGGACACAGGGTATGGCTTTGGTGGAGCGAGCTGTGATTGAGTGCTTGGGGCAGAAGCAGCCCAGGAGAGATTCTGGTGGGCCTCGAAGCCCCGCATATCCCTCATCTCCTGAGCAGCTACCACAGCCACAGACCTCCTCAGCCCCACCCCTCGACCTGAGCATGGCCTAGATGGGCCCTTCGAGTTCTCCCATGACCAGAGAGGCTGGGCTTCGTGCTACTGCACCTGTGCACCTGCCGCAGGACGACAAGGCAGGAAAGGCCAAAGGAGCCAGCTGTGCAATGAGAGAAGAAGGTATTGAAGAGCTGACAAAAGTGCTATTTACAATAGCCAGACTCTGGAAACAACCAAGATGCCCTTCAACAGATGAATGACTAAAGAAACTGTGGTACATATACACAATGGAATATTATGCACCCATCAGGAGAGATGAAGTCATGAAATTTTCCTATACATGGATGGACATGGAATGTATTATACTGAGTGAAATAAGTCAGAGGGAAAGAGATAGACACAGAATAGTCTCACTCACGTATGGGTTTTAAGATAAATAAAAGATATTTTTGTAATAATTATCACAGACAATAGAGATGAGGGCTGGAAGGTTCAGCTCAGGATAGGAAGCTCACCACAAAGAGTGGTGTGTGCAGTTAGAGAAATAACTACACTGACAACTAACATAACAATGTGAATGAATGAGGGAAGTAAAAAGCATGTCTCAAATACAGGTTGGGGGGATTGGGAGGTAGGAGATTTGGTGCGTGGATGATGGGAATGTTGCACTGGTGAAGGGGGGATGTTCTTTATATGACTGAAACCCAACTACAATCATGTTTGTAATCAAATTGTATAAGCAAAGATATTTAAAGAAAGAAGAGCTGGCAAAGGAATAGTTTCCGGGACAAGGTGAACGAACAAGGTGGAAGAGCTAGACATCAAGCTAAAATAATGATGAATTCAGTGGTGGCCAAAGACCCTTTGCAACATCTAGAAGCTAGAGTTGTGAATTTTCCTGCAAGTGATTGGATCAGAGCACATGAGAATACATTTATGTCTCCCTGAAAGTTAATGTCCCTGAAAAAAGTTTGAAAGGTGGGGTTCCATTTAAAGCAATTTGACATGGGTTCTATTCCCAATAAAAATTTTAAAAAGGGTTTTTATTTCAAGTATAAGAGAGCATTTGAGGATAATGAAGTTTAAAAAATCTCCCAAATCTGTTTGTTAGGTAACACTTGATATATGAACTTTTATCCTTTTCTTCCCATCCTTCCACCTCCACAGTCCCCCTTTTAATGTAACATACACCAGAGAGAAATAATCAGTGAGACCAAATCTATACTTCTAATCTGTAAACTCTCTGGTCCTATTTTTGAGAATCTAATAAGCTTCTAGTGTGACAAGCTCAGCAACACTTGGAATTAGAGGAGGAACATTGTTGTGGGGACTTTTGTGGGTTCAAGTGTTCCCTTCTTCCCAATGGGCTGGCTTAAATATGTTTGATTTACTTCTCTCTCAGAATTAGCTAAGTTTTGCTAACATTATACAATCAAACCACTTGGGAGAAACTCTCATTAACAGTATTTTAAATTACGCGCAAAAACTTTTAATTTGGTCTCTTGTTGCCATGTCCAGAACTGGAAGCCCACCAAATAACCTAAAACAGGTGACTCCACCCACTTTGCTCTTCTTCTTTTATTATTACAGTAAAGGGGGAACTGTGGGGAGCCTAGCTGATGAAACCTGGGACATAGGACACCTCAGTAATTCCTAATCTGGTCACCCACGTGACCAAAAGGCCCATGCCTTGAGAACAAAGGAAATAGACAAAAATAAAGTAATTCAGAGCAGCCCAATATATCCAGCCAGAAAGAAAAATATAGAGTTTGCCTTTGTGTTAGCAAACATTATTAAGAACTCTGTTTGAATCTTATGCCTTTTAGTAAAACGTGCTCAGGTCTACCTCTGCCCCTCCCTACTACCTGCCCCAGTTTATGCTAATGAATGCTTGTAACTGTGATTGGTGTAAAATTTGTAACACCCCTGACGTGTTTCAGCCCTTAAAAGCTGATCCCCCAACAATAAACTTCCCTTTTTGAACAGCATGCGTTGTCTTGAAGGCTTCTTTTACTAATCTCTCTAGTTCTTCTTTACAGGTCGGTTCTGCTCGAGTGAACCCATTAATAACTGGCAACTTTCATTTCCACACCCCCGCGGGTCGGGGGACTCCCGTGAAAGTTGCACCTCTTGATATCAGAAGAAATCTCCAAAATTTAGAAAAAGAACCTGAAATTTAAATATCAAGTCTCATAAAAGAGACTAGAAAAGCCTTTCTAAATAGATTTAGAGAAATAAAATTGGGAAGGGAGGAATAGGAAATCCCCAAAGCATAACCACTTGGAGCAGACTTGTATCTCAGCCAATGAGCAGGTTAAAGTTCTGACTTAAATAGACCCTTTCCTTTGAGACCCAAAGGATTTGAACCTCAACTTTATTCCTATAGCAAGAAGTATAAACATCAGAAGCCAGAATGACCCTGTGGCTCTAAAGGAAGGTGGAATGATTAAAGAGGAAGATAGCATCTTTTCTTTGAGCCACCAGAAAGACAATGCTGATAGATTAATGATCACTCCCTAAGATCCCTGATTCTCAAAGACTGTGAAAGATAAGTAAGTGCACTTTTGGTTGACAATAGATGTTACCTTCTCTAGAAATATAAATGATGTTTTTCTTAAGCATCCATGAGATTACAAAAAGGTATCATTACAATAAGAAAGCTGAGAGATATGGGATAAACTAAAATGTATGGGTACCTTGCCAGAATCTGATTTGATTTTTTAAAAAGTCACTGAGTCAAGGGTAGAGATTGCGAGGCACCTTCAACTCTGCTAATAAACCTTGGCTTTAGCACTTAGGGCCCTGATAAGAATAGCTACAGGGTCTGGACCTTCCAGACTTCACCTCTATGCTTCTATGAATTATTACAATAAAGTCTCCTCTTGTGATGGTAGTGATAAAGTCAATTTCAGAAACAATGAGAATATTGAATGTCTTCGTGGGGACTGGTCAATATTTACCAATAAATCACAGTAAGCACTGAATAATATCAGAGAGCTTTACTTCTATAAAAACTCAATGTCCCCTCAACACCCAAAATCAATTATGAGGAAAGAGTTCAGTGTTCAGGGTGGATGTGTATGCAAAGCAATAGCTAAAATGTAACTTATATTCCTTCAATCCTAGTACTTCGTTTTCTGAATGTATGGGTTTTCTATGGACCCTAATCTATCAAAGACAATAATATCATACAGTAAAAAATGTCAGCCTGGAAAAGTTTACTTATTAATGCCTCACCAGAATCTGTATACTTGGGTTCATATATGTGAAGTTCAAGGAACATATATTCAACTTGATAAATGCAGTTATGGTCATATACAGCATGCATGCACTGGTAACTAAGAAAGGGGTGCAAAGGACTTCACCACAGAACCCAAAACTTACCAAGTCTCTTAAGATGCAAACAAATGGCAAAAAATGCCTTTAAAATAACAGGAGTAGTGGACACGAGAGAAAAGAACCCTCTAGGATTATTTCTTGGTCACTTAGACGTGGGCCTAGATGATAAACCTTTGTTTATTTACTAACATATCACCCAGTTCCATGAAAAAAATATGCCTCTCACTCACTAAAGGATAGGAAAAGTTTCAGACCAGATAACCTCTTTAATCCCTTTGCAAATCACTAGGAATATTTTTCTGACCTTGGGCTATCAGAGCAAACTAGAGTCTTAACAGTAGTAGAAGAGTGATGAAATGGATGGTGACTTGGGGAAGACATTTAAATAAATGATAAGAATTATAATGACTCCATATAAAATTTGAAAAGGCAATTCATAACATTTTTCCTACAATAGTAAATTATACTTTCTCTTTGTAAAGAATATAAATTCATTTATGTAGTAATAGTGTTTGGCTAGTATTAGAGGTGTTTACAATTAAAATAAAAGCATATTTACCTACCTCAAAGCAACGCAATAATCTTTTAGTGAACAAGTATTTTGATTTGGTGTAAAATCTGGTCACGATATCTCTAACACATATTCAGAAAAAAAAAGGATAGATGTTGTTCCAGAGAATCCAAAAATTCCAGAGTGTCTCTTTTTGACCATTTCATCAAGAACTCACAGAACCACCAACAGATGGATAAACAGGATAAATGGCCTTTCCTGAATTTATATGCTACCTCTCAAACATGCATTGAAAGAATTTTAATTATTAGGTATTCAGAACATTCCTTTGGAGAATTAGACTTTCCATCTCCATTCATATGATATTCTTATCACAAGACTCCTTCTACCATCACAGAAGCATCTTCATGACAAGTGCCTAGAGAAAGCCAGATTGCTTTTAATTGTTCAATATGAAAAAGAAGTCTCTGTTGTTGAGCCTTGATCAAGAAGAGAAGCATCCCAAGAATAATGAGAAAAAAGAAACCTGTCCACATCATAGATGTCCTATGAAATAAACTTGCATTTATAAGAGAGTGAATGAGTTGATGAGGGCTCACAATAAAAATTCTGCTTGAAAAGTGTTCTTTGTCAAAAGAATCTATCGGGAATGTTAGTTTTACCAGGATAGAAGGGTTTTCTCTCAGTAACTCTGTTAGTGTTAACAAAGGGCAAGTCCATGACAAAGAACTAGCATCTCATACTTTATCAAGAATTAGTAAACTTCCAGTAGCTTGATAGGTTCCCACAATTATAACAATGTAGTGTAAAAGCTGCAGTAAAGAACATTAACTTCTCCCCTACCCAGCCTCCTGGGCAGGAAGTCAAGACTGACTCTGGAACTATCTCATGGCCAGACAGCCTCAGGAGAAGAGCATAAACCTATCCAGAGGGGTTTTCACAAAATTGCATGCACAAGACATCTGATTTGTGTCTCCTAATCCTAACCATTTTCAGATATTTGCATGCAGTCCCATTTTGATTGGTCTTTGATCAATTCTGTGTATTATACCCCTTTCTGGACACTTTTGCTATTAAATTTGATAGCAAGTGTACAACTATATTATAGCTGTCAGAGTCAGGCATCAAGACTGGAACTAAGACTTTCAGCCTCTTTTTCCAAAAATCCTCAAGACCAGAACCCACATTACAACTTGAAGTCATACCCAGAAGTAGAAGGTCAGAAAAGTCAGTGTCCTGGGATCAGAGTGGTGGCACAAGCGGTAGGGCATTTGCCTTGTGCACACTAACATAGGAAGGACCGCGGTTTGATCCCCCGTGTCCCATATGGTCTTCCAAGACAGGAGCGTTTTCTGAGCATCACCTAATGTCCCCCCTCCCCCAAAAATCAGTGTCCAGAGAGATCCCTCCTTGGAACCTATGGTTGGTTTACTTGCAGTTTGGGTTTCTCCATTGGAATGAAAGCTCCTCTCATCACAGAAAAATTATATATGTTTTTGTGTGTCCCAGTGCTATCATATGATTCTTCTGCCCATGGCAAGAGCCTACCAATTGTGGAGATTTATCAGTGACAAAATCATGCCTAAGTATAGAACTCTTACTTCCTTGTATGTGAACAGGAAAGGAACTAGAAATGCAAATTTATGGCCATAGGATTGCAGGGGTGTGGATCAAACAAACCTTACTTAGTCTTCCTCCGTTGGTCGATATTTATACCATTGTTTTTATCCTTATACCTAGTAGTGCATTGTGAATATCTGTCCCTGAGCAAAATTGATACAAAATAGCTGGGTCAGATATCACTATATGGAAAATCATCCTTCTTATATTCTCAGTTTCTCCAGGCTTCCCCTTATTTTTATATTTGTGTATTATGTCAGTCCAGAGAGTATCCTGAATTCCCAGACACTACAAGTATTAAAGGCGTTGACTAGAGATAACAAGGTGGGGATCAATTGTTTCATTGTGTACAGCCAACCTAGGTTTAAACCCAGCATCCCTAGTCATGAGAGGAGCAAGCCCTGAGAACTGCCAGATTTGATGCAAAAGTCCCCCTCCTAAATAAGGAAGTAAGAATTACTAGCCCATTCTTGACCTCTATCCCCAGAAACTTCTCAAAAATAAGATTACAGTATGTATGACCTCTTATTTCATGTTAAGATCTTACAGAACAAACAACATCTTTTAAGTGTTTCACAGTATAAGGTGTCTCTTGTCTTTCCTTTACTCAACAACATTCTCTCATACTCCCCTGAATCCCAAGGATTACCAGGGTACTTAAAGTTTTTGATATATTAAAATATAGCACAAAATAAGGAGAGAAACTAACAATATATAAACACAGAAAGAGCACAGAAAATAGGGCAGAGAGCCAAGAAACACCATTTCAAACAAACTGGACCCCAATTTCAACTCTGCTATTGAAATTTGAGAAAGGACATGGAATTCTCTACCCCATCTAGCTCATCTCCTCGGTGATCTGGGGGACCAAGTCACAACTTTCAACACAATAGAGATTATGAATACCTACATCAGGATTGGCCAATTCTCGCCTGACATATGCTCTATTAGGACAAGAAATATCAAGAGTTCTTCACTTTCACCAATGCTCCATCAAACCATGAATAATATGACTGTCAGACCAGAGCAGAGAATAGGTTACTACACAGATATTCAGAACATGAATCTCACTGTGTTGAAGCCCTATCCAGTTACTAAGGGAAGAACTGACTCTAGAATCCAAAACCTTTGAGCTTACCTAGGTCAGCAGAATGATATTTATATTCCATAATCAAGAAAGACCTGACTTTTTCCTGAGAGAACTCCTGAAACTATAGAATTAAAAATGTCCTAGAAACAATGGAATGCCCTGGTTTAGGGTATTTGTTTCTATCTGGGATGTGCATCATGTCAATAAGAATATGAATTTCTTGTTATCTTCTAAAATAAACAATACCACATAGTTGAATTGTTTCAAAATCTCCATTCCTATGCCACATAAATAAGTTCTTTATTCAAAAAAAAATAGGTAAAATGCTCTTCAATAAGGGCCAGAGCGGTAAGGCAGCTGCCTTGCCAGCACTAGTCTAGGATAGACCGTGGTTCAATCCCCCAGCATCCCATATAGTCCCCCAAGCCAGAAGCGATTTCTGAGCACATAGCCAGGAGTAACCCCTGTGTATCATTGGGTGTGGCCCAAAAACCAAAATTAATGTTCTTCAACGAATATTTTTCCAGGAACCTAGATTAACTAATTACCTTCAATCAGCACCCAAATGACAAATCACATTGTCACTAACAGCTAAAGCTGTCATTCATTCCCACTCACTTTTCCTGATTATGATTTTTATTATAGCACGCCATTATTGAGAATACTTTGCCCAGCATCTCTCCACATAGAATGCAGTATTTGCAAATCGTCATCAAACCTCACCTTCTCTAAGTTGATCAATTGGCAAGCCCAATTGGCAACATGTTCATGTGCCCATTCGTCTTTGTTGGTTCCCAAGGCTCATTATCCACCATCTTCCTGAGCCTACATGCCTCTTCTCTTTTTCTGAAGACAAAGGATGAACCCTCCACTTCTCACCCAAAATTGCAAAGAAATCACTAACAACATGAACCTGCCTAACAACAAATCAAAAAATATGTATAATGGATAAGCTTGAACAAGGAATTCAAGATCTAAGATGTGAATCTAAGATCCCAATGGAAGCTTTTAATCTAGTTAAGAAAAGAATATTCCATGCAGAAAAGTGCAATGCAAGAAAATGCTGGTATTTGGGCTGTTATCATTATAATTTCTTTGTAGTGAGTACAGCACCTTTACCCTGACTTCTTCTATTTCCAGAAAACTTGACAGTCAAAAACACCCCACCCCACAAAATTATCAGTATTAGCAACGGTTCTTGGAATTCCTGGACCACATCGCCATATTTGGGGCTGCTTGACAACTCAATTTTTAGTTGAATACTGTCATTCCCATAGGAACACACCAATGTGTATCTAAGCCATCTAATATCACAAAGAAATTAAGTAACAGAATGGTCAGCTAGCAATAAGAGCTTTATAAACCTCCTGATAATGACTCAATGACATCGTTGGAGATATAGTAATTTTCACAAATTTGCTTGTCACTGTACTTTTTCTTCTTCACTTCTTTTTTTTTCTTTTATTATTTTAATAATTTTGCTCACCCTTATCTGGAAGCAAATTATTAAAATCAAGTAGGTCCACTATGTGATACATGCTTTTTAAATAATTTTAATAGGGAAAAATTGAAAAGGCAAGGCAGATTTGGGGGTGTGCTCATCAAATCACTCATTTTGGGGGGGCATACCTGACAATGCTCACAGGTTGCTCCTGGCTCCTCACTCAAAAATTATTCCTGCTGTCTTTCACAGGACCATATGGGATGTTGGGGATTGAACCCAGGACATGTACAAAGAAAATGCCTTACCCATTTTATTATCATTTCAATCCCTGGGAAATTATGAACACAGAATAGGAATACTAGCTATCATGCAAATAGAACTAAGTATCATCTTTTTTTGACAGGAAATGAGCTCACAGTGACTTCTTGGTAGCAGAAACAAAACCATGGACATCAATTGCCTGTTTGCCATTAGTAGCTTCAAATTTGGTAGAATATTAATGTAGGGAAGTGAACACACGCTAATAGACTATACAGTGTTGGCATGATAAATGGGCAAACCATATTATTGACAGCATGATAAGTTACAGTACCAAATTCTCTAAAAGTAATTTTTATACTTTTCCAAGCTAAAGTTTTTGACTATCAAGATATGAATGAATTTAAAAGCTGAAATACTTTATATTATCTTAACACTTTGCTAATAACTATACAAGAATAAAATCTACTCAATTCTGTTTTGTTATGTGTTGATATACTTAACAAAAAAAGAATTATTTTAGGCAGAAACATACTCATTTACTTAAGTAACTCAAGAAAGAGGCTTTTCTTCCTTATGTACATGTTTTATCTTTTCTTCTTTATTCTGTAAAATCTATGCAGAGGCCAGGAATAGCTCAAGGAATAAATCAAAGGTCTTGCATTTGAAGTCATGAGTTTGAAATCCCCCAATCACATGGCCTCAAAGACACTGCCAAATATAGCCCTGGGATACCAAAACAGATACAGCCCTATTTAAAAATAAATTAAAACAAAACAAGAGTATACTTATGTTTCTCTGTTAAGGAAAAATTGTTCATTTTGTGGTAGAGGCTTTGGGGTTACATCCGGTGGCACTCAGGATTTACTCTTGGCTCTGTGCTCAGGAATCAATAATGACCAAAATCAGGGGACCATACATAGTACCAACTGACTGAATTTAGGTTGACTACATGCAAGGCACATACTGGCCCTAGGACAAATAGTTTTAAAAATCATTAGTGAGGGGCTAAAGTTATCCTGCAATAGGTAGGATATTTGCCTTGCATACGGCCAACCTTTATTTGAACCTAGTATAACCTATGATATCCTGAGCCCACCAGGAGTAATTCTGAGCACAATGCCAGAAGTAACCATTAAGCCCTGCAAAGTATGACACCCCCGCAAATAAAACCATTAGTGAAGATTTAAATAAAATGATAAAGTAATCGCCTTATGTTTTTAACAAATGAATTCTACTTTTTGAGGAACCCTCCAAAACAGTGCTTAAGAGGCCCTGAGGGCTGACTAGCCATTGAAAATTGTTGGTTCAATGTGAGGACCCAAGGAGATAAGTTTTACTTGGATCCTGTAACACCAAAGATAACTCAGATCACCTTAGTTTTTCTTCGGAGCCACATTTGTCAATGTTTGCGGCTCTTCAGGATGTGCCAAGAAACAAGCCAGGGTTAGTCACATGCAAAGCATGTACCTTACACTTTTTTATACCTTTCCAGTCCTTAACAATCTAATTTTGAATTTTGAAAGCTCATGTAATAGGAATATAGATCTGAATTGTATAGATATAGATGGTGTTGTTCTAGATATAGATAAAAATATAGATGTAGATATATACATATGCATCACAATAGAAAGAGAAAGATGTTGAAGTGATTTATAAAAATGATGGGGCTGGCGAGGTGGCGCTAGAGGTAAGATGTCTGCCTTGCAAGCGCTAGCCAAGGAAGGACCGTGGTTTGATCCCCCGGCGTCCCATATGGTCCCCCCCATTCAGGGGTGATTTCTGAGCCCTAAGCCAGGAGTAACCCCTGAGCATCAAATGGGTGTAGCCCGGAAAAAAAATGATACAGAGGTTCAAGAAGTAGTACACTGAGTAGGATACATACATACAATTGCATACAGCCAATCCAAGTTTGATCCCTGTTATATCATATGGTTCCTTGAGCACTACCAAGGGTAATTATTGTGTGCAAAGCCAGGAATAACCTTGAGCATAGTAGGTGGACCCTAAAAAAACAACACCAAAAATATTTAAGTATTTCGTGAGAATAACCTGGAACTAATTTTCTTTAGAACTGATTGTTGATAATAATTTATAATTTTGTGTACAATGATGTACTATCTGTCTATAAAATTAAATATAATTTATATTTATAAATATATATTTATATTAAATTATATATAATTTAAATATATATTTTTATATATTTTAATTTTAATATATATATTAAATTATATATAATTTATATCTGTCTATAAAATTAAATATAAGATGAAAAACACCTCCAGCCCCTTATATAATTTCCATTACTATTTCTTCATGTGCTGATGACAGTTACGATTTACTTTATTAGCAACATTTAAGGACATAATACAGTTAAAAACAGTTACCAAACTACACATTGGATTCCCAAAACTTATTCATTTTAGAGCTGGGCATTTGGGTTCTTTGGCAAACATTTCTCGCATTGATTTCACCCCCATCCTCACTCTGAGAGCTACCATACTACACTCAATTTAAGAATTTGAATTCTTTTAGACTCTACTCCTATGTTAAATCTATGAGGAAAATTAAGGAAAACCAGGACTATAAAACAGCTGACAAGGATTTATGGGCATCACAGAAGAAAAAGAAGGTAGCCAAGTTGACAATCTTAAAAAGAAATGAAAACAAGATAAGGGGAAACTTGCAAACATAGAGCTGCCTGAATCCCAAAACATAGAAAGCAAATCAAGATAGCTAACCATTCTAATGCGCAACACTTTTTTCTTCAAAGTCACACCAATATTAACTGTAATTTAGCTTGAGTATGAATGTTTGTTTGTTTATCTTTGTAGTGAAGTGTATAAAAATGGAGCAAATGAAGATTTTCAGGTGACCTGAATTCTTGGCCCTCATCAGTCAACTTCTTTCTCTACCACCCACCTCAGCTGCAATCTTGCTTCTTTAACCATTTCCTAACAAATCAAACAGTATTTTTCTTCCTAGGTCTTGCCCACATATCCAATGTTCTTACCCATTACACTTTTAGTGCACAGTTCGGTAATAGTATAATATAATGACTATTATGAATACTGGTACAAGGAACAGAGAAATGCAGGTATCTCTGGTTTTATTTCTAGGAATTGAGAAATGGCTTTATTGAATACCATGGTCATTGTATTATTAATTCTTTGGAAGAACCTCCATACTTGGTCCATAATGTGCCATGTACATATCTACCAACAATTTAAGATTCCTAGTGCTCTACAGTATTGCTAACACTTAATATCTTTCACCATTTTTAACAAGAATCTTTCTAGCAAATAAAATCCAACAATTAATACACCATGACCAAGTAAGATGCATCCTACAAATGCCAGATGATTTAGCATAGGCAAGTCAATCAACATAATATAACATATAAAAAAAGAAAAAAATCATATTATCATAGCAATCGATACAAAGAACGCATTTGAAAGATCTAGTACCCATTTATGATAAAACTCTCCACACAATGGGTAATTTTTTCCTTCATCAAAACCCCAAGATGAAGATAGACTAAGAGCAGAACAAGTATAGTTTAGTTTACATTGAGGCCAAAAGAAAAGAAAAGAAAAGAAACCCTAAAAAACAAGAACCACCTTGTTCCCAAGTAAGTATAGGAAATTGTCTTGACTTTAAATTAATACTTGAGAGGCCAGAGACATAGCATGGAGGTAAGGTGTTTGCCTTGCACGCAGAAGGACGGTGGTTCAAATGCCGGCATCCCATGTGGTCCCCGAGCCTGCCAGAAGTGATTTCAGAGCGTAGAGTCAGGAGTAACCCCTGAGGGCTGCTGGGTATGACTCCAAAAGCAAAAGTAAATAAATAAATAAATAAATAAATAAATAAATAAATAAATAAATAAATAAATAAATAAAGTTATACTTGAATGGTACTTGCTGAAGATTTATAACCCTCTGGTCACCATATGGACACAACCAAGTCTTTGCACATTAATGTACCAGTTAACTATTCTTAATGTATTTTTTAAATAAAAACAAAGGTTCCGGTGCCTGGGGCCAGAGAGAGGAAGATTTGCACAGTATCATGCTGAGTGAAATAAACCAGAATCCTAGAACAATCACATCCTTTGGGGAATAAGAAGAAACATCCTACGAGAATAACACCCAAGGACACTAGAAACAAAGTCGGGAGGAATTCACCTTAGTCAAAAGTTTTTCACAATAGGGACAGAGTGGTTGGGTCAGAGTCTGCCATTGATAGTGTGAGGTGATCACTCGGGACAAGAACAGTGAGTGCAAAGTCCTTAAAGAAATCTGCAAACTGCCCTCTCTCTCAGTAACAGTGTTGCAAACCCCAGTGTCTAGAGGGGTCTTCCTATGGCCTCTCCAATTTGCATTCCCTGTTGGGGCCATGGCCAACCCCAGTGTCTAGAGGGGGAAAGGCATGGGAATTCTTCCTACAGCTTCTCCAGGTTGCATTCCCTACTGGGGCCCACTGTGATCTTGGTTTCTTCCAGCGTGGCCTTTCTGATATACTGCATCTTCCTGTCTGGCACTTGCTCCACCACCCCACACAGGAGTCCCATCTACTGCCTCCCCAGAACCCCTGGCTGAAGGGGGCTGCTGGCTCGGACTGTGGAGGAGGGGTTTGGGCGGTGGGTGGGGCCTCCTTGGTCGGAGAAAAGCAGAAGCTCCAGAACACAACATCACTGTGCAGCTCCTTTGAGCTGCTGTCGGCCATCTTGAGGAGGAAACTGCGCTGGCAGACAGACAGACCGAGTCCTCCCAGAACTCCAATTGTTTAACGAGTAAGTCTGCTTTTAGTGAGCTGAGAGCAACTCAGCTTACAAAACGCCAGGCTCTCCAGGGCCCTGTCGTGGCTTGGGCAGCCATTTCTGCCCCAGGGCCCCTGTGAGGAGCACTTCCTAGCATGACCTGCCCCCAAAAGTCACCTTCTCCAAAGCCTGGGCAGAGCAGGACAGAACAGGGATGGGGGTGGGAGCTGGATGCTGATCTCAGGGGATTGCATTCTTTACCTTGACCTCAGAACCTGGCTCTGGAGAGGCCCATCATGGGATCATCTGGGGTGTTGGCAATCAGTCCTGGTGAGCCATCTTGGATCTTAGCTCTGGTTTTTGTTCGTTTGCTTGCTTGTTTGTTTGGGGCCACAATGGCAGCATTCAAGGGTTCCTCCTGACTCTGCTCTCAGAAATGACTCTAGGGAGGGTCCTGAGACCTTTTGGGATGCAGAGATGGGACCCGGGACCTTCCCGGGTGAGCCGTGTGCAAGGCAAATAAATGCTCAAGTGCTGTGCTATTGCTCTGCCCCAGGATCTTGTCTCCTAAATCAGTTTTCTTGATAGGAATGGCAGTTTACTGCCAGTAATTGGACTATCACAGAGGTTACAAGAGTCTTGGTGTTTTCATTTGGAGTTACTTGTTTTATGAGCACATCCCACAGTGCCCAGGAGTTCCTCCGGGCCCTTCACTGAGAAAGTTATCTGGACCATTGGGAATCGAACCCTGATTGAATGCATATAAGGCAAATAAATACCTTACCCGAGACACTTTCTCTCTGGCCTTGCCTTTTTTTCTAATTCTGTTTTGGGGGCCTACTTGATGGGGTTCCTACTGGCTCAGGGTCAGAAACTTCTCCTGGCAGACTCAGGGGATCCTATGAGATGTCAGAAGTCAAACCACGTTCACTGCAGGCAAGAAAAATGCACTACTCATGTGGGATCCATCCAACCCTTTTTTGTTTCTTTTGGGAGAGGATTGACTCAGCAGGTTGGGGCACAGTTTCTATAAGTCACTGTGCTCCCCCAGAATGCGATTGGAGATTGTGGCCTCGATTAAGCAGATGGGACACAAAGAATTGTGATGATAAATATCTGAGAGTTAAGTATACGACACACTCAATGAAGAGTCAGGAAAGGGAAATTCCAAGAAGGGGAAAATGAAGTGCAGTCAATGAAGCCATTAGACACAGGATGAAAAAGTTGTCTTCTTTTTTTTTTTTTTTTTGTCCAAAAGGGTTTGATCCTGAGCTTCAGTGAAAGGGGTTGTGCCCAGTAATATTTTTCCAAGAATATCTTATCATTCACTGCCCTGCACAGCAGGCTAGGGCTTCCAGGACCACACCAGTTGGAAATTTGGGGGATACCACACATACTTTCTATGGAGTTCTCTTCATCAGTGCCATTGGCATCCTTAATGAGAACACATTTCAAAGGACAGAGACAACTCTAAACGGGCTGAGTTCTAGTTTACTTTCATATTCTTCCATTGCCTTCCTAGATTCCACAATGGCTGAAAGCAATTTGGAAGGTGTGGGACCCACCCTAGTCCAGATGAGCGAAGAGCCTACTAGTATCTACGTAGGTCGCAAGGTTTGGTTCGGACTTCTCTTTGCCTATTTTGCAGCCATCTATGTGGTGCAAGGCGATTGGTTCAATCTGGAGGAGACCTTCAAATGCTTTGGTAATATCTCAACGTTCTGCCTCTCAGAGTGCGGTAACCAGCAGTTCAGCTTCCCCGTCGTGGGCGTTTGGTATGCGTTTGGCTTCCTCTTTTCCTCCACCTTTGCTCTCATGGAGTTTTGGGTCGCACAGAAATTACACAAGCTACATAAGCAACGCATTATAGAAGCAACCAACCAGGCTTCTGACCAAACAGCTTCTACAGGCAACGAAGATACCGATTTGGAATTTGTCCTTGACACCTCACTCTGGGCAGCATACATTGTGTACTTTGTTCTACAGACTACTTTTCAGGTGATCTTCCTGTTCATTCTTGTGCACTTCCAACTACCGTTGCTTCAGGGACCGATTCAGTGCAGTACTCAAGCGTGCCCTGGACCTTACTCATGTGCAATATTAGACAGACAGGAAAAGTGGGCATCCATCATAGAAATGATTTTGGTTGCCATGATCACTGCTCTATTCAACGCTAGCTTCCTCGTGTACACCATATGCATGTACCGGGTCTCAAGAGGTTACTGGATCAAAAAACGGCTGTGATGAACATCATCAATCTCACACATGGACTGGAAGCAGAATCAATCCTAATGTGGTCTCCACTTGAAGCAGCACAGACTTGATCCAAACCTCTGCTTCCAGCACATTGTTCTCATACAAAATAAAAGTTGAAAGTATGGCAATGTATCTTCCTTTGGTATGCATGAGTCCGTGACCTGAAGAAAAATTATTCTATATAAAAGAATCTTTTTCCTTTTTGATGTAATAAAATTCACTTCACAGAGAGATAGTAACAAATTTGTTCAAGATTGAGTTTCACTCATACTATATTGTAATACCCACCCATCCCTTCAGCAGTGCACATTTTTCCCACCACTAATGTCCAGTTTTTCTCCTGACGCACTTGTCTCCAAATGCCTCTGTGGCAGACCTTTTATTATTTTAATTTTTAATTTTTATTTTTTGTGGCCACACCCTGTGACGCTCAATGGTTACTCCTGGCTATGCACTCAAAAATCGCTCCAGGCTTGGGCGACCATATGGGACATCGGGGAAGGAACGAGGTCCAATCTGGATCAGGCACATGCAAGGCAAATGCCATACCATTGCGCTTTCACTCCAGCCCCGCTCTGTGGCAAATACTTTATCCCCTCTCTCCCTCCCTTTCGCTCTTTCAGGCATTGTGGTTTGCAACAGGAGAGGGTGATTAGGACCAACTCTGCCATTGATTGTTTGAAGTGATCAATCAGGACAAGAAAACTGTGAGCTCAAAGTCCATAAAGTCATCTGCAGACTGCCCCCTCTCTCAGTAACAGTGTTGCTAACCCCAGTGACTATGGGATAAAGGGATGGGAATTCTGTCTAAGGCCTCTCCAGTTTGCATTTCTTGTTGGGGCCCTTGCAATCCCCAGTGTCTAGGGAGGAAATGCTTTACATGTTTTTTTTAACAAATACATTAAGAATAGTTAGCTGGTACATTAAAGTACAAAGACTGGGTTATGTCCATAGTGGTGACCAGAGGTTGATAAATCTTCAGCAAGTACCAGTCTAGTATAACTTTAAAGTAAAGGCAATTTTCTATTCTTGATTGGGCACAAGGTATTTTTCCTTCAATATAAACTAAACGACTTGTTTTGCTCTAAGTCTATCTTCACCTTGGTGTTATGGTGAAGTGAAAAATTACCCATCGTGTGGAGAGTTTTATCATGAATGGGTACTTGATCTTGTCAAACGCTTTCTCTGCATCAGTTGCTATGATCATATGATTTTTTTCTCTTTTATTCATATGTTATAATATGTTGATTGACTTGCCTATGTTAAACCATTCTTGCATCTCTGGAATGAATCTCACTTGGTCAGGGTGTATGAATTGTTGAATTTTATTTGCTAGCAAGACTCTTACAAAAAAAGAGGAAATATATTAAATTTTAGCAAGAGGGTAGAGCACAAGGAATCCTATATGGTTGGTAGATATGTTCATGGTACAGTATGAGTAAAGTAAGGACATTCTTCCAAAGAATTAATACTACAATGACCATGGTACCCAATAATGCCATTTCTCAGTTCTCAGAAATTAAGCCAGAGATACCTGCATTCCTATGTTCCTTAGACCAGTATTCACAAGAGTCATTATATGGATACTACAACCTCACTGTACCCTTAAGAGTAGTGGGTAAAGACATTGGTAGTGCATGCAAGATCTAGAAAGATAAATACTATTGGATTTGTTAGGGAATGGTTAAAGAAGCAAGATTGCAGCTGAGGTGGGTGATGAGAAAGAAGTTGAATGATGAGGACCAAGAGTTCGGGCACCTGAAAAACTATTTTTATACATTTATGACAAAGATAATCAGACAAGATAATGTTCTTACTCAAGCTAAATTGCAGTTAATACTGATGTGACTTTGAAGAAAAAAGTGTTATGCACTAGTATGATTAACTGTTGTGATTCCATTTCCATGTTCTGGGATTCGGGCATCTCTATGTTTGCAAGTTTCCCCCTTACCTTGTTTCACTTCTTTTTAAGATCGTAAACTTGGCCACCTTCTTTTTCTTACTTTGATACCATAAATCCTTGTCAGCTGTTTTATAGTTCCAGTTTTCCTTATTTTTCCTTCACAAATTGAACACAGGAGTAGAGTCCAGAAGGACTAAAATTCTCAAAGAGAGCGTAGTATGATAGTTCTTAGAGTGAGGATGGGGATTAAAGCAATTCAAGAAATGTTAACCAAAAAACCCAAACTCCTGGCTGTAAGATGAATGAGTTTTGGGAATCCATTGTGCAGTTTGGTAATGGTTGTTAACTGTATTATGTTCTTGAATGTTGCTAATACAGTAAATCTTGACTGTCATCAGCACATGAAGAAGTAGTAATGGAAGCTATGTAAGAGGTTTGAGGTGTTTTTCATCTTATATTTAATTTCATAGACTCAATTACATCATTGTACACTAAATTATCAATTTATTATTATCCATCATAATAACAATAAGTTCTCAAGAAAATTAGTTTCAAGTTATTCTCATGAAATACTTAAATATTTTTTGGTTTTGTTTTTTGGGTCCAGCCAGCTGTACTCAGGGTTACTCCTGGCTGTGCTCACAAGAATTACTCCTGAAAGTTCTCCAGGGACCATATGATATATCAGGGATCAAACTTGGATTGACTGTATGCAAAGTAAAGGTCCTATTCACTGTACTGTTGCTCGGACCTCTGTGTCATTTTTATAAATCACTTCAACATCTTTCTCTTTCTATTGTGACGTATATGTATATATCTATATCTTGTATCTATACCTTAGCTATATCATCTCTATCTCTTATCATTTCTATCTATATCTCTATCAAATGAGCTTTTGATGTAAAATTAGGCTGAATAATAGAATGTATTTACATGTGACTAACACAGGTTAATTTTCTGGCACCACATAGTCTCTGTGCACATACCTGAAGGTCCCCAAGCATTGACAAATGTGCCCCTAAATGGAGACTCAAGAACAATCCAAAATATCAACAACAGCAAAAGTTTGTTCTTTGAAAAAATAAACAATGGGGCCTGGAGAGACAGCACAACGGTGTTTGCCTTGCAAGCAGCCGATCCAGGACCAAAGGTGGTTGGTTCGAATCCCGGTGTCCCATATGGTCCCCCGTGCCTGCCAGGAGCTATTTCTGAGCAGACAGCCAGGAGTAACCCCTGAGCATCGCCGGGTGTGGCCCAAATACCAAAAAAAAAAGAAACAAGATTGATAACCCGCCACCAAATGCATAAAGGAAGCGAGCAAAACTTAATAAACAAGATTAGAAATGAAAAGGGGAGATATCTAGAGATAAAACAGAAATCCTGAGGGTAATCAGAGACTACTTTGAGAAACTATGCCATGAAACATGAGATCCTGGAAGTGATGGGAAAAAAATAAGAAAAGAAAAATTAAAGACATTATTGTAATAATGCTCAGAGACAATAGAGACAAGGGCAGGAAGGACCAGCTCTGGATATGAAGCTCACCACAAAGAGTGGTGAATGCAGTTTGAGAAATGACAACACTAACAAGTGTCACAACAATGTTAATTAGTGAGAGAAGTAGAATGCCGATTTCAAATAGATGGGGAGTAGGGGGAGGGGAGGGAGATGGGAGCCATTGGTGATGAGAATATTGCACTCCTTATATGACTGAAACCCAACTACAAACATGTCTGTAATCAAGGTGCATATATAAACATATTATTGAAAAACAGACAGTTGTGACCCTGAAGAAAAACTAGGGTGATATGGGTAATCTTTTGTACTATAGGATCCAAATAACACATTTCCTTGGTCTTTGCATTGAACCACCAATTTTTTTCATTAAATAATTTTTATTTTGACCAAAGTGGATTACAAATCTTTCACAGTAATATTTTAGGTACATATTGGCATTGAATCAGGGCCATTCCCACCACCAATGTTGTCCTCCCTCCACCCCTGTTCCCAGCATGCATCCCATATCCCCCTCCTTTGACCCCTGGGCTGCTAGTATAAGTGGTCCCCTCTGTCTAACTTGTTGTAGATTGGGTTTCGATTCTGTTGTCATTGGCTTTGGATTTGGTGTTTAAGTCTGATCATTTTTTATTTCTTCTCAATGTTCATATACCTATTTGGTCTTGGTACCCTCCATTATTTCTCCCTCAATTTGTGAGGCAGACCAAGATGATTCAAGTTATGTGGTTCTGTTTGGAAGGAAGAAAAAAGAGAGGAAATAAAAGGGAGGGGTGAAAATCAAACAAGAAAGAAAAGATAGGAGTTCTTCTAGAGGCTATAAATATCAACTTAAGAGAAGAAAGGGAAAAAGGAAGAAAAACAAAAACCATACAAAAAAATTAAAAGAACCCGAAAAAGCACCACAGCAATAAAGACAACAACCAAATTATAACCACGGTCCTGAAATAAAAACAAAACAAAGCACACACAAAAATCAACAATAATAACAACAACAACAAATTAATTTGTGCTTTTTTTGCATAGGCACAGTAAATATTGGGGAGATTAGAGAGGGAATTCCCTTGGCCTAAGAAATAAAGGGTTTCTCCACCCTTCAAGCATACTGTCATGGGAATAACTATAGGCTCCATACCTGCTTTTTTTCTCTTCCCTTGTCCTTTTGTGCTGTCTGGAAACTTTCTGCTCAGTCGTGGATGATAAAATCAGACCTCAGTAACTAGAGATCTCGGTATTTGCACAGGTCATAGGATGGAGACTAGAGTGGTCTTTCTTTACTAGAAGTCTTTCTTTTCTAGAAGTTCTGTTCCAACACTGTAATTTTAATCAGTCTTGGTTTTTGCACTAATCCTAGTATGATGCCTAGAATAGAATCTTTCTTTATGTTCCCAGAAGTTCTGCTCAGTTGCAGTTGTCTCAGCCAGACCTCTGGGATTAGAGATCTTGGTTGTTGTACAGGTTGTAGGACAAAGCCTAGACTAGGGTCTTTATTAATGGTCCCAGAATAAGTTCTGCCCAGTCATGGTTGTCATAGTGAGTCTTCTGTAGTTAGTGATCTTGGCTTTTGCACAGATCAAATGCATACTCTCCTCTCCTCTCCTCTCCTCTCCCTCCTCTCCTCTCCTCTCCCTCCTCTCCTCTCCTCTCCCTCCTCTCCTCTCCTCTCCCTCCTCTCCTCTCCCTCTCCCTCTCCCCCTCCCCTCTCTCTCTCCCTCCCCCTCCCCCCTCTCTCCCTCCCCCTCCTCCTCCCCCCTCTCTCCCTCCCTCCCCCTCCCCCTCTCTCCCTCTCTCCCCCTCCCCCCTCTCTCCCTCTCTCCCCCTCCCCCCTCTCTCCCTCTCTCCCCCTCCCCCCTCTCTCCCTCTCTCCCCCTCCCTCCCCTCTCTCTCCCCCTCCCCCCTCTCTCTCTCTCTTCTCTCTCTCTCTCTCTCTTCTCTCTCTCTCTCTCTCTCTCTCTCTCTCTCTCTCTCTCTCTCTCTCTCTCTCTTCTCTCTCTCTCTCAGAAAGCAAGGAGTGAGCCTTGATCCTAGGGCAGGAAGCAGCTTCTTCAAAAACGCAACGAAGCGTCCACGCTGCCTGCACAAGTGGGCTTGGAGCCATAGCAAAATCACAGCCCTAGGATGCTTGCCTTCTACGTGGCCGACCAGGGTTCGATCCCTGACATCCCATATGGTCCCTTGAGCCTGGCAGGGGTTGGTTCCTGAGTGCAGAGCCAAGAGCAACCCCTGAGTACTGCCGGATGTGGCTCAAAATAATAATAAAAAAAGAAGGAGGGCCACAGAGCATGAGTCAGTCAGCAGGAGTGTTGGTTGTGGTTTCTTGCTGGGGGACGGGATGTGGGGCTGAATGGGTGTCCCTTCACTTGGGAGCTGGGTGATGACTTATTGGGGCAGGAGGTCAATCTTGATTCCTAATGAATTAAAGAGCATTTATAAGGAGGATATCAAATTGGGATTGGGGGGTGAAGGATAGTAGAATTTCTGAAGGGGGGAGGAGGGCTTGTACATAGGAGGGGTTTATACACTATAGGCATGGTTCATTTACAGTTTAGGTTTGGCTCTCATAGAGGAGTCCTCTCTCTGTATTCATGCCCACATTAAGACAGACATTAGTGATTTATTCTTAAGGTGTTGTTAGAGGTCTGACCCTAATAGATGGGTCTGAATTCTTAAAGTCTGGTTGAAAAAAGATAATTAGCTTAGGTATAGCTTAAGAAAGAGAGGAAGGGAGAGCAAAAGATAAGAGAGAGAACAGAAAAAAGGTAAATATAGTAAAAACAAATTTAAAAAATTAATAAATCAAATTAAAGAGATTGGGTTGATGGGTCGGAGTTGGGAGGTTTTCCCATTTTCTAGGCATTTTGTCAGTGATGGGGTTGGGCCTTGCTAAGTGAAGGTTTCAGGGTTAGATAATGGCTGGAGCAGTTTAGGAAAACCATAGGTTTAGCATCTCGAGTACTAAACAATGTGGTAATGAGGCCTACCTATGTAGGTGGCTACCCTGTCTGCTGCATTTTATGTATCGAAGTTCCTTTCCTAAAGAGAAACTATCAGTGTGGGCTTTATTTGACATAGATTGAATTGATGAGGAGGAGGAAGAAGAAGAAAGAGGAGAAGGAAAGAAGTAGGGGAAGAGAGAGAGAGAATGTTAATTTGCCCAAGCGTGTTTGACGAGTAGATTCTGTAATATAACTCTGTGGTTCGTAGTTGACTGTTTCAGTAGTTGGAATGATCAAATGCTTCAGGTCCTAATAGAGGACATAAACCATAAAAAATGATATATTGGAGTGTCCTATCAAGACATTTTCATAATACAAACTGAATATGGTATCTAGTATGTCTGAGCACCAAGGTGTCAAATTAGGGTGTCCACCCTTTGTATCCAAGAATCCCTGTGGATAGAGAAGCTGAAAGGTTATTTTATACCTACTAAGTTTAAGGCACTAAAACATATCGTTAGGAAACGCTGTCACTGGAGTCTCTGGCTTCCAATCATATTCTTCACATGTATTTGTGTATAAGCTCCCTAAGACATTATTATAGGCCTTTGTAGTAAAAGGCTGATGACCTACCTGTTCACTAAACCGTTGTTTCCATTGTTGCTGGTTTCTTTATGGTATAATGGATAGTCGAGGCTTTGTGTTGAGATCCTCTTCCACTTGTTTTGAACACTTTTCCACAGTAAATGCTGACAACTGCAGTGCTTGGAGTTTCTACCTTATTAGACCATTGTATTTGTTCTTGAGGTAATATATATATATATATATATATACACACACACATATATATGTATATATACATACACACACATATATATTCTAAGTACGTCAGAAAAATGCTATCATTCTGTATTTAGCTTCCATCTTCTAGCTTACTTCATTTAACATAATATTTTGTAGGTCCATCCATGTTGCTGCAAAATCCATGATTGTATCATTTCTAACTGCTATGTAGTATTCCATTGTGTATAAATACCACATTTTCATGATCCACTCATCTGTTGTTGCACATCGAGGTTGGTTCCAAATCTTGGCTATTGTACTGAATGCTGTGATAAATAGTGGGGTGCATACATACTTTGGGATGAATGTCCTTCCGACTTGGGGATAGATACCCAAGAGAGCAATTGCTGGGTCATATGGCAGCTCAATTCTAAGTTTACTGAGCACTCTCCATATACTGTTTTCCATAGGAATTGGACCAGGCAGCATTCCCACCAGCAGTAGATGAGATGAACCAACAGTTTTATGATTTGGTTCTCAGGTTCTCCTAGGCACTATTTTTGAAGGTTCCTTAATCTCAAAAAAAAAAAATTCATTTGTTAAAAAGATAAGGCAATCACTTTATCAATTTATTGAAATTTCACTAATGAATTTTTGGTTTTGTTTTGGGGTCATACCTTGCAGGGCTTAGTTTTTACTCCAGGCCTGATTTTGCTGATTTCTGCGGGTGTGTATATGTGTGTCTATTTATGTGTGTATGTTTGTTTATATGTGTGAATGTGTGTGTGTGTGTGTGTTTGCGCTTATGAGCACGGCTCTGTTTCTCAGTCTTTATCTTACACTTAATCTTGAAAAAAGCATCCTCACGGGCCACCAATTAAATTTGTACTCTAGAGGTGAGCTTGTCAGGCGTTCCTCCTTCCCTTCCCACTTTCCAGAGTCCAACCTGAACCCCTCTTTTCTTGAACTTGGATCAGCCAAGAAAGTCCTCCCAAGACACCTCTCTGTTAAGGACACCTTGGGGCGGAAAATTGGAGTGCAGCTTGGTACTCAGGGGATGGAGTGGCATTAGTGCGATGGGGAGTCAGTACACCCCAGCTCCTGACCGAACCCTGAGCTGGGGTGGTGTTTAGAGACTGCAGGAACTCATTTCTGTTGCACCTGGGGGGGGGGGGGGTGTAGAAACCTGATTGTGGTGCGAGCGCGCCCTCTGGTGGCCGAATATGGCACTTCCGCATCATTCCTATATAGATTGAAGCTCTTTCTGATCAGGGGTGGGTTTGTAGGCTTCTGAGGGTCAGACAGGTTCTAAGAGCTGATGTGGGGAGCAAAAGAGTAGGAGAGTAGTCCGGACCTGGACTCTGCCCCAACCTCTGCCCACCTGCAGCAGCAGGATAGTCTGTGGCCTGAGCCCCTTCATGGAAAACCCAGCCTGCCTGTTGCCTTTGAGGACAGCTGCTGTTTTGGCTTCCATCCTTCTTTCCTTGGTCACAGACCTCACTGGAGCGATTCTCCTTCTACTCTCACAATCAGCCTGTCAGTTCCCTGCACTTTGCTCTTTGCGGTGACTTCTTGGTGTGTGTGTGTGTGTGTGTGTGTGTGTGTGTGTGTGTGTGTGTGTGTGTGTGTGTGTGTGTCTTGTTTCCATATTAAGCCACGCCCAGCCATACTTAGGAGCTACTCCCAGATCTGTGCTCTGGGCTCAAGGATCATGTTGGACATAGGCTCGAACCCGGACCTGCAGAGCAGGCATTCAGCTGCTGAGTATCTCTTGCGCCCAGAGCCAGCTACACTGTCCTAGGGGCCACAAAGAGTGTGAGCTCACAAGTTCGCCTGCATGGCGACCAAGAATTCCTCTTTCCCCTGGCCTATGTGCTAGCTTATTTCCAGAACTTTCCAACTCCCTAAACTCTCTTTTCCCAAGTAATTTCTGCCTCTCCTTAGAACCCAGCTCCAGGTGGGCTCCTCTCTGTAGTGTCCAGGGGAGAAAGCACCCCACACCCCTATGCTTGGATCTTTGCTTCCTTTACACAGAGGAGAGCACAGCCCTATGCCTTGCAACTTAGCCTGGCCTGATGCATCTTTTCTTTTAGTGCTTCGAATAACCATATCTGTGAAGTATTGACAGTGATTGCGATCCAGCAACAAAGGTCTAGGACTGATGAAAATTGATGACAATCTTAAAGGGACGGTAAGAGTTAAGATAAAATCAGCAGAGTTGGAGAGATAGCACAGCAGGGAGGGTGCTTGCCTTGCATACAGCTGAAACTTGTTCCATTCCCTGTCATCCCATAAGGTCCTCTGAGCATCTCTAGTAGTGATCCCCTGGATAGAGCCAGGGAGATAGAGCACTGAGCATTGCCAGGTGTGCTCTCTCACCCTCCCCTTACAAAACAAACAAACAAACAAAAAACAACAAAAAATACAAAAATCAAAATTAAAAAAGATAGAATATTCATTATCTAATTTAGAGGACTGGCCACAAGAGGGCGCTCTAGCACACACATCAGGTTTCTACAGCCCAGGTGCAGCAGAAATGAATTCCTATAGCCTCAAAACCCCAGCCCAGCTCGGGGTTCTGTCAGGAGCTGGGGTGCACTGCTTCTTTCTCTCTTTGTAATATTTTATTTAAATTATGTGGTTTAAAAAGTGATTCATAGTTGGGTTTTAGACAGAAAATGTTTCAGCACCAATCCCAGCGCCAGTGCCAACCTCCCTCAAGCAATGTTCCCCGAGTCCATCCCAGGCCTCTGCCGCAGCCTTCCTCCCCAACCAGCCAGCCTAGCAGGCTCGTTTGAAAATTTTGTTGTTAAAGTTTGGAACTCATGGTTTTATTGTCGTTGACTCTAGCCTGGCTATTTAGTTTTGTCCTTCCTCAACACCACCCTTGTGTAAAAATCACAAGGTGCATGCAACCTAACATCAAAGAAAGACATGGAATATGCTGATGTTTTTCGCAATGATGCCCAAGTTTAAACTTCCATGCTATGACAGCCAACTTTTACTGTGCCTATGAAAATAACCACTTTATGAGGCGGGAGAGATAGCATGGAGGTAAGGCGTTTGCCTTGCATGCAGAAGGACAGTGGTTCAAATCTCGGCATTCCATATGATCTCCTGAGCCTGCCAGGAGTGATTTCTGAGCGTAGAGCCAGGAGTAACCCCTGAGCACTGAGAGGCGAGTGGAGCGGGCACGTTGGGCAGCCATGCGTTGTGAATGTCCTGGAGCCTCTAATCAAAGAGTTGTCCTAGAGAGAAGGACAGTGGAACCCCTGAGCGCTGCAGGTGTGACCCCCTCAAAAAAAAGCGAGGGGGGAGGAAAGAAGAACGTAGGTGTGGGATTGAGAATGTGCATTAGGAAAGTGCTGGATGCCATTGGGTGAAAATGGGGAAATAATAAGATCTTATAAATATCAAAAATATAAAGGTTTTAAAGAATATGATTGAGAAGTTAAGAAAAATCATTAAGGTCCTGTTTCAACATTTTTGAAGAATTGATGATTGTTGATTATAAATTCTTGAAAGTCTGAAATCTGCCAAAATAGTGGGCATTATTCCTGGTAATCAAAATTAATTTGTGGATTGTGGATTGCTGGTGTCTTCTGCCTGTAAACCGAGGCCAGGAGACTAAGTAAACTTCTACTTTCTTTATGTAGAATTAGCATGATTAAAAGGCTTTTAAAATTTTACATGATTTGCTGCCAAGGATATTAATAAGTGTATCACAGGGAGCTTTGTGAATATGGTCATGGTTTAAAGAATTAAAAATATGTGAAATCTTGGTGCTAGAGGTAAGGTGTCTGCCTTGCCAGCGCTAGCCAAGGAAGGACCGCAGTTCGATCCCCTGGCATCCCATATGGTCCCCCCACGCCAGGGGCAATTTCTGAGTACTTAGCCAGGAGTAACCCCTGAGCATCAAACAGGTGTGGCCAAAAAAAAAAAAAAGAAATATTATTGTAAAAAGACCCTAGACAACAATCAAATGGTTTTAAGATTTTCTGTGTAAACTTTGCTTTCTCTCACTCTCTTAGAACCCTTTAGTGCCATTTATGTCACAGCATCATGTTGCTTTGCATATGATATAAGCAGGTGGCTTTCCTCTCGGAGTGAGGAGTAATCCCCATGCAGAGGGGGGAAATCTTAAAATTAGAGAGGGGAGCCCAGAGCCTTCTTTCAGGGGAATAATCAGGCTTGAGGTGGTGTGACAAACAGGCACCCTTAAACATTAGACTGAAAAGACCGGGAAGACACCAAGATAAATGGCCTGAGTAAGGAAATTGGAGATTTCCTAGGAGTTTATGGACCTTCACTAATTGGCCACATCCTAGGCCCTGCTCTTACCCTCCACCCTCAGCCTCAAGAAAAGGAAAAGAGAATTTGAAGTCAGAGTCTCTTCCAAACCTGAAGAGGAGTGGGACAGGCTACCTCTACAGAAATCCTTCCTGTTGTGTCCCCAACCTATCTTCAGAAATGCTCTGTAAGTAATGGTGGTGCCACAGATGGAGATTTCTCCAGCATTGCTGTGTTTATGCAAAGGAAAGAGCCAAAAATTATTCAAATATCTGGCAAGGTACAAGGTGATGGTGGAGAGAAAAACTATTTTATGTAGCTGATTAAATTAAACGCATTCTAGTGGATCTAACTTAAAACCCACTTTTTTGGCGTAACCTATGTGAAAATGTTCTTACGTTTGTCTGGCTGAAGTAACTCAGAGCCGAGTTTTTTTTTTTATAATGCTATGATGCTTTGATTTCTGTTGTTTAACTTGTATTATCATACAGATAATAAGGACAGCTGTACCATTTACTGCTCCAGGGCCTGATCGGGTTAAGTAATATTCATTCCCCTGTCTAATTGATCTGATCCTTTTCAGGTGTTGAGACTGCAGAAGTAAACCAGTTAACTGCTTATTTAAGGTAACATGAGACTCCACCCTATCTAGAAATCGAGACTACTACAGTCCCTTGCCAGTCTGAAGTAGTTACAGAAAATCGATCTTCAGCCACACTCCCTTTAATGACTTCTAAGGTGGTGAAATATCTAGGGAAAAGAAGGGCCAAAGGAATTCAATGAGCCAAGTTGACAATTGGAAATTACACTGTGCCTCTATATTCTACAGGTTGGAGCAGGAAGCAAGAATAAACCAACACTGACATTTAACAAGGATGGGTGGTATAAGGAAATGAGCAAAAATTAAGCGTCCCTTCGTAATGTTAAGAGTAAGAGAATCAGGGCCCGGAGAGATAGCACAGCGGTGTTTGCCTTGCAAGCAGCCGATCCAGGACCAAAGGTGGTTGGTTCGAATCCCGGTGTCCCATATGGTCCCCCATGCCTGCCAGGAGCTATTTCTGAGGAGAAAAAAAAAAAGAGTAAGAGAATCATTACTAGATATGGGATTTCTTTGTCTCTGTCTGACCCAATGCAGGAAAGGCAACTGGTGTTAAGGGCGTCTCAGCCCAGCGCCAGCCTGGCTTCCCACACCGCCACCACCTCCACGGATTTCCATGGTCCTTCTACATACAAGTCAAATGCTTTACCTCCATGCTATCTCTCTGGTCCCTCCTCTTGCCTTTATAACTTCTCCATTCATCCTCTGGGGGTAGTCTTGCTGCCAAAGATGGCCACGTGCACCAAACTGGGAGCCTTTGTATATTAATGGTCCAGCCTCTCCTTAAGGACCAGCTTCCCAAGTTAACAGCCTAGAACCCAGCACTAAGGTCCTAGGTACGAAGCTTTACATTGTCTGCTGCCAATTTGGAACCACTTTGCTAAATATTCTTGTACCTACCGGGACCAAATTTTTCTTATGGTACTTATTAAAGATCTTTAACCCAGTTCCGTTGATTCCTTTCCTTAAAATATCCACAACCTAGTACCACCAAGATTTTCACATTAAAGCTCTCTTAAGACCAACGTTAAGTTTGGTGAGATAAATTTGACATGGAATTGAGTTACTTTAACAATATCATGCACTCACAAAATTAACAATATTGTATATAAAAGGCCAACCACAATAATTCGCAACATTTCCCACCAATTGTTCATTCTAAGAAACCTCTAAGTCAGATAAATTTAAACGCTCAATTTTTTCCTTCTGGACTCCCAGCCATTAAATAAACAAAAACTCTCCCTTAGCCCTGGCCCCTCCTTTGATATGTAAAGAACCCACCTGATCACTCTGCCTACCCCCAAACTCCAGCCATGGGAGTCTGGGATTACAGACAATAGGCTCTGAGGGGCTGGGTAAATTCCTCTTTTCAGATCAACTTCAGTCTCTTCATTAAAAAAAAAAAAAGCGGCCAGGCACTTTTTTTTTTCTCTCCAGCCAAAAAGCAGCCCAGCCAAAAAAGAGGCCAGGCACTTGCTCCCATGTTTTGATTCTGCCCTCCCCCTCTCTCTATTCACATGTAGATAAATTCATCTTTCTCTGGTCTCAGCTAAAGCATGGCAGGAAAACAGCTGGGTGGACGCAAAGTCCAGATATTCTCCAGGGAATATGTATAACCCCGATGGCCATTGAGAAATCTGGGATTTCCAGCCCCTGCTGCCCTCTTCCGTGTCCCTAAAAGAACAAGGCTGGCTCAACACACAATTTGTGACCTAAGGAGGGGTGACATTCTCCCTAGAGTTTCCCTCATGTTCAGACCAGACAAAGAAAACACAGAACACAGAACCACAGACAAAAAAACCAGAGTGACTGGAACTCTCAGTGAGAGTTGAACCCACGAGGTTCCTTGGAACTCCTGTGGGCCTCAAACCCACAAGATTCCCATGGAATCCCCGTGGGCCTCAAATCCACAGGATTTCCGTGGAACCCCTGTGGGCCTCGAACGCATGGAATTTTCTAGTGGGATTATCACCCCTAGCAGTGACACAAGCACATCAATGATTGGACTCAAACCCACGTGGGTGGCCCCTTGATATGACCACTGGGAGGACTAGGACATCCCACTAGCCTCTAGCCCTCGGGAGCAGTACCATGTCTGATTTCTCTCGCTAGAGCCTTCCCTGGAGCTCCATTTCTAGGCCTTTTACATACCTCAAGGATGTCCTGGTGTATACATGGGACCTGGGAAGACTTATTGGTGACTGGTAATGTCAGCTCTATCCCAGACGAGCCCCCAAATGTAGGGTTTTAGAGTAGAAGGACGAGACTACACAACTGGAATAATGTTTAATACTTTAATCTGTCTGCCAATAAGATTCTCTAGCCTGGCCAGCCAGGGCCATCCCCCAAAGGAGACGAGCCCCACCCAAGGTCATGATGAAGATTACATAGGGAATGGATCTAGGAAAGTTCCAGCTATCTGATGATCCTTAAAATGATTGGCTGTCAGGTACCTTCCTACTGCACCCTTGTCCTTCCCTGAAATGCTACCTGGTATTGCCAGGTAGATTGGGGTAGGGTCTGTGGAAATAGGCTTGTGAAGCCCCAGCAAGTGGCTCACACCATGTGGTCCTTACAAAACGGTGTTTCTCCCTGCTCAGAACTTAAGAAGAAGTCTGCCATGTGGCTTTTACAAAAAGGTGTCCCTCCTTGTTCAGAATTCAGGTCCCAGACAAGCCCCCAAATGTAAGGTTCCAGAGTAGAAGGATGAGACCACACAACTGAAATAAAGTTTAATATTTTAATCCGTCTGCCAACAAGATTCCCCAGTTTGGCCAGCCAGGGCCATCCCCCGAAGGAGATGAGCCTTGCCCAATTCATGATGAAGATTATATAGGGAAAGGATATAGGGAAATTCCAGCTTTCTGATTATCCTTAAAGTGATTGGCTCTTGTCTAGGGGTACCTGCCTACTGCTCCCTTGTCCTTCCCTGATAGGCTACTTGGTATGGCCCAGTAGATTGGGGTGGGGTCTATAGAAATAGGCTCATTTGAAGCCCCAGTATGTGGCTCACACCATATGGTCCTCACAAAACGGTGTTTCTCCCTGCTCAGAACCTAAGAAGAAGCCTGCCATGTGGTTTTTAGAAAATGGTATCCCTCCTTGTTCAGAATTCAGGTTCCAACAGTTTACTTAGCTGTTCGTTGCTAGTTGAGCCTTCTGTGTTGTTGTTTATTGAGCACAGTTGGCTTCATACTACTTTTCCTTCTAATTTGCTCAAACTGGTCTGTCAGGATTCAGAATTTGGAGGTGTCGCTCCAGGAACCCCAGAATTTCTCGAACTGGGATATGAGCTTACATGGTGACAGCTTTATTATGTGGGTGTAGGTGCTGGGGTTACTGGCAGAATAGGGGAGGGAATGTGGAGAAAGCTTTCCTCCCCACTCCAAAAAGTCCCCAGAGTTTTAACCTGTGTTCCTGAAATTTTGACCGGTTTGGTTAGTGTCTGAAGAAATCAGTCGTGAAGCAGTGAGGCTGGACCATTGGCATGGCGGCAACTGTGGGATACTAATGTAGCTGCTGGAGATTTGGTAGGTGGGGCTTGTCTCAAACCCACAAGGGCACCCTAAGGTTTTCAGCCAGAAGACCTGTATGCCTGTGAATTTGAATGACATGGCTTACATGTCTTCCTAGATTAGTCAGAAAGCATCGAGAGATAAACATTAACTCACTCATCATAGCATTAAATTTACAAATTTCCTGAGGGAAGAAGTCGCAGAAGCTTTGGCAAACATGCTTGCCACAGAGGCTGGGGTTTTCCAGCTTTGGGAAGAAGATGGACTATAAATGCATGAGGTTGAAGTGCCTTTAATGGGCTGCAGGCCTAATTAACAATTTACAGGTGGGAGTGAATTCAGACTCTCTGTTCTCCGAAGACTGTCTATCCAAGCCCCAATTATTTACCCCAAATCATTGTTAAGGACCTTAATATAAATCAATTCAGTCACAGAAATAGTGACAGTGGAATAACAGGGGAAAATATTTATCAACAGTTTTTTCACGAAAGGCAGGGAAGTAAAATCACTCTCCCCACACATCACACAACACTTTCCATTTTCTTAACTATCCTGGCATCAATTTTTCTGTATGCCTGAGATTTCACCAAGAGTTTCCCATAAGAGGTGCATTCTACCACTGAACTACATGCAAATTCCCCACATAATATACTTATTTATTTTTGGTTTTGGGGTCACACCCAACAGTGCGAAGGGTTACTCCTAGCAGGCATAGGGAACAATATGGGATGCTGGGATTTGAATCACTATCGGTCCTGGATCAGCTGCATGCAAGACAAACGTCCTGCCACTACGCTATCTTTCCAGCCCCACACAGTATATTTATACATCTAAGGTCAACAATAGTCTTTATTTATTTATTTTTGCAAAAGTAGGTTTGGTTTCTCTTTCTGTAAAGTATTTTTTGATAGGAAATAATTTTATCTTTTTTTTTGGGGGGGGGGTACAGGTCACAGATAGCCCTTAGGAACAAGGCACTGTGGAAGTGAGTGAGGTTTTACACATGCTTTGGATATGCTCTACCACTTGTGTTAGCCACAGTATAATTTAGGTCCAGAAAATAAGGGTCAGTAACACATTCATGCAAAAATTGTTCCAACCAGAGGTGGGGGTTGATCTACTCATCTTGGAAAAAATAGCCAGTGTACTTGTAGCTGCCAGTGAGGGCAAGTAAAGAAGAGGAAGGATGCAGAGACAGTCAGTGAGTGGCCAATCTTTTTTGGCAATTTTACTGGGATTACAGAGAATGACTCGGATAGGACAACCTAGTATGCCTGGAACCCAGTGTTGGTCTTATGCCAGAATACTTCAGGGGTAAGGTCTCCTTGTATTTAGGCCAAGGCTCTTCCTTTCTATTTCCCCCATATTCCTATGCAAACAACAATTGCCATGCTCATTCCTTTTTACTATATTTCTTTAACTCTCATTCTTAAAGAAAAAAAAAGAAGAGCTTACTAAACCTTCTGCTATTACTTTATTGAGTTCATTGGTGACACAATAATTTTCACAAATATACTTGCTACTAAACTTTTTTTTTTTGGTTTTTGGGCCACACCCGGAGTTGCTCAGGGGTTACTCCTGGCTGTCTGCTCAGAAATAGCTCCTGGCAGGCACGGGGGACCATATGAGCACCAGGATTCGAACCAACCACCTTTGGTCCTGGATCGGCTGATTGCAAGGCAAACGCTGCTGTGCTATCTCTCTGGGCCCGCTACTGAACTTTTTTTTTTTTTTTTTTTTTTTTGGTTTTTGGGCCACACCCGGTAACGCTCAGGGGTTACTCCTGGCTATGCGCTCAGAAGTTGCTCCTGGCTTGGGGGACCATATGGGACACTGTGGGATCGAACCATGGTCCATCCAAGGCTAGCGCAGGCAAGGCAGGCGCACCCTACCTTTAGCACCACCGCCCGGCCCCTGCTACTGAACTTTTTCTTCTTTCCTTTCTCTTCCATGTTTTTAGTTTTTCTTACTATTTTCTATTTTTTTTAATAAGTTTGCTTTTGGTCATCTTGAAACAAATGTATTATGATCACTTATATCAAGTATGTGATGCACTTTCTTAAATAAATTTATTTTAAAAAATATTCCCCTAAAATAATTTTATCAGCAGTAAATTTATGTATAATAATTCATCTATGCAATAATCCTATTGCTCACCATTTTACAAATGTTTTTAGATAACATATTTTAAATGTAAAATAGGTAGAAAGTAAAATATTGTTTTAAACAATCCTTGAGTCAGAATTGATTTCCCATAGAAATACCTATGTGTAGAAATATTTACTTTCCTTGTCAAGTTTAAAGTTTCTAGAGAATTATTTTTTCTTAGAATGCCATATTTGATGTAAAACTTTATTCCATAGATTAGCTAGAAAGGGATTTTTAATGTAGGAAGTATAAAGGATGGATTCACTAACAAATTTTTTCAAACTTTTCTAGAGGAACTACTACCAACCCTTATCAGAATCTTTCATGAAACTGAAAAATCAGGAACACTCCCAAATAGTTTTTATGAAGCTAACATCACCCTGATACCAAAACCAGACAGAGATGTTGCGAGAAAAGAAAACTACAGACCAGTATTTCTGATGAACACAGGGTTCTGGGCATTGATTATATTGGGGATGAGAGAGAAAGGCATAGCTATATATCCAAACACTGAAAACATGAGATCTAATCTGAAACCACAGAACTTTAATGTACCTATAAGGTGGCAGGCAGGGGGTGGGGGATATTGGATGGGTGCTGGGGAATGATGGAGTATGGGAGCACTTAGTGATGAGAATTTTGACACTGGTGGGATGAATGTTGAAATATTATAGGCCTAAGATTCAACTATATTTGTAAAACAGTTTGTTGATTAAATAAAAAATTAGAAAAGAATTTGAATGAATGAGACCTTGATACTGCCCTACAAAGCTCATTTCTAATATTTTACTGCCTCAGTCCCAACTCTTACTTCCCCCCATCCTCCCATGTAGGTGCAGCTAATGACATGAAGCTCACCACATAGAATGATAAGTGCAGTAGAGAAATAGCTATACTGAAAACTATCATAACAATGTGAATAAATGAGGGAAAAAGAAAGCCTGTCTCGAGTACAGGTGTGGGTGGGGTGAGGAGTAGGTAGATCTGGGAAATTGGTGGTGGGAATCCTGCACTGGTGAAGGGGGGTGTTCTTTACATGACTGTAATCATACAACTACAATTATATTTTTGTAATCACAGTGTTTAAATAAAGATAATTAAAAAAAGAATTTGAATGAAAGAAGAGAGTTCAACAAATCATTTCTTATAACAACAACACACCATTTTTAGACCATTAAAGCATTTATTATCATTTCATTTCAGTGTAAGTAGATCATAAGGGTCTCAGAATCTCTCTCTTGCCTGAGACTTGATCTTATAAAAGATTCTTTGTGAGGTAAATCACTCTCATATTGTTGTTACTTGACATAATTCCTCATTTGCCTTTCCTACCACAGGCACAAAAAATAAGTGATCTTCTCTTGGGCCAATTTCTTTCTCTCTCAGAGCTTCCATTTCAGGATACTGAGGAAGGCAATCTGAAAAAGACACTTCTTAAATATGGTTTTATGCAGCAAAATGACAGAATTTATCTAAATGGGAACAATTTTCCTTTTTATGGTTTAATTACTTAGTTTTATTTGTAAACCATTTAACTGGGACTTACAGTTATTTATTAATTATACTTTGTATGGATGTACAATTCCAATACCACATCTATTCCACACTGCACCAGTTCCTTCTTCCACAAGTGTCACAAAAGTGTCAAGGTATTGCCAAGACTTCATTGGTATTCCAAAGACTCCACTGTTCCAATGACCCCTCTCATTTTCTCAACCCCTTTGAAAGTTCAGTTACAGTCTTCTGTTATAACTTTGACCATTTGTGGTGAAAGTTTCAATATACATACATTATAGATATTCCATCATCTCAGAACATTTTAAGACAAAAGAACCAAGTAGTCCACAGATCTTAGCCTTGAAAATACTTGTCACAGAAGATTATTGCCAGACAAGTGAATGTTGACATTCTCTGTCAACATAACCAGCAAGGATATGTGTATGTGGCTGAAGACAGTAAAATGTCACCTTGTACATTCTAAATAGAAGGAAAATACAGAAACCAGTTTTATATCCCTCAATTTTAAACATATGAAAACTTTTTCTGTAACAGTGTACTGATTTACTAACATCCCCATGTGAAAGATCCAAGATGTATTAGTTCCTTGCCAAAAACAAATAATTATTTGAACTCCAGGCTTAAAACTCACCTAAACTATTTGTTGGGATCCCCTATGATGCTATTTCTGAACCACTTGGAACTAGAACAAATGCTCTATGGAGTTTCTTGAGATGAAATCTTTGGAGATACTTTGTGCTGTCCTAAAACTATAACTGATATCTCAATTTTTGTGTTTCCTTCTCATTCTAAATTTCTACCTGTCCGTGGGCAATAGTCATATAGTCAGTGGGGTTTGTTCCTAAAAGAAGTCAATAGTAGTAAAATCTGCATGGACTTCTGCACATGAGGATAGTTGAACAGCTTTTTTGTTATTGTTGTTTTGTTTGGGGGCCACACCCGGTGATGCTTAGGAGTAACTCCTGGCTATGAGCTCAGAAATCTCTCCTGGCTTGATGGATCAAACTGCGGTCTGTCCTAGGTTAGCGCATGCAAGGCAAATGGCCTAACACCTGTGCCACCGCTTCGGCCCCAGAACAGCTTTTAAGATGCATTTGAAACCTACTTAATCTATATAGTCTGGCAGTTTATCCCTGCCATCTGGATTTTTTAGGATCACGTGATTTTCAGGCTGAGGTGAAGTTATGCTCTTCACAGAAAAAAAAAAGTCAGTTCCAACATTCATTCAGGGTCCAGTCTTTTCTCTTTTATGACAGAATATATTTTCAGGAGATGAGTAGTGAATCAGTAAAATGTACTATATATACATTGAGTTTAGTAGGAAATATGGAGTCCTTCAGGGAAAGGATATATCCTAAAGGAAAAAGGAAGGTTAAGAAAGCACAAGCATCTCCAAAGATGGAGTGCCTTGAGTTACTTGAGTCAATGTCAAAGAAAACTACTCTGAACTTTGGTTGTCTGTTCCTTCTGTGTCTTATATCAGAGAATTTAATTATCATATTCAAATGGAGACTAACCTTTGATTTTTAGATTCATTTTAGATTTTATTTTGTATCTCATTTTCTTCTTGGTTATAAGACTTCCTAAAAATTATTTCCAATTTCCCCTCCCCACTAGTTGACTGCCAATTCTCAATTATCTTATCTCACAGATAAACTTTTTTTTTTTGGTTTTACAGGCCACACCCATTTGATGCTCAGAGGCTACTCCTGACTAAGTGCTCAGAAATTGCCCCTGGCTTGGGGGAACCATATGGGACGCCGGGGGATCGAACCGCGGTCCTGATCCTTGGCTAGCGCTTGCAAGGCAGACACCTTACCTCTAGCGCCACCTCGCCGGCCCTGAGATAAACTTTTTTAACTGTGTATCAAGGTCTATATAAATTCTAGGATCAATAATCAGCAGCAGCCTAACACAAAAGAATATGCTATTATTAATATATTTAAGCTGATTCCCTAGATACATCACACATAAAACATGAAGCCACAAAGAATTAACATTTGACTTTAGGAAGTACCATCATATAATCTCCATTTATGTCTCAATGACTGAGAATGATGACAAGATGGAAAGATAACCAGAGTCCAAGATATACATACCTTCTGTAGGGTACCAAAAACTGGCCTTGAAAAAGTCAGAAGTGATGGATGAGGGAAAGAGGAGTAAACACAGATACTTACCTTACAGAAAAGATTACTTCTTACATACTAGAGAGAAACATATTTTATATATATATTTGAGATAGATATCTCTTGAGATAGATTCCTTTAACTCACTGCTGAAATAAGAAAACTTTCCAAGTCAGTCATTTGATCATTTTGAATCAACTCTGACTTCAAGATCTAAATAGAATCCAAGAACAGTAGCAGGGTAGTAAGGTAGATAGTGACTTGAAGTGGATAGTTCATAAATGAGAGCTACTGTGACTTCACATAAAATGCATGGTAATTCACTTAACTTTTCCAACTACCAAAGTATTCATCCTCACTCTAAATAATTGCTTTTGTCCACATTTGTGAGAATAAAGTGTCAGGATCAGAGCACATGAGAATACATTTATGTCTCCCTGAAAATTAATCTCCCTGAAAGCAGCTTGAAAGGAGGGGTTCCATTTAAAGAAAGTCTCCCTGAAAGTAATTTGACATGGGATCTATTTCCCTTGAAAATATTTAGAAGAGGGTTTTATTCAGATAGAAGAGAGAGCATTCAAGGAGAATGAGGTAAAAAAAAATCTCCCAAAACTGTTTGTTAGGTAGCACCTGATATTTTAACGTTTTCCTTTTCTTCCCATCCTTCCAGCTTCCCAATCCTCCTTTTAATGTAATATGCACAGAGGAGAAATAATCAGTGAGATCAAATCTATCTAATCTGTCAACTTCCTCATCCTGTTTTAAAGAATTTTCTAAGCTTCTAGTGTAACAAGATCGGCAACACTTGTAATTAGAGGAGGATCATTCTTATGAGGACCTATGTGGGGGTAAATGTTCCTTTCTCCCCAGTGGGCTGGCTTAAATGTCTTTGATTTCATTAGCTCTCACATTAGCTGATTTTTCCTAACATGATATAATCAAACTACTTGGGAGAAACCATCATTAACATTTTAAATTATAGAGAAATCAATAATAATCTCATTAAAAATAAATTAGTCAAGAGACAAAATCATAAACTCAGATGCTCAAATTAAAAGTTTTTGGTTTGAGGTTTTTTGTTTGTTTGGGGACCACATCTAGTGGTGCTCAATGGTTACTCTTGCCATTGCAATCAGGAATTGTTTCTGGTGGTGATTAGAAGAACATCTGAGATGCTAGGGACCTAATCTAGGTTAACCATGGGTAATACAAGTTTATTACTCACTATATTATCACTCTGGCCCATCAAAGTAAAGGTATTTCACTCCAGGAAAGCTGCCTTCCTAGTGGAATACATGTCTTTTCTTATTGAGTCACTTGGAACATTAATTCACCCATTCCTTAATTATCCAAAGAACCTCCTGATATCAGAAGAAAAATCCAAAATTTAGAAAAGGAGCCTGAGGTTTCCTTCTCAAGTCTTATGAAAGAGACAAGTGAAACCTTTCTTAATAGATTTAGGGAAATAAAAGTGGGAAGAGAATAGGAAATCCCCAAAGCATAACCACTTGGAGGAACATGCTTGTATCTCAGCCAACCAGCAGGTCAAAGTGCTGACTTAAATAGTTCCTTTCATTTGGGATCCAAAGGAATAGAAATGAGAATCCAATATTTTCAATAACCATTCTGGAACCTCAACAGTATTCCTACTGAAAGGAGAAGGAGCATCAAAAGTCAGAATGACCCTGTGGCTTTAAAGGAAGATGAAATGACTAAAGAGGAAAATTGAATTCTCTCCTTTGAATCATCAGAAGGATAAAGTTCACAGATTGAGTTAATCATCTCTCCCCAAGACCCCAGATTCTCAATGATGGTGGAAGATAAGAAAATGCACTTGTTGACAATTGATGTTACCTTCTCCAGACATATAAATGATGATTTTCTTAAGCAGCCATGAAACATGGATGACAAAAGGGTCTCATCACAATAAGAAAGCTGAGAGATATGAGATAAACTAAAATGTATGGGTATCTGATCAGAATCTGATTTGATAAAAAAAAATGTCACTGGGTAAAGAGTTGAGATTTTGGAGCACCTTTAACTCTGCTAATAACCTTGGCTTTAGCACTTAGGATCCTGATAAGAATAGCTACATGGAGAAGGCTTCATAGATATGCTCACCTGAGAGAAGGATCAGACACCTAAGTGAGAGGATAGGGAAGTCACATGCAGAACCTAAGGAGGGTCTGTGGCCCTGATGCAAGGTGTATTCTTGATAGCTGAGACTAGCATCAGTAACTGACTAGAGCTGCCAGACTGTGGACAGAAAAATAAGAGATGAAGAGAAAAATGCACTCACCTGACCTACCCTTATGTTCCATCTTTATAATATGGTCATCTTTATTCATTACATCTTATATACAACATTACAGAGAATATTGTTACCTAAGACTAAGGTAGAGACTCCTAGAGTTGAGGCTCCCTAGGTCAGAGACAATACCTAGAAACTTTCATAGACCCCCAGATTCTATTGATTTCTAATTCTGATTCATGATTTTTATATCATTACAACTGTGTGATAATCTCAGCTCAGAAAACCAAATATTTCTTTATATCCCACAGATATATCAGGAATGGATTTATGAGCCCAATACTGACCTCAGTTCCCCAAGTGTGAGTTCCTCAAGAACATAAGGATATTAAAAGTTCTTAAATCACAGAGAATAGGATTTGTTTTCTCAAACCAAGTAGTAAGAAATATCATCAAATACCTTATATTTTGGGGGAAACCTTCATTTTCTTACATGTATATGTATTTTCACATTCCATGTTGAGGCTTACATTCCTTTCTATGCTCATCAACTTCAGCAAATGCAGAATATGAAAGAAAGGTGATAAGAAGAAAGATCATAAAAATTATGATATAAAGTCAAAATGCAAGACTGAGGTATAGATACTGGTACCAAATTCAAATCCACACATGAGCATATAGTAAGGGAAAGGTATGCTCTGTGATGATTCTGTCCCCTCTTAAGTGATAAGAGTGATAAAGTCAATCTTAGAAACAATGAGAGTATTGAATGTCTCCATGGAGATTAGTCAAGACTTGTCTGTAGATCACATTAAGCATTGAGTAAAATCAGAAAGCTTCACTTCTACAAAGTCTCAATGGCCCCCACATCCCAAATCAATCATGAGGAAAGAGGAATCGTACACAATGTTCAAGATAGATGTGTATACAAAGGAATAGCTAACATGTAACATATTCTTTCAATCAACTCTAATGCTTTGTTTTCTGAATGTATGAGTTTTTATGAACCCTAGCTCTTAGTAAAGAAAGTCAATCTAGGTTATCAAAGACAATAACATCATATGGTAGGAAATGTCAGCCAGAAAAATTTTCCTTCTTAAAGTCTCATTAGACTTGGTATACTTGGGTTCATACATGTGAAGTTCAAAAAACAAATATTCAATTTGATAAATACAGTTTTAGTCATATACAGCATGCATGCTTTGGGGACTAGAAAAGGGGGTGCAAAGGGCCTCACTTGAGACACAAGACTTACCAAGTCTCTTAAGATACAAAGAAATGACAAAAGTGGCTTTAAAATAGCAGGGGAGTGGACAAGACAGAAAAAATCTACTCAGGTACTCACCTTTCATAAAGATCATTTTCTTGGTCACTTAGGGGAGAGCCTAAATTATAAACCTCTGTTTCTTTACTACCACATCACCCAATTTCATGAAACAAATATGCCTCTCATTCACTAGAAAAAGAAAAAATTTCAGACCAAATCACCCTTTGGACCCCTTTTTATATCACTTGGAATATTTTTCTGACCTTGGGCTATCAGAGTAAACAAGAGTCTTAACAGTAGCAGCAGAGTGATGAAGTGGATGATGACTTAGGGAAGACATTTATACAAATGATGAGAATTACAATGACTTCATATGAAATTATAAAAGGCAATTCACTAAATTTTTTCTATAATAATAAATTGTACCTTCTCATTGTAAAGAATATAATCTCATTTGTGTAGATATAGCATTGGAATAGACATTTCAGGTGTTTACAATTAAAATAAAACTATATTTTGCTTACCTCAAAGCAACACAACTTTTAGTGACTAAGCATTTTGAATTGATGTGAAACCTGGTCACAATATCTGTAACACCTATTAGGCAAGGAAGCCATAGTATCAGCTCTTGGCAGTATAATCAAAAACTCATAGAACTAGCAGCAGAAGGACAAATGACCTTTCCTGGATTCATCTGTCACTTCTCAAGCATGCATTGTAAGAATTACAATTATCAGGTATTCAGAATATTCCTTTGGAGAAATGGACTTTCCATCTTTATTTGTACGATGTTCTCATCACAACAAAAAGAATCCTTCTACTATCACAGAGTCAATTTCATAAAAAGTGCCCAGAGAAAGCCATTGTTCAATATGCTCATTGTTCAACGTGAAAAAAAATAGTCTGTTGTTGAGCATTGATCAGGAAGAGAAGAATCCCAAGTATATGAGAAAAGATAAACTTGTCCACCTCTTGAATGTCCAATGAAATAAACTTACATTTCTGTGAGAGTGAATGAGTTGAGGGCTCACAACAAGATTTCTGTTTGAAAAAATATTCTTCCTCCAAAAGGAGTGTCAATTCAACCAGGATAGAAGGTTTTCTCTCAGTGACCTTATTTGTGTTAAAAGAGTAAGTCCAAGACAAAGAACCAGTGTCTTATATTTTATCAAGAATTATTAAACTTCCATGGGCTTGATAGGCCCCTTATAATAATGTAGTGTAAAAACTGAAGTAAAATAACATTAACTATTTCCCTACCTAGCCTCCTGGGCAGAAAGTCAAGATTGGCTCTGGGAATATCTCATGGCCAGACAGTCCCAGGAATAAGAGCATAAACCTATCCAGAGGTGTTTTCACAAACTTAAATGCACAAGACATCTAATCTGTGTCTCCTAGCCATTTTCAAGGCTATGCTGCATGTGGTCATCTTTTGTTTGATCTTTGATCAAGGCTGTATATTTTAGACACTTTTGCTATTAATTTTGCTAGCAAGTGTGCCACTATATTATAGAGTCAGGCATGAAGACAGGAACTAAGGCTTTCAGACTCTTTATCAAAAATCCCCAATACCATGGGGCCAGAGCAGTGGTGCAAGCAGTAGGGCATATGCCTTGCACGCGCTAACCTAGGAAGGACCGCGGTTCGATCCCCCAGTATCCCACATGGTCCCACAAGCCAGGAGTGATTTCTAAGCGCATAGCCAGGAGTAACTCCTGAGCGTCACCAGGTGTAGCCCAAAAAAAGCAAAAAAAAAAAAAAAAATCCCAGACCAGAGCTCATATTACTACTTGAACTCAGACCCAGATATAAGTTATAAAACTCAGTATCCAGATGTCCCTCCTTGGGAACCTATGGTAGGTTTACTTGCAGTTTGAATTCCTCCATTTGAATGGAGGCTCCTCTCATCACAAAAAAATTACATGCTTTTGTGTGTTTCCAGTGCTACTATATGATTCCTCTCCTACCCACAGCAAAAGCCTACCAATTGTGGGGATTTCCCACTGACAAAACCAGGTCTGAGTATAGGACTCTTAGCTATCTTGTATGTGAACAAGGAAAGGAACTAGAGATGTAAGTTTATGACCATAGGATTTGAGGGGTGTGGATCAAACAAAACTTACTTTGCTTTCCCCGTTGGTTGATCTTTATACCATTGTTTTCTTTATCTTTATACCCAGTGGTGCACCAGGAATATCTGCACCTGAGCAAAACTGATACAAAATAGCTGGGTCAGATATCACTCTATGGAAAATCATCCTTCTTATATTCTCAGTTTCTCCCGGCTTCCCTTTATTTTTATATCTGGGTTTTATGTCAGTCCAGAGAGTACCCTGCATTCCCAGACACTACAAGTATATAAGGCAGGGACTAGAGGTAATAAGGTGAGGGTCAGTATTGCATTGCACACTGCCAACCTAGGTTTAAACCCAGAACCCCATATGATCATCACTAGTCATGATAGGAGTTAGCCCTAAGCACTGCCAGATGTGATCCTAAAGCCCTCACCCAAAAAAAAGGTATATAAAGTAAGGACTTCCTAGCCTTTTCCTGACCTCTGTCCCCAGGTATGTCTCAAAAATAAGATTACAATATGTAAGACCTCTCAGACCTCAATCATCAAGACCCTGCAGAAAAAAAAAAAACATTTTTTCAAGTGTTTCACAGTCTAAGGTGTCTCTTGTCCTCCCCTCCATTCGCCAACATTCTCTCATACACCACTGAATCCTAAGGATTACCACGATACTTACACTTACACTTTTTGATATGTTTAGCTATAACAGACCAACAAGGACAGGAATCAATAATGTAAAAACAAAAACAGAGCGTGTAAATTAAGCCAGAGGATCTTGAGAGCAAGATGGCCCACAGATTCAACTCTGCCATTGAAATCTGAGAAAGTACATGGAATTCTCTGCCCCATCTAGCTCATCTCCTAGGTAATCTGGGGGACCAAGTCACAGCTTTCAACACAATGGGGATTATGAATACCTAAGTCAGGATTTGCCAATTCTCACCTGACATAACAAGAAATATCAGAGGGCTTCATTTCTACCACTGCTCCATCAAACTACAAATAGTAGACTGTCCAACCAGATCAGAGAATAGGTTACTACATAGATATTCAGAACCTAAATCTCTTTGCATTGAAACCCTATCCAGTTGCATAAGGAAAGAACTATTTCCTAGAATCCATGGCCCTTGAGCTTACCTTATTCAGCAGAACGGTATTTATATTCAGTAAAGAAGAAAGACCTGACTTTTCCTAAGATAATTCTTGAAGCTATGGAATTAAAAATGTCCTAGAGATTATAGAATGCCCTGGTTTAGGGTATTTGTTCCTATCAAAATGTGCATCATGTTAATAGGGTTATAAGTTTATTTTCTAAGATGGGGTTATGTTGTCTTATAAACCAAACAATATCACATAGTTGAATTGTTCCAAAATCTCCATTTCTAATCTGCCAAACTTTTAATTTTTTCCATAAAACCATCAATAAAATGTTCTTCAATGAATATTTTAAAAGAGTTTATAACTCTTTTAACTAATTGCCTTCAATGAGCACCCAAATGACATTATCATGAATAGCTAGAGCTGTCATTTGCTTCTACTCACTTTTCCTGATTATGTTTTTATTATAACCAACCACTACTGAGAACACTCTGCCAAGCAACTCTCCACATTGCAGGAAGTTTTTGCAAATCCTCATTAGACTTCGCCTTCTTTAAGTTGGTCAATTGGCAAGACCCATTGGCAACATGCTCATGTGCCCTCATAGTATTTGTTGGTTCCCAAGACTCATTATCCACCATTTTCCAGAGCCTACATGCCTCATCTCTGTTTCTCTGAAGACCAAAGATGGTCTTCTCACCCAAAAATCACAAAAAATAACTAACTCATGAATCTGCCTAAGAACAAACAAAAAATGTGCCCAATGGATAATCTTGAACAAGGAACCCAAGGCATGAATCTAAGCTCCCAATGGAAGCTTTTCGTATAGTTAAAAGAAAATTTCATGCAGAAAAAGGCAAGAAAATGCTGGTATTTGGGCTGTTATCACCAAAACTTCTTTAGAGTGAGTGCAGCACCCTCACCCTGCCTTCTTATACTTCCAGAAGACCTGGCAACACACCTCACAAAAACCTCAGTATTATCAATAGTACTTGGAATTCCTGGACTACATGACCACATTTGAGGCTGCTTGACAACTCCATTTTTGTTGAACACTGTCTTTCCCATAGGAACACACCAATGTGTATCTAAGCCACCTAATATCAGAAACAAATTAAGTAACAGAATAGTAATAAGACCTTTCTAAACCTCCTGATAATGACTCAATGACCTCCCTGGAGATACAATAATTTTCACAAATCTGCTTGTCACTGTATTTTTTCACTTATTTTTTCTTATTTTAATAATTTTGTTCCCACTTATGTAAAAACTGTTCAAATCAACTAGCATGTGAAACATGCTTTTTAAATAATTTAATAGGAAAAATTGAAAAGGCAAGGCACATTTGGGGTTGTGCTCATTAAGTAATTCACTTTTTGTTTGGAGGCCATACCTGACAATGCTCAGAGGTTGCTCCTGGCTTTTCACTCAAGAATTACTCCTGGGGATGGAGAGATAGCATGGAGGTAAGGCGTTTTGCCTTGCATGTTGAAGGATGGTAGTTCGAATCCCGGCATCCCATATGGTCCCCCGAGCCTGCCAGAAGTGATTTCTGAGCGTAGAGCCAGGAGTAACCCCTGAGCACTGCTGGATGTGACCCCAAAACAAAAAAAAATAAAAATAAAAGAATTACTCCTACTGTTGTTCACAGGACCATATGGGATGTTGGGGACTGAACACAGGACAAGTGCAAAGAAAATGCACTGACCCATTGTATTATCATTCCATTCCCTGGGAAATTATGAAACACTAGAGAGAAAAATTAGCCATCAAGCAAAGGAAACTTATTATCAACTTCTTTGACAGGAAATGAGCTTCTGAGACACACAGTGACTTCTTGATAGCAGGAACAAAAACCATCAATTGACTATTTGCCATTAATAGCTTCAAACTTAGTAGAACTTTAAAGTAGGGAAATGGACACACTAATGGAGGATACAATGTTGGTATGATAGAGAAGCAAACCCATATCATTAACAGTATTATAAATTACAGTGCCTAAAATTTTAAAAATAAATAGTTTTTATAATTTCCCAAGCTAAAGTTTTAATTAACAAGATATGAATGAATTTTAGAAGCTGAGATACTTTATATTACCTTAACATATTGCTAATAACTATACAAGAATAAAATCTATTTAATTATGTTTTGTTATGTGTTGATATATTTACCAAAAAAAATACTTCTTTTAGGCACAAACATACTCATTCCCTTTAGTACATTTTTCTCCTCCAGATAGAGGTTTTTTTTCCTTATGTACATGTTGTTAAATCTTTTGTTCTTTGTTTATGTAAAGTCTATGCTGGGGCTAGGAATAGCTCAAGAAATAAATCAAAGGCCTTGAATTTGAAGTCATGAGTTTGATCCCCTGAATCACATGGCCTCAGAGACTCTGCCAAAGAAGGCCTTGGGATTCCAAAACACTAATAGGTACAGCCCTGTTTTAAAAATAAACCAAAATAATAGTCTACTTATGTCTCCTTGTTAAGTAAAAATTGTTTATTTTGTGGTAGAGGCTTTGGGGCTACATCTGACAGCACTCATGATTTATTCTCAGTTCTCTGCTCAGGAATCAATACTGACAGGACTCAGGGGACCATATGGAGTGCCAGGTTTTGGTCGACTACATGCAAGACACATTCTAGGCCTAGAAAAATCGATTTAAAAATCATTAGTGGGGGCCTAAGAAATGGCATCGAGGTAAGACATTTGCCTTGCATGCAGAAGGACAGTGGTTCAAATCCCGGCATCCCAAATGGTCCCCTGAGCTTGCCAGGAGCAATTTCTGTGCATGGAGCCAGGAGTAGCCTCTGAGCAATGCCGGGTGTGACCCCCCCCAAAAAAAAAAACCATAAAAATTATTAATGAGGGCCCAATAGCATCAAGGACTACCCAGATCACCTAAGTTTTTCTTCAGGGTCACATTTGTCAATGCTTGGGGACCTCCAGGGATGTGCACAGAGACTATGTGGTGCCAGGAAACAAATCAGGGTGAGTCATATGCAAAGCATGTGCTTTACTGTTGCATTAAATAGTTAAGAGGCCCTTTGGATGGGCTTGGATGGAGGTGGATGGTGATGGAGGCCTTTCTCCTTCAGCCCAGGACCATGTGTATGCACCTTCTGTTCAGCCAGTGGTTCTGAGGTGATTGCAGCAGGTAGAAAACTCACTCACAGGCAGCTTCAGGAAATATCAGCTTTATTCATGTGACCTATCATAACCATTTACAATTAATCCTAATTCAGCCCTGCATTCTAACTTGTCTTTCAGCCATTTCTCCTCCTGCTCCTTCTCCCATCCATGCAAATCCCTTTTTGCCCCTGAGGCCAAATCTTTTGTAACCTCCCCATAAATGGGAGGTCTTTCTTGTAGGTAAGGTTACACAGGAATAATGAGGGGTTGGGTTATATCCGCCCCTTTCTTTTTAAATAAAAATAAAAGAACATGAATTGTCCTTTGTTTTCCCAGCTTCGCCTATAGCCAAAGGCGGGTGATATTTCCATTTTAAGTTTAAAGTGTAAAATTAACATATTAACCTTTTTCAAAAACATAACTTTTCTGCAAAAATACCATACACCTGTAACTTAAAATTTTCTTAATGCTTTCTACCAAGCACTTTCCTGGAACTTTCTAGTTCCTATACCTCTTAATACTATTTAAAATCAAGCATTTTATCCTGGAACTTTCATGTTCCTAGTATGCCATTTACCAATTTTTCTTGAACTTTTATGTTCCTATTAATCTTTCCCTACACACAAAGTACAAAAGCATATATACAGAACATACATTTTTGAAAACAGGCTAGTACATTAAAATATACAGTAAAATATTATGCCATTGGAAACATTAACTATGGAAAACAACAAAGAACATTTAAATCAGCAAGAAAATTACTAGATCAAAGTTATATGCAGGTGGTTTTAAATTAGATTTTTCAGTTGGGCTATGCTGTTTTCTCCCCTTATTTTTTGTTTTGGTACCACCACCTTATTGTCCCAATGTGAATACACTGGACTTTTATCCCATCACCAACACCAATTGTCCAGACCCGTAAAGTTTGTGGTTTCCCATTTTATCCCTTCACCTAAAACCATTTGTCCAGACACTGGGCTTCTTTCATGTGGCTTCACTATCAGTTTTACGCAGGGCATGTCTGGGTGTACAAAGTTCAAAATTATTTAAGCTGAGAGTCCAGTCCGAAATTTTCAAAGTCGAAATCCATTCTTCATGCTGTAGGTCATGATTCAGTAAATCAGTCCATTTAGAGAAGCTTTTTCTTCCTGGTCCGTTTCAAACCAAGGTCCTCCAAGGTCTTTGGAAAAAGGATATTTTGTAACAAAGTCTCAGTCCTGGGCCTCAGATGGGGTGATCCAAGTTTTCACCTCTCCTGTTTCACTGGCAGTTCTGCCCCCAGAAGGGGTCTCGGCCATCTTTGAAAATGGCTCCACTTGGTGACCCAAAGTTTTGGGCTCACTCCAGCTGAAAAGAGCCAAAATCAAACTTAAGAACAGAATTCTCACCATGATCCTCTTGGGTCCAGAGTTCATATCCACGTTCAGGGCATGAAGCCCTTTAGATGGGCTTGAATGGTGGTGCATGGTGATGGAGGGGCCTTTCTCTGCAGTCCCAGGCCCATGTGGCTTCAACCCCCTTCAGCTGGCGGGTCTACCAGGGTGGCAACAAGGAGAAAATCTACTCACAGGCAGGTTTCTTCAGGAGATAACATCTTTATTTGCCCTAGCCAACATGTGTGGCCTATCATAACCATGTACACTGGATCCTTATACAGCTCTGCATTCTAACTTGTCTTTCAGAGAGCTCCTCCTGCGTCCTTCTCCATCCTGCATCCTCCTCCATCCTGCATCCATGCATATCCCTTTTTGCCCCTGAGGCCAAACCTTTTGTAAACTCCCCAAGACCCCTCCCAGAAATGGGAGGTCTTTCTTGTAGGTAAGGTTATTCAGGAATAATGAGGGGTGGAGTTACACTTTACATTTTATTCTATCTCTTCAGCCCTTAACCTAGTTTTAAATCTAAATTTTAAATCAATTAATAGAGATATAGATATAAATGATAGAGAGAGATGATATAGTTATAGGTATAGATAAAAAATAGAAATATAGACATGCATTTAATCACAATAGAAAGAGAAAGATATTTCAGTGATTTATAAAAATGATCCAGAGGTCCAAGTAATAGTACAGTAACTAGGACCTTTACCTTGCACATACCCAATCCAAGTTTGATCCCTAATATATCATATGATCCAGTGAGAGCTTCCAGGAGTAATTTTTGTGTGCAGAGCCAGGAGTAACCCTTAGCATGGCTGGGTGGACTTCAAAAAACAAAACAAAAAATATTTTTAAGTATTTCATTAGACTATCTTTCATTTTATTTTCTTTAGAACTAATTGTTAACATAATTGATGTAATAGTTGATGACTTTATGTACAATGATTTAATATGTGTATGAAATTAAATATAAGATGAAAACCAATTCCAGCCTCTTATATAACTTCCATGACTATTTCTTCATCTGCTGATGGCAGTTAAGTTCTACTGTATTAGCAAGTTCAAGGACATGATACAGTTAACTATTCCCAAACGTATTCATCTTACAGCTGGGAGTTTGGGTTCTTTGACAAACATTTCTCGCATTGCTTTCACCCTCATCCTGACTCTGAGAACTATCATACTACACTATATTTAAGAATTTGCATTCTTTTAGACTCTACTTCTATGTTAAATATGTAAGAGAAATTAAGGATAACTGGGGACTATAAAACAGCTGACAAGGATTTATGGGAATCAAAGAAAGAAAAAGAAGACAGCCAAGTTTACAGTCACAAGAAGTGAAAACAAGATAAGGGAAAACTTGCAGACATAGGAGTACCTGAATCCCAGAATGTAGAAACTGAATCAAGATAGTTAAACAGACTAGTACACAACACTTTTTTCTTTAAAGCCATATTTCTGTGCAAGTACTTCCAATACTATATTTAATAAAGGAAGTAAGAGTGGGCAATCCTGGGCCAGAGGGATAGCATGAAGATAGGTAATTTGCCTTGCATGCTGAAGGACGGCGGTTCAAATCCCCTGGCATCCCGTATTGTCCCCCATGCCTGCCAGGTGCAATTTCTGAGCACAGAGCCAGGAGTAACCCCTGAGCACAGCCGGGTGTGGCCCAAAAACCAAAAGAAAAAAAGAAAAAAAAGAGTGGGCAACCCTGTCTTGTGTCAGATCTTAGTAGAAAGGCTTCCCATTTTTCCCATTGAGGATGTTTGCCACAGGCTGTGGTAAATGGCTTTGATTATACTGAGGAAAGTTCCCTCAATTCCTATCTTGTTGAGTTTTTATCATGAATGGGTGCATATCTGGTCAAATTTTTTCTCCACATCTATTGATATGATCATATCATTTTTATTTCTTATTTTATTGATATGGTGTGTTATGTTGATTGATCTGTGTATGTCAAACCATACTTGAATCTCTGGGATGAATCCTACTTGGTCATGGTGTATGGCATTTTTGATGAATTGTTGGATTATATTTGCTAGTATTAGGTTGAAAATCTTTACATCTGTTCTCCTCAATGGTGTTTTGGTTTGATTTTGGAATCATTGTGATGTTCACGTTATAGAAACTATTTGAAAGTGTTTCTGCTTCTTCAGATTCCTGGAAGAGCCTGAAAAGCATTAGCAGTAGGTTGTTCTCAAAAGTTTGATAAAATTCACTAGTGAATCCATCTGACCTGGGCTTTTGTTTGGAGAAAGCTTTTGGATTACCACTTCAATTTTCTTGATAGTGATAGCTCTGTTCAGATTCCACATTGTCTTGGTTCAACCTTGCAAGGTTATAGGAGTCCAAGTATTTGTCCATTTTTCCTAAAATCTCTCATTTTGTGGCATAAAGATTCTCTTTTCTTTCTTTCTTTCTTTCTTTCTTTCTTTCTTTTTTTTTTTTTTTTTTTTTTGCCACCCAGATAAATGGGTGCAAAGTAAGGAGAAGAGCAAGAGAAAATGAACAACAGGAGGAGAAGGAGGAGAGAGAGTCGGGGAGAGAGGAAGAAAATCGCCCCTGGCAGGCACAGTGGACAATATGGGATGCCGATATTCGAACCACTGTCCTTCTGCATGAAAGGCAAACACCTTACCTCCATGCTATCTCTCCGGTCCCCATAAAGATTCTCAAAGTAATTTGACTAACCTTTGAATTTCTGTAATATCTGTTGTGACATAGCCCTCTCATTTATGATTCATTATTACAAGTTTCTCTCTTTCTTTGGGAACTTTGCTAATGGTTTATCAATCTTGTTTATTTTTTTTCTAAGAACCAACTCTTGCTTTCATTGATCTTTTAGACATTTTTGTTGGGTATCCACTTCATTAATAAGTTTTATTACTTCCTTCCACCTGCCTACTTCTGGTTCATTTTGTTGGTCATTTTTCAAATTCTTAAGTTGTGACAATAAGTTATTTATGTAGGCCCTTTCTTCCTGCTTGATGTATGCTTGAAAGGCTATAAATTTTGCTCTTAATACTGCTTTTATGTGTCCCACAAATTCTGATCATTCATGTCTTATTCTCATTTCTTTCCAGCAATCTTTATTTCTTCTTTGATTTCTTCTCTGGTTGTTTAGTAGTGAGCTGTTTAATTTCCAGGTATTAAAATTATTTCTTCATTTCTGTTTGTAATTTACTTCTATCTTCAGTGCATCATGGACAAATGTTCATATAATTTATATTTGCTTAATTTTATAGAGGTATATTTTATGGCCCAGCATGTAATCTTCTTAGAAAATTCCCATGTGCCTTACAGAAGAAGGTTCATTCAACTTTTGAGGGATGAAAAGCCCTACATACTAATCTACCCCTCTCTGTTCCATTTCTTCCCTCAAAGCCTATATATATATATAATTGAGTTTTAGCCTGGTTGATCTACCAAGAGGTGATAGAGCATTGTTGAAGTCTCCAAGTACGACTGTGAGCTATTGATGTCTTTCTTCATGTCTTTCTTCAAGTCTATTGGCAGTTGTTTAAGTACTTTGATGGCCCCTCAGCAGGTGCATATATATTTAGGAGTATGATTTCTTCTGGATGTACATATCCCTTTATTATTAAGACATGATCCTCTCTTTCTCTTATAATCTTTATAAGCATGATGACTACATCATCTGATTTTAGTATGGCCACCCCAGACATTTTTTGTTATTATTTTTTGGTTTCTTTTAATTAGGAGCACAAATTCTCACAATATACAGTAAAAAATACAGTGAAAGTTTTTTCAAACAGCAGACACATAACATTTTCCTAAATTATTTTTCAAGTATCCAGGGATAGCGAAATATAAGCATTTCACAAGGCCTTCCGTCTGTTGCTTAAAATTGAGGGACAATTCAGAAAATGAAAAATATTTATTACCTGCCTGGACTTTATTTCCAAATTTTTCAAGAATTCTGATTCACAGATGTAATACAAAACTTTATTGGCTCTATAAATAAATAGATATATGGTACTATATTATTTATATGTGTCAAGTATTTATATTTACATAAAAGAATAACATAAGTTCCATTACATTAGCATTTGATTTAGATATAACAGGGTTGTGGGTTTTTTTTAAGTTTACTTTCATTATACTTCACTGGGAGTTGCTTATTCTTTTTTATCTTTATATAAACACCATGATTACAAACATGATTGTAGTTGTATGATTTCAGTCACGTAAAGAACACCCCCTTCACTAGTGCAACATTCCCATCACCAATGTCCCAAATCTCCCTCCTCCCCAGCCACCCACACCTGTACTTGAGACAGGCTTTCTACTTCCCTCATTCATTCACGACGTTAGGATAGTTCTCAATGTAGTTATTTCTTTAACAGTACTCATCACTTTTTGTGGTGAGCTTCATGTCGTGAGCTGCATCTTCCAGCCCTCATCTCTTTTGTCTCTGAGAATTATTGCAAAATTTTCTTTAATTTTTTCTTAAAATCCATACATGAATGAGATTATTCTACATCTATCTCTCTCTGACTTATTTCATTCAGCATAATAGATTCCATGTACATCCATGTATAGGAAAATTTCATGACTTCATCTCTCCTGACGACTGCATAATATTCCATTGTGTATATGTACCACCGTTTCTTTGGCCACTTGTATGTTAAAGGTCATCTTGGTTGTTTTCAGAGTCCAGCTATTGTAAATAGCGTGGCAATGAATATAGGTGTGAGGAAGGCATTTTTGTACTGTATTTTTGTGTTCCTCGGAAATATCCCTAGGAGTGGTATAGGTGGATCGTATGAGAGCTCAATTCCCAGGTTTTGGAGGAATCTCCATATTGCTCTCCAGAAAGGTTGGACTAGACGGCTTTCCCCCAGCAGTGAAAAAGAGTTCCTTTCTCTCCACATCCCCACCAGCACTCCTTGTTTTCCTTCTTTGTGATGTGTGCCAATCTCAGTGGCGTGAGATGGTACCTCATAGTTGTTTTGATTTGCATCTCCCTGATAATTAGTGATGTGTAGTATCTTTTTATGTGCTTTTTGGCCATTTGCATTTCTTCTTTTACAAAGTGTCTGTTCATTTCTTTTCCCCATTTTTGATGGGGTTAGATTTTTTTTCTTGTAAAGTTCTGTCAGTATCTTGTATATTTCAGATATTAGTCCTTTATCTGATGGGTATTGGGTGAATAATTTCTCCCACTCAGTAGGTGGCTTTTGCATTCTGGGCACTGTCTCCTTTGAGGTGCAGAAGCTTCTCGGCTTAATATAGTCCCATCTCCACTTGTTTGGAGAGTGCAGTTTCCTCCTTGAAGATGCCTTTAGTATCAATGTCATGGAGTGTTTTACCTACATGTTGTTCTATATACCTTATAGTTTCAGATCTGATATCAAGGTCTTTAATCCATTTGGATTTTACCTTCATACATAGTGTTAGCTGGGGTCTGAGTTCGCTTTTTTGCAAGTGGCTAACCAGTTTGTGCCAGCACCACTTGTTGAAGAGGCTTTCCTTGCTTCATTTAGGATTTTTTGTTCCTTTATCAAAAACTAGGTGGTTGTATGTTTGAAACATTCTCTAAGTACTCAAGCCTATTCCACTGATCTAAGGGTCTGTCTTTAATCCAATACCATGCTGTTTTGATAACTATTGCTTTGTAATACAGCTTAAAATTGGGGAAAGTAAAGCCTCCCATATTCCTCTTCCCAAGGAGTGCTTTAGTTATTGAAGGGTGTTTATTGTTCCAAATAAATTTCAGAAGTATTTGATCCACTTCTTTGAAGAATGTCATGGGTATCTTTAGAGGAATCGTGTTAAATCTGTACAATGCTTTTGGGAGTGTGCCATTTTAATGATGTTGATCCTGCCAATCCATGAGCAGAGTATGTGTTTCCATTTCCGTGTGTCCTCTATTATTTCTAGGAGCAATGTTTTATAGTTTTCTTTGTATAGGTCCTTCACATCTTTAGTCAGGTTGACTCCAAGATATTTGAGTTTGTGTGGCACTAATGTGAATGGGGTTGGTCTATTGAATTGAGAGAGGTTATTGTGAGAGGTCATGGAATTTTGTGCCATCTTTTGTAGAAGTTTGATATGTTTTTAGGTTTTTCCTTGCCTTAAAGTAGCCTCTTCAGTTCTTTTAAAGTTGGTTTTAAGTCTCTAAACTTCCTGAGTTTTTGTTTATTTATGAATCTCTGTATTCTTCCTTCAAATCTGAATGTGACTCTAGCAGGGTGAAGTATTCTTGGTGAGCTGCTCATTTTCACTATATCCCACCACTGACTTTGGGTCTGAAGGATTGCTTGTGATAAAAATGTTATCAATCTTAAGGATAATCTTTTTTATGTAATTTCCTTTATTGATCTTGTGTCTTTCAGTATTCTAACTCTATCTATGGTTTTCATCATTGTGATTAGGGTGACTCTCTGAGACCTCAATGATTCTTAGGTTATTTCTGTTTATTTTATTCCAAGGTTCTGTTGTCATCTGTTTGTTTATTCTGAGGACTGTTCCATCTTACGTTCATTTATTTAAAACTCATTTATACATTCTGTTGTCTGAAAGATTATACAGCTCACCTTCAAGCTCTGATTCTGTCCTCAGCATTTTTTACTGCTGATGAGGCCTTCCAGTTAGTTTTTCAATTCACCTGCCAAGATTTTCAGTTCTGTAATCTCTGCTTGAAGTTTTCTCATTTCTACTCTCATATTCTTTTGAGTCTTATTAGCTGTTTATTCCATTGTTTCTTTGATTTCCTTGAACATCCTCAACATTTCTTCTCCAAATTTTTATCAGATAAGCTATACAAGTGGCTGATACTAGCTGATACTTCATGCAATAAGCATGGTCTAGTTCTTCATTGCTTTTCATTGTGCCCTCTGAAATATGGTGTGTGTTTTGTTTTGGTTTTTTTTATGTGCTGCAGTGGGGCTCATGGACTAGAAGAAATTCACAGCTGCTGGAACAAAGCAGAGTTAGTCTGTCTGCCTCAGTTTCTTGGGACTGTGTGGTTGGTCAAAGTTCATCTGAGGTAGTTAGAAGACCTTCTCCCCTTATTCTGATTCCTCTCTTTCCCTTGGGGTGCACTGACCCGAACTGCAAACAGAACTTCTGAGTCAAAGAAGACCTTGCTGCCTATCTGTCTGTTTGCCTGAATTTCTTGAGACTGTGAGTGTTTTCAGATCTTTTGTTTGTTTGTTTGTTTTTTGGGGGTAACACACGGTAAAGCTCAAGGTAATGCTCAAGGCTAAGTGCTCAGAAACCGCTCCTGGCTTGGGGGGGAGGGGCATATGGGACGCTGGGGGAACAAACTGCAGTCCATCCTACGATGCCTTACCGCTCCACGCCACCACTCCAGCCCCATGTTTTCAGATCTTATATGTAAGCATTTCATCTGTTTCTGGTTAATTGTTTCTTATTAGTTTAATATATATATTTTTTATTGAATATTTGGTTTTTGGTTTTTTTATAGCACCAGGGTTTTGTTTTTTGTTTTGTTTTGTTTTGTTTTTTGATGGATTTTTTTTCTTTTTGGACCACACCCTGTGACGTTCAGGGGTTACTCCTAGTTATGTGCTCAGAAATTGCTCCTGGCTCAGGGGACCATATGGGATGCCGAAGATCGAACCGAGATCCATCCTGGATCTGCGGTGCAAAGTAAATGTTCTACCACTGTGCTATCGCTCCAACCTCTATAGCACCAGTTTAAAAAAAAAAAACTTTTATCCCCTTAATTTTTCATGGTATTCTTATATGTATTCTTTTATTGTTATTTAATTTGGGGGGGACACAACCAATAATGCTCAGGGTTACTCCTGATCTGCATGCAGGAATCACTCCTGTCAGTGCTCAGGGGACCATATGGAATTCTGAGGGTCTAAACTAGATTGGCTGCAAGCAAAGCAAGTGCCTTTACCCACTGTACCCACCCTAGCCTTGCTTTTTTTTCTGGACTTTTAATTCTGTTAAATTTATCCTTTTTTAAAAAACATAATTTTGTATTCTGTAGTTTTTTAATGTATATTTTAATATATCTTGATATATTTTAATATATATTGATACTAATCTCTCCTACATATTGCTTTGGCAATTTATGGACCTTTTATGGTTTCATACAAATTTTATTAGTAATTGTGATTTTTCATGCTCTTCTACACATTGCTTTGGCTATTTGTGGACTTTCTATGGTTTCATACAAATTTTAAGACTATTATATTTTTTTAAATATAATAATAGAACTTTAGTAGGATTTGAGTCTATTAGCGGATTGGGGTAATATGGGCATTTTAAAATTATTAATTCTTCTAGTCATAAACATAATTTTACCTTCAATTTCTTTCATCAATGTCTTGTAATTTTCCATGTACAGATCTCTCAGTTAAATGCATTGATATTTTAATAGCTTTGATGCTTTGGTAGTGGAACTGTTTTCTTTATTTGTTCTATAGAGTTTGATGTTTATTTCTTCCATAGAGTGTGCAGAAATACAACTGATATTTTTAGGTAACTTGGTTTACAATAGCATAAATATTTACATTTTAGACATACATTTTACCACAGCTTGGGATGAGAGATATAGTACAGAGGGTAGGGCATTTGCCTTGCACACATCTGACCTGGTTTTGATCCCCAGCATCACAAAGGGTCCCTGATCGCTGCCTGAAGTAATCCCTGAATGCAGAGCCAGAAGCAGCTCCTAAGCATAGTCATGTGAGGCCCAAAAATCAAAACAAACAAGCATCAGTATTACCTTTCCCTACCTAACATCAAAATTCCAAATGTTCCCTCCACTGTTACTATGATCCTTTCCTTTCAAAGCAGGCAGGAAGACAATTAGGAAAAGGAGGGCCCTGTGTTAATCCCTAAAGTTACACCTGAGGCATTAGGAGATTGGATTGCTTTTCTGTGGAGTAAATGCCTTCCATTGACTCTTTCTACATGTCTGATTCTTAGTTATTTGCCTTCTGTCCAGTCAGGTGAAAATATAGTTGTATGGGCCCGGAGAGATAGTACAGCGGTGTTTGCCTTGCAAGCATCCGATCCAGGACCAAAGGTGATTGGTTCGAATCCCGGTGTCCCACATGGTCCCCGGTGCCTGCCAGGAGCTATTTCTGAGCAGACAGCCAGGAGTAACCCCTGAGCACTGCCGGGTGTGACCCAAAAACCAAAAACCAAAAAAAAAAAAAAAAAGAAAATATAGTTGTATATTTGAGGAACTAGAGGCTTTGCATATGCTCCCCCATCATTCCCCATCATTTCTCATACTTCAGGAGACTGCAACTGAAGTTTGTTTCTCATGTTGCACTACTCAACACTTTCTTTTTTGTTTCTTGGCTGCTGATTGTTGTCCAAAGATGGTTCTTCTGGGGTGGACATGTAGCTGAGTTCCCATGTCCTTTTCAGCAGGGTCTCAGGCAGGATTCTATATTTAATTCCATTTTTGGTTTTGATTTCAAAAATCATGAGAGCTCTGCACAGAGCTATTTGGTTGTCCTATTTGGCCATCTTGACCCTCAGCTTCTTATTTCTGTCTAACTTTTGTCACATAAAATCTTAATGATATTTTGTATTAATTCTAACAATTTTAGTAGAGTATAAGATTTTCTAGATATAAATAATATTATATCATTAAAACTATTATTTATAATAAAAACATTTATAACCAACAATATTTACATATCAGTACTTATATTAGTACCTCTACAGGTATACCATATATCAAACTACAATAACTTTCTTGTAGGTCAGCCTGAGTCCATGGATAAAAAACAAGGCTCTTGGGCCAGAGTGATAGCACAGCAGTAGGGCATTTGCCTTGCATGTAACCTGACCTGAGATGGACCTAGGTTTAATCCCCAGCATTCCATATGGTCCCCTGAGCCTATCAGGAGAGATTTCTGAGTGCAGAGCCAGGAGGAACTCCTGAGCTTCCACCAGGTGTGACCCAAAAATCAAAAGAAAAAGAAAACTAAGGCCCTTGAGGCAGTTGGTACTAGGCTCCAGTGATTAATCATTAGCAAAACTGATCTTAAAGGACCAAACTATTGTTGGACAATTCTCATAAATATGAAATGTCAGTCAGCATTATGCACAATGTTTTATGAGCAAACATCAAGTTCAAATCAAACTGTGAGAGAGGTTCCAATACAGGCATGTTTTTTATTCAGACAATATTTTACTTACTCTAAGTTCATTTTTATCCTGATGGCATTCTACTTCTCTAAGTCCTCAATTGTCATCTCATCTTCCTTACAGCGGGGTGTCTCCTCTTCCAGCTCTTCAGCTGAAGAATAAAACAAACAACCTGAAATAGCACACTAAGATCTGCATTTTGGTCATAACTCAGCAGCTAAACAGCCTGGTAGAGTCGTCAGAATCTTGGGAAAGTGAAAATACAGCAATCCTCTGGGGACTAGATTGAGATCATTTCTGCACGATATGAAATATATTCAGAATATCATAAGAACACCCATGAATGATCTCAGAATATACTTTAAGGTCGATCTGCAAAGGATTATAAGCATTCTAAGTTCTGTGAAAGGGTGTTTTTCATAAATTATAGAAAAAACGTGTGAGCCTCCTAATCTTCTCAATAAGATAGAACTAAATCAAAGGATTTTGGGGACAGAGGGTAGACTTCCATTACCATCTATTCTTCAAGGAGACTTGAAGAGATTCTGACTTGCCAAATGTACACAAGAATGATAGCAGCCTATTCTTGGTCCTCAAATGAGTAGAACTGCTTGTCCTATCCTTGTACAGTTTTTCTCTTCCCATCACCCCACTATCATCACAAGTTATGGTAGTGGCTGTTCTAGTGAATATTTGTTCTAAAACTATGAATTGGGGCCAGTTCTTAGACATGCGACCAAGACAGTTGCAGAGGACGTAAGCATCAAAAAAAAATCCTGTGCTTGGTTGTATTCCACTGGGAAACACCTTCTAAGTCTTAGCCATGTTTGAACAAATAACCTCCCATTTTCATTTTGCACTGGGCCCTTGAAAAATTATTGAAGTGATTGTGCCATGGGTTTCACAAAAATACAAAGAACTTCTTACGTTTCATTCAAAACCTCTAATTTGAATCTCTACAGTTAGCAGAATTGCCTTAATACAATAGTAGCTAGAATGTCTCAAAAGTAGCCTAGAACGTGGGGCCAGAGCTAAAGCAGAGTGGGTAGGCCATTTGCCTTGTCCAAGGATAACCTGAGTGCTGCTGGGTATGATCAAAAACAAACAAACAAACAAACAAAAATGTAGCCTAGAGCAATGTTTTTCCTAGAGAAGTAACCCAGAAAACTTGTGACTGACTTACTACTTTTTTATTGCACTTTGAATTAATCCCCAGCCAAATTTTTGATAGATAATATAACTGTTACCAGGAAAATATAATCACAACATCAAAAGAAGTATTTTTATGGTTGTAACTTCAGGAGAGAGTCCCTTTCACAAAATTCAAAGTAGTTTCTCTCTGAGGAAGAGGATGAATAACTACCTGAGTTCAGCAGTCTCCAGCTGACATTGTGGTCATTATAAATATCATTCCATGAAATTACTCTAGATAATATAGCAATTATGCAGATTCAATATTGATCCAAATGTTCTAACTCAGATAATCCTAAAACATCTTCCTTTTGGTGGCCCCTTTGAAGCTTCTGGGTTTACACTCAGCTCAGAAGAACCTGACTTTTTGGAAGTCTACAGTAGGCATACGCAGAATTCTTAGCCAGAACCTAAGCTGTAAGCCTTGTCACTGAATTCCCTCACTGCTTTCATACAGGATGCTATAGTCAGTTCTGAGTTTTAAGAGTCCAGGGAAGCAGAGTGTATCACTTCCCAGAAAATGAAGTAAGGATAAAAAGCAGTTAGTATTGTCTCACATCACAATGGGTCCCTTTTCAGCCACTTGCCATAGAACACTTCATGCTCATTTCCTTCTCCTACCTTCGTTTTTGTACTTGTTCTTTCTGCATTGATAAATCGCCAGAATAATGAAAAAAAGAAACACACAGGGTCCCAAGATAAAACCAAGGATACCTGACATAAAGAAGACCCCACTCCCAGGATTTAAGATCAACTCATATCCTAATAAATACATGCTCTCTGGATGGAAAGGACTTGGGGAAATCTTGCCTCTGCCTATTAGGTGCTCTTGCTCAGGTCAATGAAGTCACAGCATTAGGCACAATGGCAGATTATGAGACCATCCTGGGAATTGGCCTACATCTGCTCTTAAGGGATCTCAATCTTGTCTATTTAGTCCCTGAGAAGAAGTTACATAAGAGAATATTAAGAAGCTCTTGGAATTTTATGATTGTCACAGACTCACCGTATTTAAACCCTGTTCTTGGGACAGAGCTCGCACACCTTAGAACAGAGAGAGAAAACTCAGAGAATTCTTGTTCAAGATGAAAATGACTCCCAAAAGAAAGGATTTTCTTATCATGTTTTTGTTCTACTTTAATTCAAAAAGGGAAAAATTTTTCCAAGGACTTCTGATCCATTACACAGGGGCCAAGAATTCCTGACATTTTAATACTGTCTGACATGTGTTTTTCAGAGTGAATCTTGGACTATCACACCTTTGTAGGGTCTATTTAGATAGGGTACAAGTTCTCCATATCATCTGGTCAGTAAAGAAAGGACTTAACTTAAAGGGCAGAAATTTATCACCAGAATATCTACCCTAATTCCTCCACCATGTGGGATCCTGGGAGATCCAAAAATGCCAGAAGACCTGGAAACTCACGTTAGAACCCCATCTAGTGGAAAGACACATTGAGTCTCTGGAAGCACTTAATGAATGAATTATTTTTTGCTTTTCTGCTTTGTTTTGTTATGCTTCAGAAAACACTTACTACAGATAGAGTGCATGTTCTCACAGTTAGAGTCTTGAAGTCCAAAATCCAGGTGTCATTTGGATGGCTTACCCTCTGGAAATTTTAAGAAAGAATCCATCCTACATGGAAACTATTATGCTGGGTGAAATATGTCAGAGGGAGAGAGATAGACACAGAATAGTCTCACTCATCTATGGGTTTTAAGAAAAATAAAAGACATTCTTATAATAATACCCAGAGGCAATAGAGATGAGGTCTGGAAGGACTGGCTCATGATATGAAGCTCACCCACAAAGAGTGGTGAGTGCAGTTAGAGAAATAACTACACTAACAACTATCATGACAATGTTAATGAGAGAAGTAGAATGCCTGTCTCGAATACAGGCAGGGGTTGGGAGAGAAGGGAGATAGGGGACGTTGGTAGCGGGAATGTTTCACTGATGAAGGGAGGTGTTCGTTTTATGACTGAAACCCAACTACAAACATGTTTGTAATCATGGTGCTTAAATAAAGATATTTCAAAAAATAAACTATGGTATATCTACACAACAAACTATTGTGCAACTGTTAGGAAAAATGAAGTCAAGAAATTTGCTTATATATGGATGGATATGGAGAGTATTATACTGATCCATATGGTGGTGGGAATGTTGCATTGGTGAATGGGGGTGTTCTTTTTACGACTGAAATTCTCTACAAACAGGTTTGTAATCATGGTGCTTAAATAAAGGTCTTTTAGTTTAAATAAAGATATTTTTTTAAAAAAAGAAACTATGGTATATCTACACAACAAAAATATTATGCAGCTCTTAGGAAAAATAAAGTCAAGAAATTTGATTATGGTCCAGAGAGGTGGAGCAAGTGTTAAGCCTGTTAAGCATTCTGCCTTGCACTTGCTAGCCTAGGACGGATAGAGATTCGATCCCCCAGGGTCCCATATGGCCACCCAAGCCAGGGTCAATTCTGAGCGCATAGCCAGGAGTAACCCCTGAGTGTCACTGGGTGTGGTTCAAAAAAGAAAGAACTTTTCTTATACATGGATGGATATGGAGAGTATTATACTGAGCTATATGAGACATAAGGAGGGAGGGAGAGAGAGAGAGAGAGAGAGAGAGAGAGAGAGAGAGAGAGAGATGTAGAATGATTGCATTCATTTGTGGGATTTAAAAAGAAAATATAGCATAGTAATAATAGGCAAAAGGGTCAGAAGGACTTGTCCATTGTAGGCAGCTTGCCACAAAGAGCAGAAGAGTGCAGTTAGATCAAAGAAGGGACCTCTATGACAATGATAGTTGGAAATGATCACTCTGGACAAGAACTGGGTGCTAAAAGGAGGTAAAGTGATTCTCATTATACCCCGTCAATAACAATATTCAAATAGTGTCTAAAGGAAAAGAGCAAAGAAAAATGTCTGCACTAGAGACAGGCAGAAGTTAGTGGGGGAGGAAAGGAGAGAAACTGTGGGCATTGGTGGTGGCAGGAAATAAGTACTAGTGATAAGTGTTAGACATTGTATGACTGAAAGTCAATTATGAACAACTTGGTAGCTGTGTATCTCGCAGTGATTCAATTTAAAAAAATTTAAGCGGGGCCTGAGACATAGCATGGAAGTAAGGTGTTTGCCTTGCATGCAGAAGGACGGTGGTTCGAATCCCCCGAGCCAACCAGGAGCGATTTCTGAGCCTAGAGCCAGGAGTAACTCCTGAGCGCTGCCGGGTGTGACCCAAAACAAAACAAAAAAAAATTTTTTTAAGTACTTCTAAAGTGACAAAGACCTCAAGGCAAACACATTCATTCATTCATCTCTGTCCTTCTCTCCTCTCCAGCATGACTCCAGAAAGTCTCATTACCTTGGTAGTTCTACCTCACTTTCGAATGATATTGCTATGTTCCCATTTTTCTAAATGTCTTGACTAACCATAAAACTTGCCAGAATCCTCATAAATTGATGAACTTTAAAGTTATGAAAACAAACAAAAAATTATGAAAATATTAATATTGTGTGAGTTTTCATCTCACACCCAATCACTAGGCTACTTTTGGAGGGGTTTTTTTTGGGGGGGGGGGGTTACACCTGGCAGTGCTCAGGGGTTCCTCCTGGCTCTATGCTCAGAAATCGCCCCAGGCTGGCACAGGGAACCATATGGGATGCTGGGATTCGAACCACCATCCTTCTGCATGAAAGGCAAACACCCTTGCCTCCATGCTCTCTCTCCAGCTCCTAGCTATTATTTTGTTTAATACAGTTTCTGGCCTTCAACCCAGCTAACGCTATGAACATGGCAGGAAGTCAACCTGGGCTCTACCTTGCAGTGATTATGTGTCTGAGCCAGTGGTTTTTTTGAATCTGAACAAGCCTCAGGTGAGAGCGCCCCCTACTGCTCAGGTGCGGCCTCCCAAGACCTGAAACACATCAAGCTCTTCTCTGTGACATGCCCCATTGTCCAGACTCTCTCCCCAGACAACAGGCAGCGCCACCTAGTGGACAGAGGCCTTCGCTGCGCCAGCCGGCTGGAGATGCTGCCCCAGGACTCCTGGGGCACCATCTGGGATGACAGCTGGGACCTGAGCTATGCTTGCGTGACTTACACACAGTGGGGCTCTGTACCACTGTCTCTACTGTCTCTGCTCACCCTGGATCAGGCTGTCTGGACGGACGGGCTGAGCTGCACAGGAAACGAGTCCCTCATGTTCCTTATACATGGATGGATATGAGTATTATACTGAGCCATATGAGTCATAAGGAGAGAGAGAAAGAAAGAGAGAGGGGGGTTACAATGACTGCTTTCATTTGTAGGATTTAAAAAAATATATAGCATAGTAATAATGACAAAAGGGTCAGAAGGACTGGTCCATTGTAGGAAGCTTGCCACAAAGAGCAGGAGAGTGCAGTTAGATCAAAGAAGAGACCACTATGACTATGATAGTTGGAAACTATCACTCTGGACAAGAACTGGGTGCTAAAAGGAGGTTGATTTTCCCGGTGCCCTTCCTGTTCTACATCTCTGTGGGAACAGTTCTGGAGCTTCCATATGAGACAGGGCTTACTCCTCGGAACAAATTGGGTTGCACTTGCTGTTGGCATGAATGACCACTTACTGAGTAGTCAAAGTCAGCCCAATTTAGCAGGACATCTGAGAGGGGCTCCACTGTGGGCACAGATATATTTTTTCTGGGGGCTCTAAAGGAGAGCCCCCTTAGCCCAGTGTTTTCTAGTTTCTGAAGACCTCGTGTTCATGCCTGGGACCCCAGGTTCCTTTCTCTTGCTTCAAACTGATGTTCCCTCCCTCTAACATCTAAGCCTTCTTTCATTTCTTCCAAATGCAGGAAAAGCCAGTCCAGCTGGTGGTCTCTGGGTCCATCTATGCTATTCCAGTCGATCCCATTCACACCTGCAAAACAATTGTACCAAATAAGGTACAATTGTGAATATGGTCTCCAGGGGTTCAGGTATAGACCCTTTGGGTTCAATATTCTGCTCCCTCCTCGCCATTACCTGCACCCTTTACTCACGCAATCAGAAGTTATAAGGAAGCAGGGTTCTGCCATGCCCTCATTTTTCATTTCCTACTGCATGGTTGTGGTAGAAATAAAGCTACAGACACATCTAGGGAAGGTGTTGGAAAAGGAGGGGGACAGTTTCCATCATGCCATTTGCAGAGGCCTCCTCCCAGGCCTGTGATAAGGAACCTCACTCTAGAATAGAATTACGGGCCCGAGAGATAACACAGTGGCATTTGCCTTGCAAGCAGCCAATTCAGGAACAAAGGTGGTTGGTTCGAATCCCGGTGTCCCATATGGTCCCCCGTGCCTGCCAGGAACTATTTCTGAGCAGACAGCCAGGAGTAACCCCTGAGCACCGCCAGGTATGGCCCAAAAACAAAAACCAAAAAAAAAAAATAGAATAGAATTACACTCAGTGCACAGTGCTCAGTGGCCAACCTCCCTCTATTTCAGAGTTCCTGACCCTCATGTTGTTGAGGGAGAACCAGGAGTGTGCAGGGTGGCTGGAATCTCCAGTGCAACCTGGGGCTGCAGCCCTATGAAGGGTGCCATCTTGGCTGTCATATGCCAATGACTGAGCTGAGGGGACAGTTGATTTTTCAATTGTTCTGTTACTTTTTGGGAAATGTTCCAGACCTCAGTGGGTGCACAGAATCTCAGAGATCTGGTCTTTCTGACCCTTGGAAAGACAGTCCATGCTCTTCAAGAGATGAAGTTATTAGCCTGTTTCTCTATGCTTGTCATGAACTTCTAGGACAGTGTTAATGCGGTTTTGTATTTTTAATTCTTAGTTATAACTTTAAGTCTACACTCTGAAGGTTGAATGAAGAAAGCTTAGCTTGCATGTTCTAGCTTACTTTTCTTACATTTTTTAAATGAGGTGTATTGAACATAATATAATGATGCCACTTTTAGAGGGTTTAATTTCAGGTCACACTCAGTGGTGCTTAGGACTTACTCCTGGCTCCTATGTTCAGAGTCCATGCCAGGCGATTCTCAAAAAGTGATTCCACATTTAATAAACTGTCATATCATTTCTCCCATAAGTCTCCTTATTGCTAATCAACAAATATAATTGCGATTAGTTTTGTCTGGCAATCAGAACTTACCAAGCAATTTACAAGAAAAATATATTCACCTTGATGTAAATCAAATAAAAATAATTCATGTTTAGGACCAGAGAGACGGTACAGTGGTTAAGATGTTTGCATTAACAACAACCTGCTTTCAGGGCAGGGCTCTCTGCGTTGCCCACTAACTGTGAGGTGAAACTAGAGGACACTCCACATCATCCTAACTTCAATGGAGGATATGCACAGAATCCAGGATCTTTAACTACAGAAACCTGACACGAACAACAGCGAATGTGGGAGGGTGGATTTTTACTGGGACCACAGAGAATGACTCAGGTTGGACAACCTAGTATGCCTGGAGCCCAGAGCTGGTCTTATGCCAGAAAACTTCAGGGGTAAGGTCTCATATTTAGGTCAAGGATTTTCCTTTCCATGTCCCCCAACAGCAATCACCACTCTAACACCATTTTTACTATATTTCTTTAACTCTTATTCTTAAAAAAAAAAAATAGCTTACTAAACCTTTAGCTAGGACTTTAATGAGTTCATTGGTGATTCAAAATCTTCTTTTTTTTTTTTTTTTTTTTTTGGTCTTTTTTTTAACCACACCCGGCTATGCTCAGGGGCTATTCCTAGCTTTGCTCAGGACGCTTTCCTGGCATGCACGGGGGGCCATGTGGGTGGGATGCTGGTGACCGAACTCAGGTCGAGCGCGTGCAAGGCAAGTGCCCTACCCGCTGTTCTATCGCTCCGGCCCCAAAATTTTCAAATATATACTCGTTACTGAACTTTTTCTTATTTCCTTTCTCTTTCATCTCTTTACTTTTTCTTTCTATTTTTTAAATAACTTTGCCTTTGTTCTTTCTGAAATAAATGTATTATGATTAATTGCGTCAACTATATGATGTCTTTTCTTTAAATAATAATAATAATAATAATAATAAAAAGATGTTTGCACTGCATGTGACCATCTCCCATTCAATCACTGATGCTGCATGTTTGTTCCCCACTTCACACCACCAAGGATGACCCCTGAGCACAGAACCAGGAGAAAAACCTGAATACCAGCAGCATTGCCAAAAAAACCAACCCCCTACCAAAAGAAAAAAATATCTACATTTAACTGAGATCATAGGGTTCTGTTTTTTTCCATTGGATTATTTTGTTTGTTTTGAGGCCGCCCAAGGCAGTCCTTGGAGATTACTCTTGCCTCTACAAGAATTACTACCGAAAAATAAAACAAATTACTCCTGCTCAGGGGACAATATGAGATACCAGAAATTGGACCCAGATTGGCTGCATACAAAGCAAGTGCCTACACACTATACTATCCCTCTAGCCCCTCCATCAGCTTTATTCTACTTAAATAATATTGTTTAATTATTTATAATATTCCATGTATCATATTTTCTTTGTTCACTTATCCTGATAATCTTTAAAATTTTTCCATGTCTTGATGGAAATATCACTGCAATGAATATGATGTACTTAGATATTTTCAAGTTAAGGCTTTAATTTCCTAAAGCTAGATTATCCAGAGGTGAAATGGCTGGACCCACACAGCAATATTGGTTAAGGATGGAGGCCAGAGCAATAATACAGTGGGTAGTGTATTTGCCTTGCACATAGCTGACCTGGTTTGGCTTCCTGGCATCCAATGTAGTCCCCAGAGCCTGCCAGGAGCAATTTTTGAGCACAGAGTCAGGAGTAACCCCTGAGAATCACCAGGTGTAGCCTAAAATATATATATATATATATATATATTAAGCTTTTGAGGAAGGGTATTAAAGTTTGAGTATGATATTTCCTGGTTGTTGTCCCAAAAGTGAGCAGCGATGTTTTCTTCATATCTTTGCTAATTCCTACTCTAACTTATTTTGTTGTTGTGTTTGTTGTGTTTTTAGTCGTTTTAACAGATGTGAGGTGACAGTGTGAGGAAAGCAGAGAATATTCAAAACATAAGTTTGACTATGGAGGACAAAGATATTGAAAAAGTGCAGTAGAGAGTGTGGAGGGATAGCACAGTAGGTAGGGTATTTGCTTTGCATGCAGCCGACCTGGGCTCAATCCCAGCATACCATATGGTCCTTCAAATCTGCCAAGAGTAATTTCTGAGAGAGCCTCCTAAGGGAGTAACCCCTAATCATAAAAGTGAGCCCCTCCCCGTCAAAAAAAAGTGCAGAAAAACTTGCAGGCAATATAGATCATCCATTGGAAACAATATAAATGCATTTTAAAATAGACTAGACAGGGAAACTTGAAGTCAAAGACAGGCTTCCTATGTCAGGACTCTACCAGACAATACTGTTTTGAGAAAACATGCTGCGCTTGTGTGTGTCTGTTTCATATGTACCTTTTCATTATATATATCCATTTTAGTGCCTTTTTATTAACCTTTCTCTTTTCTAAAGAGTGGGCTGCAGATTGCTCAGTTTAAGATGATCAATAAATTCCCTACTGGGCTGATCCTCCGAGGCCCATTTCCAGTGGAACTGCATATATAGTTGATGAAAGCTTCCATCTTTTTCTCCTTCAGACAGACTAAAGGGACAGTGCCAACATTATCATCCATCCTCGCACAGACAAGGTTCCTGATTTCTAATATCAAAGTTGGCTCTTCATTTCTTTGGGTCCGAATTTATAGCAAGTTCTGCATGCATACTTGTAAACTGAATGCATATAGGAATCCTGTGTGTGTGTGTGTGTGTGTGTGTGTGTGTGTGTGTGTGTGTGTGCGTGCCACACAGACAGGTTGGTGTACAAGTATACTGATGCAATAGTTGTAGCTCATGACAAAGCTAAAGAACGTCTCAGTAACTGAACCCCATCAGATTCATTATAAAACTTGTATTTTTTTTTTTTTACCTGTCATTAGAACTGAGTCAAGAAATCACAGTTCAGTGTGTTTGGAAACAGGACCACCGAGAGCTATCCCATCCCTGCAGAACCCCTGGTTTAGTTTGTGCAGGAAAGAGATGCAAGAGCTGCCCAAATTCTGCCCATTCATTGCGTAGATTATTTTGACCTTCCTGCCTCCCCTCTAGGCTCCTTCTCCCAGGGACGATCAAGAGGAAGCTCTGCCGCTGTCTTTGCAAAAAAAAAAAAAAAAAAAAAAAAAAAAAGGACAGACGCTGCGGCTCTGGAGAGGAAACAGCAAATATTTAGGGAGAGCAGAGGTGTGGTACTAAGGCTCCTGGGACGTAGCAGACACTGCGGTGGGCTCCGCAGCTGAGCTGTGGCTCCGCCCAGGACTCTTTAGGGGCGTGGCTATTGGGGCCCCTGGAAACGGCAGCACCTGATTGGCCGAGCTGCGCTGCAGGGGCGGGGCGTCTTCGCAGTGGGCGTGGGCTGCGGAGCCTTGGGGGCGAAGAGCCTGCGAGTATGATGAGGTGGTCGCTGCAGTGAGATGCTCTGGTGAGTTGGGGGGACCTGTTCCACTGCGGGCAGGCTGGGATGGGGAGGGGGTCCCCGTTTGTCATCAGAGGCACTCCCGGGACTGCAGTATGGTCTTTGCACTAGGAGAGGCTCTTGGTATCTGAGCTGGGATCTGGGAATGAATTAACTAACACTGCAGTGCGGTGGCTTTTCTAGGCCAGTTCTGCACCCTTATTTCATTTTCCTTCTCTTCTCTCCAGGTGAGAGGACACTCTTCTTCCCACCCTCGGAGCAGTGAAGGTAAGGAGTTCTTTTGATGGGATAGAGGAGACACCCGTATTTTCAGGGACCTGCAAAAAAAAAAAAAATTGAATTTGGGGGTGGGGGGTAATGAGAAAATTAACCATAGAGGTACAGAAATGTCTTCTAATGATTTTATTCTTTATTATCTTGTTCTATTGTAGCAGCTTTCATTGGTTTTATTTATTTTTCAATCCCTTTGAAACAGGTGCAGAAGACATTTGACAGAGAACAGGGACGTTACATTGGGGGGAAAGGGGCGGGGAGCTCAGGCAGACCCATTGTTTCTGAATGGTGAAGTCATGGTCTTAAGATCTCAGGAGATGGCCCGGATGTGAAGGGCTCTCCTGGATTTATGACCCTCTCTCCTACTCCAATAACCCTCTTCTCCCCATCAGACAACAGCTCCAGCTCATCTCCCCACCTCAAAATCTGTGCCCTACCTGTGTTCCTTTGTATGGTGAGGGAGCTGGCTTTCTCTTTTTTTCTGCTTATTATTCCTGGTATTCAGCTACAGCAATAGAAAGTAGAGCCCTCAGGCAGGCCCTCCGAGAGGCTAAGTGAAGGCTACGTGAATGCCTTTTGTGATATCAAGAAAAGGGCACCCATATTGGCCGTCGTCTTTCTGACCTGGCAAAAATTGTCCCTTCGCTATAAGAGAATTTCATTATTTCTGAAATGTAAGTCCTTGGGTCAAGAGTTAAGTTTAAAGAATCTCAAACGTGTCACTAACTGTATGAAAAGCATAAGCAGAAAATGAGCTCAGGGTCAGGAACCTAGTTTTGTCCCCAGATGGGGTTCTCCAAGATTGGGTATTGGAGATCGTTGAAGATTTTGCCTATTGCTGAGGAAATATATACATATATATATATATATATATATATATATATATATATATATATATATATATCCAGGCATAGTCCATAAACTCATGTCACTTTTCACAGCCTTGTCTACGATTGAAGATCCTATAGATGAGCACTTGAGCCTGAGGTTGATTGCATCATAATCTCCCAAAATGAAGACCTGTTGGACAGTCCAGGTATGTCCCATCCCCTTCTCTCTGTTCATGAACTGGCTGTGGGTTATTTTCAATGAACACAGACCCGAACTCATACCAGCAGCCTCTTACATGGCAGAACTGTCAAACTCTCATTCTCTGTGTCTAAAGCCTCAAGATTTCTTCCAAGGGCCTCTGACTCATGAAAAGGCTTTTTTCTGATGGTTTTTATATTGTGTGATGTTTGTTTTCCTACCCTCTTCCCCCTCCTGTCTTATGACTCAGCAACTGAGCTGCGATGGTGAAAAGGGTACAACAGATACCCCAAATCTGCCTCTGGTAGTAGAAATTAAAATGTCCTTTTGGATGGTGGGAATGAAGAGAAGGAATCTCATCTAAGAATTAGAATGGGAAGGGTTTTCTCCTCTTTTTTACAAACTTATTCCCTGGGAAGACCTTAATGGTGGGACTACTAGATGCCTCTCCGGTTGAATGCAAATAAGAATATCACCTACCTACTAGAAGATGGCTCCATCCTTTAGCTGTAACTCTCTGCTTCTTTCCTTAATGCATTTCCAACACTAGAGGAGCCCTGAGGAAGGACAGTCCAGGTGTACTGCTATGATTCATGATATTTAGAATTTATCCTTTTAAGGCAAAAAGAAACTGAGAGCCCAAATGTAGAGGGATGAAGAGAAAAAAAGCAAGCATCCTTTAGTACTGTGAACCAGGGAGAGATGCAGTTAGCTTGATTTAGAAATGAGTTAGGCACAATGGGGTAGACTGGGACCACTTTAATTTACTGCACATTTATTTTATTTTACTTTGTGTTCTTTCCTGGGTGCACTTTTGCCAACTCTTTGCATTCAAACACCCAAATTCTTTTACCTAGGATCCATATTCCATCAATAAATTTCCACACTCTCCACATCAAAAAAATTTTTCTCTATCTACCCACTCTGTAATCTTAGAAAAAGTAGGCTCAAATTCTCTACACCTGGAGCAGCTTCCACTCTGTAATGGACTTGCATCATGAAGGACTATGAATATATATACATATATATATGAATATATATATTCATACATCAAAAGCCCAGTGACTTTCTAAGCAATATCTAAAACAAATCATCTCAAAAATTCCATGGTGGGAACCAGCAGGTATTTGTTTGGCCGTGGGATAACGCAATATTTGAGGGGATAGTGTGTATGTGTAGGGGGAAATTTTTTATTCTGCCAAGCCTTGGGATTTAGGAATCACCACAAGCTCCTATTACTGGTAAAGAACCTAGGAGAGATTCTATAGCTAGATCTTACCCAAGATAGATGGCTATCCCTTGGGATGATCCATGTCCAGAAGGGATTCTAGAAATTGGATTCTAAAATTAAAGAGTACCACAGGGGATTAAAATGGGAGAGTATACTAGGACAGGAAAGAGAACACTGCAATAATAATGTTCAAACAGGAGGGGTACAAGAAGGGGGTACTGAAAGAAGGTGAAGTGTTACGAAACCATCAGTAGCATGACTATAAACCAGAGTACCAAAAGTTATACAAAAGTCCCTCTCTCCCTCTCGAAGAAGCAGGCTGGTAGATGGAAGGGAATTGGACATTGGCGAAGAGACAGGTGTTGAAATATTTTATGTATGAAACCCAGTTGTGAATAACCTTATAATCCATAGTGACTAGATAATAAAATAATGAAATAAAAATAAACAAGATCCAGGCCTCCTGTGATTGGAATTGGCAATTTCACATTTCCTTCTCCTATGCCTCTCTGCATTTCAGGGTGAATGATAGACAACTGGGCTTTCATTATATGTACATGTGGGTGCTCAAATGCATGAAAATAGTGCATAAATATTTGGGGATTCTTTTACTATATATAAGGCCATGTTAGAAAATAGTATTAAGTTTGATATTCTAAATTATTCATAAGATATAGATGATCCCTGGAACTATTGAGATCAAATATATGCCTTTGAGAAGTAAAATAGTGCCTATCTCTTTCAGCTCTTAGAATCTGTGTTAGCAGGGTTTACCACACAAAGTATATTATTCACCTCACCTAAATCCTTATTTTTTTTTCAGAGCTTCCAGGAGGGCATGTTAGTGCCCCAGGACATGGTCATGATGATGCTGAAGAGCTACCTGTTCCTGAAATTCCTGCTCATCCTAGGATGCCTGAAATTTATTTTTTTCCCGGAGGAGAGTGATGACAGCTATTCCCAGACAGGTGGGTATTCCCTCAGTCTCCAGGAGTCTTGCTTCCCTACCATTGAGAAGAGGGTTTGAAGCAATCTCAACTTAGTTTATCAGGCTCTGAATAGCCCCCCATCTACCTATAGGAGATGAGCTTTTCTCTATCCATGCTTGAATGTAGCTGGCTCTTACCTTTGGAGACATGCTTTGTTGTCTGTGTCCCTAGGCTCCATCAAATGGATGCAGACATGTCCGCTTGAGTTGCATCATTTTGTTCACATTTTTCATACTCCATGTAGGGATACATAGGAGACATCATCTAGAAATGTTTTAAATTGACAAGCTATAAAACAATTTCAGGGGGAACCATGTAACCATACATTCACCTTGACCTTGCCCATTGTCAATGCAGAATGTGCAGTGGCCATTGATTAGGCCGAAATCCTAAAAAGAAATGAAGGCATCAATTTGTCTTCTTGTTTCAATTAACAAATGGATATTGTCATATTTGAGAACTAGAGTTTCTCTCTATATGTGAGCATGTAGTCTCATAGTAAGAAAAGCTAGCTAGAAAGCTACCACTCGTAAAAGCCAAGTTGCTTTTGTAAATACTGTTGGGCCTGGCTTGTGACTCTAGTGCTGAAAATTCTAGTGAATTGCCTCTATTTACTAATAAATCAGGCCCAAGGATAATACAGTAAGATGCTTGCCTACATATGACTGAACCCGGTTCAATGTTCAGCACCAAATATGGTCTCCCAAACCTCATCAGGAATAATACCTGATCACAGAGCCAGAAGTGAGCTCTGAGAATAGCTCTGAGAATGACCCAATACCCAAAGAAAAAAAATCATACCAAACTTATGTAAATAAAACATTCATGTTTTTTTTTCCACTCCCTTTTTCCACCCTTATTGGCCTATTTTCTTTCCAGCTGGGGAGGTCAAATCAAGGCTATGCCTAGAGTAGCTGAATCTGTGTGAAGTGGCTCAATCTAGCCTTTCATAAAAGGGTTGGATTGCCTGACAATTGAAGCCATTTTGCTCTAGTCTCTTTACACCAGAAGATTCTTGTTTTGTCCTTTTGTCATCACTGACCCCAGGTATTTACTGTTTCAGGCCTCTCTCAGCCATCCTCTGGAGAAGCTGCCAACTCTGGCTTGGAAGAGAAGAGACGCTCATTGGGCCTGAAACAAGAAAACCCCGGAAATGATGACGTTGAGCTCAGCAACATGTAGTGTCATTGTAAGAGCAACCACATTATCCCCTTGTGCTGAGATGTTGTTTTCCAAATCAAATAGAATTCTGTCTTCTTTGTGATTGCAAAATAAATAAAATAACTAAATAAATGTATGTACCTGTGATGGAAAGAAATCATTCACAATAAAAATCCTGAGCTTCACAAATGACTATTTTCTTCCAGATTCACATCCAAAACAAACTCAAAAATAGAGAAAGAATAATCTATATCCTAGAGAAATAGTACAGGAGGTAAGATGCTTGCCATGCATGCAGTTGCTCTCTATTTCCAACACCTCATAGTGGGTCCCAAGCATCTCCAGGGGTCATTCCTTAACACAGTGTCAGGAATGGATGATATTCTTCAGCATCATCACAATTCTCACTAGAACACTGTTTCTCTGAGATGAGGGTATATGAACTGTTCAGGTGAAACCACAGTAAAAGGTAGACAGTATTTCAATATCTGTAGACCCAAAATTCTGGCAACTTCTAAATAGAAGTACTATTCATTCTAGGGAGGGTAACGGAGGTGGATTTGAATGGGGTGGGGATTTTTGTTATTTTATTTTTTTTATTTTATGGGGTCGCAGTGGTGCTCAGGTGGTGGTGCTCATGAAATACTCCTGGCTTTGCACTCAGGGATTACTCCTTGACAGAATTTGGGAGTGTTGGGGTTGAACTTAGGTCAGCCATGTACAAGGAAAGCACCTTAACCACTATACTATTGCTCTGATCCCTCATTCCATGTTTTAACAGGTGTTTTCTAAGACTGTATATTTCTAAGACTATATATTCATATTTATATGCAATAAATCAAAATATTTATAGATAGAAACCAACAATTTCAAAGATAGTTACATCCTAATGAACATATCACAGAAGAAGTTTCCAGATCATCAAGAACTCTGATAAATTACCTTACAGACCCTTCTAAAGGCCTATGTCATCTGACTGGGAGTTTGAGAGGTTGTATTTAGGAAAGAGAAGGGACCCTATGACAAATGCTAGCTAGAAATGGCCAAGAACTGGGTGCTGAAAGGAGGTATGCATGCTACCCCTTCAGTAACAATATTGCAAACTACAGTGTCTGAAAGAGAAAAAGGAAAGCGAGTGAGAGAAGAAAAGTGTCTGCCATAGAGGCAGGCTGGGGGAGAGAGGGTGGGAGGGAAAATAGGGACACTGGTGGTAGGAAATGTGCACTGTTAAAAGGATAATTGTTGCAAATTGTATTACTTAAACTCAACCATGAACAACTTTGCAACTGTGTATCTCACAGTGATTCAATGAAAACATTTTAAATAAAGTTGAAAAATGAAAGTTAAAGAATATCTCAATTTTAAAAAAGAAGAAATACTGGGAAAAGGGCCAGAGCAATAATACAGCAAGTAAGGTGTGCCTTGCAAGCTTCCAAGCTTCCAACAGGGTTTGATCTCTGGTACCCTATATAATCTCCTGAACACCACCAGGAATGATCCCTGAATGCAGGGCCAGGAGTTAGCCCTGAGTACTGCTGAGTGTAGCCAAAAAAAAAAAAAAAGACAAAAACAACAAGGGGAAATTTGGTAGGAAGAGGATGCCAGGCACAGAATCTGGATGACTCCCTCTGGAGAATTTCAAAAGGATTTAGTTGTTGGGGGTAGGAAGCATTGGAAGTGGAAGGCTCCCAAACAGTATTCAGGATTCTAACCCAACCAGATAGAAAGTTCAATACAAAGGCCCCAGGAAGCAATGCTGCTCAGACATGGGTGCTGAGGCTACCCAGACCACCAGAGAAAAAGAGAGGAGGGAAGAGAAGAGAGAAAGGGACGGGAGAAAACAAGAGGAAGGGAGAGGAAGGGATAGAAAAAGAAGAAGCAAAGGAGGGACGTGGAAGGGAAAGAGAAAAGGGACGGGAAGAAGAGAGGAGAGAATGGAAGAAGAGGGGAGGGAAGGAGAGAAGAGGGATAAGGTGAGTAGGATAGAGGATAGGGGATGGAAGAAGAGAAGGGGAGGGAAAGAGGAAAAGAGGTGAGAAGCGGGAATGGGAGAGGAGGGAGGAGTTGGGATAGAGGGGAGGTGGTAGGAAAAAGAAGAGAGAAGGGGAAAGGAAGGAAAGGAGCATAGGGGAGATGAGAGGAGGGGTGAACTTAGTAGGGGAGAAGTGGGAACGTAGTGAGGACAGACACATTCTGGGTTGGGTGGTTCCAATGAGGTGTGGGTGACTCATATGATGCATGTAGTAGGCATGACATCTACATGTGCTGGAATGAAGTAAATGTGAACTGTGATGTTATGTTGTGGGATGTGTATGGCCTCCAGGGCCACATTTATTTATACTCAGGGGCCACATGCGGTTCCAAGCAGGAGATCCAAGCCGGGTGGGCCTGGTGCTAGGCAATCACTTTAGCCTCTGTCCTATCTCCAAGAATATTTGGAAAAACCTGGACCCCAGGGAACAATCCTGCTCCATGAGCATCCCCAGAGAGTTTAGGGGCAATGAAAAACTGTGCACCAAGTGAGAGGAAGCTTCCAGAAAGAAAAGCCCCACTGCCCGCTCACCAGCCAAGGGACTTCTCAAGAGCTTTTCCTGAGTTGGATATAACTATTAGCGATTCCACAGGCCAAATACCATGGATCTGGCCAGCCTGCTCTTCATAGTCGCCCTTTTGTGGTGTCAGACGTGCTGTCTTAGCGACTGGTGATTTTATTTCACCTAGAGAGGAAAATGGGTTTGGAGCTCAGCGATGGGCCAGAATCCAGCCCGTTTACCAACAGGAGCCCTAAAATCCCCCATCAATTGTCATGCAAAAAAATTGCAGAGTCCTTCCAACTCCTTTGTTGTGGATCGGGGCTCCTGCATTGTTTCCAGGCTTCCAGAATATAAGGTGGGGCTCTCCCCTCACCCCCAGCTATAGCTCATGGTTCCACCCGCCCCTCCTCGCAGTCTACCCCACCCCAGCAGCGTCAACCACTCCCACACCCCTGCACCACTAACCCAAGCATCTCACTGCAGTGACGACCTGAAAAACTCAGTCTCTCTGCCGCCCCCTCCCAACGGCTCCGTAACACACGCCCACAGAGAGGACGCCCCGCCCCTGCAGCGCAGTTCGGCCAATGAGATGATGCCATTTCCCACACCCACCGCAGCTTTTGCCAAGCTTCTGCAGTCATCATACACTCACACACACACTCCGCAGAAGCAGCCATGCCACACACCCCATTCAGCATTTGGACAGCTCCCTTTCTTGGAGAAGCTGACAGTGGGGGGGACCCGTGCTCACAAACAAGAATTATCTGTGGTTCTTTCATAACCACAATGAAATTTCATTTCATAATGAATCTAATAATAAGCTGAATTATTGAGACAGTCCCTGGGTCATACCTTTATCCTGAGCTGGAGCTGTTGCATCAGTTTTATTCGTTTTCCACCACACTCACGCGCACCTCCAGACAAATATATTTAATTAGGAGTACACAGTTAACATTACTATTTAGTCATCCAAGAACTACTTATTGGGTTTCAATAGGATCTCAGTTACTCTCTATAGCGCTAGATATGCGATAGCAAATACAATCAAGGCCTTGATCCCATGGGCTTTGCAAGTCATTAGAATTTATGAATACTAAACATGGAAATAAGTAAATTCTCACTTCACATAGGGATAAGTACCATAAAAAGCACACCAGGGTTGTCAAGAACACTTGATTACGGAGTATAGTAAGAAGGAAAGAAAATAAGTGAAGGAGAAGAAAGACAAATGTGAAATGGGCCAAGGGAATTCAGGTGCATCAGTGGTGGTAAGAAAGGACAGGACTAAATATTCATGTGCTGGAGGAATGTACAAGAAAAAGGGTTTTGCCTTGCACAAGGCCGACCTGGGTTTGATCCCTCTGACCCGGGTTTGATACCCAGCATCCCATATGGTTCCCAGAACAAACCAGGAATAACCCATGAGTGCAGAGCCAGGAGTAGCCCCTGATCACCCCCTAGGTATGGCCCAAAAACAAATAAAAAATAACTAAATGTCCAAGCCACAGAATAAACAATGAAATCATGAGACTAAATCTTTAACAACCAAACTTAAAAAATGGCCCTGTTATACTGGCAGGTGGGGGTGACATAGGATGGACTCTGGGAACATAGGTGGAGGGAGTGATGGGATTAGTGCTGAAACATTGTGTGTCTAAAACCCAACTATAAATAACTTTGTAGATCACAATGATTTAAATTTTACAAATGTTTAAAGAACACCAAAAATATGCTCTAAAATGCAAAGTAGTGATTTGGGTAGAGATATTGGAATTTTGCAGGAGAATTTAAAAAACAGTAATCAGTTTACTCAAGAATAACTGGAGAGTTCCAGAGATAAACCACAAATAGTCTGGGTAGGAGTTATGTAATTCAAACTGATATGAGAGGCCTCACCAAGGGATAGTTAGTTTTTATTTTATTTTAGGCACTGTGGTTTACAATACATTCTAGCACCAGACCCTCTGCCAGGGTGCTCACTTCCCTCCACAACTGTCCTAATGTCCCCTTTTCTGTCCCCCATTCCTCCTGAAATAATATACTTTCTATTAAAGACCAGTCCTCAGGGCCAGAGAGGTGGAGTGGAGTGGTAAGGAGTCTGCCTTGCCGAAGCTAGCCTAGGACAGACCGAGGTTCGATCCTCCTGCGTCCCATATGGTCCCCCAAGACAGGAGCAATTTTTGAGCACATAGCCAGGAGTAACCCCTGAGAGGCACCAGGTGTGACCCTAAATAAATAAATAAATACCAGTTTTTAATTTCTACTGCTTTGGCATTTGTTATTTCCTTACTACAAATATATTATTTAAAATGAGAACTAGGGGCCGGAGAGATAGCATGAAGGTAAGGCATTTGTCTTTCATGCTGAAGGACAGTGGTTTGAATCCCAGCATCCCATATGGTCCCCTGTGCCTGCCAGGGGCAATTTCTGAGCATAAAGCCAGTAGTAACTCCTGAGCACTGCTGGGTGTGACCCAAAAACCAAAACTAAAACAAAACAAAATAAAATGATAACTAAATGAAGTGACTTTTACAGGAAACTAGAGATAATAGAATATTTAGTGCAAGATCTTCAAATAAACAAAATCATCTCTTTAGTAAAATTAACAATGAAGTACTAAAGGATGGCCAGTTTGCCTCTTTACTTCTCACATGTAAACACTTCCTATGTCTATCTGTTTTATGAACACAAAAAGAGTTTGTGTATATATCCATTGAGTGGAAGAGTAACAACAGAGCAGCACCAAGCAATTTGTAGGGTAGGGGCCAGATGACACATGGTGTCCACCAGTATAAGAAATCCATTCAAAAAAAAAAAAGAAATCCATTCAAGATGCAGTCATGCAATTTGCTGCAATATGAATGAAACTGGAAGATATTATAGTAAATGATGTAAGCCAAAAAATAACGATGTAAGCCAGAAGGAGGATAAATACAGAATGATATCATTCATATGTGTGGTATTTAGAATAACTGCATAAAGGAAGGCAATGGTTTAAATGGGGCTTGTCGAGAACATTCTAGGCCCCAGAGTATAGTGATGAGAAGGAAAAAAATTGAGTGAAAGAGAAGAAACACAAATGTAAAAGTATGGGGCTAAAGAGTCTCAGCTGCATTAGTGGTGTTAAGTACAAAATTAAATAACCAAGCCCGAGTCAACAATAATGAAAACATGAGACCCAATCTTTAACAACCAAATTTAAACATGGGCCTGTTATGCTGGAGGTTGTGCTGGGGGTGGGGGAGTATGGGATGTACTCTGGAAACATTGGTGGAGGAGGTTGACATTGATGTAAGATTGATTCTGAAACATTATATGTCTAAAACCCGACTATGAATAACTTTGTAAATCACAATGGTTTAAATAAAAATTTAAAAGAAGAAATCCATTCAATAGAAAGTCTGTGGGTGGGTGTTTAGAAGCAAGACTCAAGATACAAACTAAATTTAAATTTTGTCTCTAGCTGACAGAAAAAGAATAATTTATAGAAGAGAAATATCAGGGAGCTGGAGCAATAGTCTTAGTGGGGAAGGTGCTTGCCTTGCATTCGACTAACCTGGCATCCTATATGGTCCCCCAAGCCTTCCCTGGGAAACTAATAGAGACTTGTAATGATCCAGCCTTTCTTGAACAAAAAATAGCAATAGAGGATCAGGATAGGGCAAAGAAAACTTGATATCCTTTTGAAAGTGACGAATGAGGAACATGGTAGTTATGTTAAGTAACTTTAAAAATTGCAGTAACTTTAACCTGAATTAAGGAAATAGTGGCTAGGAAAGATGAGGTGCAGGAACTGAGAAAGTAAAATCCAACATTTTGCTAAACTGGATGGGTTTGCTGATATCAAGTGGCAATGGAAGGTGTGAATCTGGATTTGAGTGTTGTGAAGGTACATATTTGACAACTTTCAAGGTATAGACATAAGTGAGGCAATGGATTTTAGGGGGAAGCTAATGATTAAGGAAGACTAAAGAGATTGGTGGCGATCCCTGAAGATGTCTACACCTGGAGAATGAATACAGAAATCACAACACGGTAGAATATAAGAAAAGCGATTGACATAGAAAGACTATCAACAGACTAAGAAACACTGAAGGAGAAATCAACTTCATGAATGCTGCAGTAAGATCCAGACAAAGAGAGAAAAGGTTGCTACATTTCTTTTTTTTGTGATGATTCTGAGGAATAGAAGAGGTTACATTTGCTGAATTTATTTAGATAGGTGGAAGATAAAAAAAATTGTGGAAAGTGAGTGATTAGAGATCTTATGAAAGGAGGGAATTGGAGTTGATGGAAGCTATTTGTTTGATGATTTACAAGACATGAGATACTCAGATTTATTTATATATTGAATAAATTATATATAAAGTTATTTTATATAAGTTATAATATAAACAATTTATTCCATTATTTTTTTTTAATTTTTTTTTATTTAAACACCTTGATTACATACATGATTGTGTTTGGGTTTCAGTCATAAAAGGAACACCACCCATCACCAGTGCAACATTCCCATCACCCAAGTCCCAAATCACCCTCCTCCCCACACAACCCCCGCCTGTACCCTAAACAGGCTCTACATTTCCCTCATACATTCTCAATATTAGGACAGTTCAAAATGTAGTTATTTCTCTAACTAAACTCATCACTCTTTGTGGTGAGCTTCCTGAGGTGAGCTGGAACTTCCAGCTCTTTTCTCTTTTGTGTCTGAAAATTATTATTACAAGGGTGTCTTTCATTTTTCTTAAAACCCATAGATGAGTGAGACCATTCTGCGTTTTTCTCTCTCTCTCTGACTTATTTCACTCAGCATAATAGATTCCATGTACATCCATGTATAGGAAAATTTCATGACTTCATCTCTCCTGACAGCTGCATAATATTCCATTGTGTATATGTACCACAGTTTCTTTAGCCATTCATCTGTTGAAGGGCATCTTGGTTGTTTCCAGAGTCTTGCTATGGTAAATAGAGCTGCAATGAATATAGGTGTAAGGAAGGGGTTTTTGTATTGTATTTTTGTGTTCCTAGGGTATATTCCTAGGAGTGGTATAGCTGGATCGTATGGGAGCTCGATTTCCAGTTTTTGGAGGAATCTCCATATCGCTTTCCATAAAGGTTGAACTAGACAGCATTCCCACCAGCAGTGGATAAGAGTTCCTTTCTCTCCACATCCCCGCCAACACTGTTTATTCTCATTCTTTGTGATGTGTGCCATTCTCTGGGGTGTGAGGTGGTATCTCATCGTTGTTTTGATTTGCATCTCCCTGATGATTAGTGATGTGGAACATTTTTTCATGTGTCTTTTGGCCATGCGTATTTCTTCTTTGTCAAAGTGTCTGTTCATTTCTTCTCCCCATTTTTTGATGGGGTTAGATGTTTTTTTCTTGTAAAGTTCTGTCAGTGCCTTGTATATTTTGGAGATTAGCCCCTTATCTGATGGGTATTGGGTGAATAGTTTCTCCCACTCAGTGGGTGGCTCTTGTATCCTGGGCACTATTTCCTTTGAGGTGCAGAAGCTTCTCAGCTTAATATATTCCCATCTGTTAATCTCTGCTTTCACTTGCTTGGAGAGTGCAGTTTCCTCCTTGAAGATGCCTGTAATGTCCTGTAGTGTTTTGCCTATGTGCTGTTCTATATATCTTATGGTTTTGGGGCTGATATCGAGGTCTTTAATCCATTTGGATTTTACCTTTGTACATGATGTTAGCTGGGGGTCTAAGTTTAATTTTTTGCAAGTGGCTATCCAATTGTGCCAACACCACTTGTTGAAGAGGCTTTCCCTGCTCCATTTAGGATTTCCTGCTCCTTTATCAAAAATTAGATGGTTGTATCTCTGGGGAACATTTTCTGAGTATTCAAGCCTATTCCACTGATCTGAGGACCTATCCTTATTCCAATACCATGCTGTTTTGATAACTGTTGCTTTGTAGTACAGTTTAAAGTTGGGAAAAGTAATTCCTCCCATATTCTTTTTCCCAATGATTGCTTTAGCTATTCGAGGGTGTTTATTGTTCCAAATGAATTTCAAAAGTGTCTGATCCACTTCTTTGAAGAATGTCATGGGTATCTTTAGAGGGATGGCATTAAATCTGTATAATGCCTTGGGGAGTATTGCCATTTTGATGATGTTAATCCTGCCAATCCATGAGCAGGGTATGTGTTTCCATTTCCGTGTGTCCTCTCTTATTTCTTGGAGCAGAGTTTTATAGTTTTCTTTGTATAGGTCCTTCACATATTTAGTCAAGTTGATTCCAAGATATTTGAGTTTGTGTGGTACTATTGTGAATGGGGTTGTTTTCTTAATGTCCATTTCTTCTTTATTACTGTTGGTGTATAGAAAGGCCATTGATTTTTGTGTGTTAATTTTGTAGCCTGCCACCTTGCTATATGAGTCTATTGTTTCTAGAAGCTTTTTGATAGAGTCTTTAGGGTTTTCTAAGTAGAGTATCATGTCATCTGCAAACAGTGAGAGCTTGACTTCTTCCTTTCCTATCTGGATTCCCTTGATATCCTTTTCTTGCCTAATCGCTATAGCAAGTACTTCCAGTGCTATGTTGAATAGGAGTGGTGAGAGAGGACAGCCTTGTCTTGTGCCAGAATTTAGAGGGAAGGCTTTCAGTTTTTCTCCATTGAGGATAATATTTGCCACTGGCTTGTGGTAGATGGCCTTCACTATATTGAGAAAGGTTCCCTCCATTCCCATCTTGCTGAGAGTTTTGATCAAGAATGGGTGTTGGACCTTATCAAATGCTTTCTCTGCATCTATTGATATGATCATGTGGTTTTTATTTTTCTTGTTATTGATGTTGTGTATTATGTTGATAGATTTACGGATGTTAAACCAGCCTTGCATTCCTGGGATGAAACCTACTTGATCGTAGTGGATGATCTTCTTAATGAGGCATTGAATCCTATTTGCCAGGATTTTGTTGAGGATCTTTGCATCTGCATTCATCAGTGATATTGGTCTGTAATTTTCTTTTTTGGTAGCGTCTCTGTCTGGTTTAGGTATCAAGGTGATGTTGGCTTCATAAAAGCTATTTGGAAGTGTTTCTGTTTGTTCAATTTCATGAAAGAGTCTTGCCAAGATTGGCAGTAGTTCCTCTTGGAAAGTTTGATAGAATTCATTAGTGAATCCATCTGGACCTGGGCTTTTGTTTTTCGGCAGACATTTGATTACTGTTTTAATTTCATCAATGGTGATGGGGGTGTTTAGATATGCTACATCCTCTTCCTTCAACCGTGGAAGATTATAAGAGTCCAAGAATTTATCCATTTCTTCCAGGTTCTCATTTTTAGTGGCGTAGAGTTTTTCAAAGTAGTTTCTGATTACCCTTTGAATCTCTGTCATATCAGTAGTGATCTCTCCTTTTTCATTCCTGATACGAGTTATCAAGTTTCTCTCTCTCTCTTTCTTTGTTAGGTTTGCCAGTGGTCTATCAATCTTGTTTATTTTTTCAAAGAACCAACTTCTGCTTTCGTTGATCTTTCGGATTGTTTTTTGAGTTTCCACTTCGTTGATTTCTGCTCTCAGCTTTGTTATTTCCTTCTGTCTTCCTGTTCTTGGGTCCTTTTGTTGAGCATTTTCTAGTTCTATTAGCTGTGTCATTAAGCTACTCAGGTAAGCTCCTTCTTCCTTCCTGATGTGTGCTTGCAAAGCTATAAATTTTCCTCTCAGTACTGCTTTTGCTGTGTCCCATAAGTTCTGAGAGTTTGTGTCTTTATTGTCATTTGTTTCCAGGAACCTTTTTATTTCCTCCTTGATTTCATCTCGGACCCACTGGTTATTGAGCATGAGGCTGTTTAACTTCCAGGTGTTAAAGTGTTTCTTCTGAGTCCCTTTGGAGTTCACAAATAATTTCAGAGCCTTGTGGTCAGCGAAGGTAGTCTGCAAAATTTCTATCCTCTTGATCTTATGGAGGTATGTTTTATGTGCCAGCATGTAGTCTATTCTGGAGAATGTACCATGTACATTGGAGAAGAATGTGTATCCAGGTTTCTGGGGATGGAGTGTCCTATATATATCCACTAGGCCTCTTTCTTCCATTTCTCTCCTCAGGTCTAGTATATTCTTGTTGGGTTTCAGTCTGGTTGACCTGTCCAGTGTTGACAAAGCCGTGTTTAGGTCCCCCACAATTATTGTGTTGTTGTTGATATTATTTTTCAGATTTGTCAGCAGTTGTATTAAATATTTTGCTGGCCCCTCATTCGGTGCATATATGTTTAGGAGAGTGAATTCTTCCTGCTCTACGTACCCCTTGATTAATATAAAATGTCCGTCTTTGTCCCTTACAACCTTCCTGAGTATAAAGTTTGCATTATCTGATATTAGTATGGCCACTCCAGCTTTTTTATGGGTGTTGTTTGCTTGGATAACTTTTCTCCAGCCTTTTATTTTGAGTCTATGTTTGTTCTGACTATTCAGGTGCGTTTCTTGTAGGCAGCAGAAGGTTGGATTGAGTTTTTTGATCCATTTAGCCACTCTGTGTCTCTTAACTGGTGCATTTAGTCCATTGACGTTGAGAGAAAGAATTGTCCTGGGATTTAACGCCATCTTTATTTCAAAATTTGGTGTGTCTTTTGGGTAGTCTTGTCTTAGATTAGGTCTTTCAGTTTTTCTCTTAAGACTGGTTTTGTGTCTGTGAAGTTTCTGAGCTGTTTTTTTGTCTGTGAAACCATGTATTCTTCCATCAAACCGGAAAGTGAGTTTTGCTGGGTATAGTATTCTGGGTGAAGCATTCATTTCATTCAGTCTTGTCACAATATCCCACCACTGCTTTCTGGTATTGAGCGTTTCTGGTGACAGGTCTGCTGTAAATCTCAGGGAAGCTTGCTTGAACATGATTTCCCCTTTTGATCTTGCTGTTTTCAGAATTCTGTCTCTATCTGTGGGATTTGTCATTGTGACTAGGATGTGTCTTGGGGTGGTTTTTCTGGGGTCTCTTTTGGTTGGTACTCTTCGGGCATGCAGGATTTGATCACATATATTCTTTAGCTCTGGAAGTTTCTCTTTAATGATGTTCTTGACCATTGATTCTTCCTGGAAATTTTCTTCCTGGGTCTCTGGGACTCCAATGATTCTTAAGTTGTTTCTGTTGATCTTATCATAGACTTCTATTTTCGTCTGTTCCCATTCTTTGACTAATTTTTCCATTGTCTGCTCATTTGCTTTAAGTTTTTTGTCCAATCTCTCCTGCTGTATGGAATTGTTATGTATCTCATCTTCCACAGCACCAAGTCTATTCTCAGCTTCTGATACCCTGTCCCAGAGCTTATCCATTTTGTCATTCACTTCGTTTACTGAGTTTTTCAGGCCTGTTAGTTGACATGTTATTTCAGTTTGGAGTTTTGTCATTTCTGCCTTCATATTTTCTTGGTTCTTATTAGTGTTCTGTTCAACTCGATCCATGGTTTCTTGGAGTCTGTTGAGCACCTTCCATATTGCTAGTCTAAAGTCCTTATCTGAGAGGTTGATTAGTTGTTCAGTCATTATCTGGTCCTCAGAATTGTCATCTTCATTCTCTATGTCTGATGCTGGCCTGCGCTGTTTCCCCATTGTCACATTTGTATTGTGGGTTTTTCTACGTGTTGTAGTGGTATTCATTGTCTATATGATGTAGGCAGCACACTCCTCTGGCTCCTCCCTTTCTGGATGGGCTGACTTGCCTCTAAGGGAGGGGAGTCCTCCGTGGATGAAGCCTCACACTGGGTCAAATCTTAGGCCTGAGCATGTAACAGAGAAGACAGTCCAGAGAGAAATGTTTGCTTCTGTGATATAGCGCCGTTCTTAGTGTGATTTTTCCTTCTTGTTGCAATGGAGTTCTTTCCTTAGAAAGAGTGCACGGCCGCGTAGCGAAGCGGAGCGGCCGTGCTCCTCTGAGCCTCTTTTTGCCCCACTCGCAAGAGTTTCACGCAAGAGGACAGTAGACAGACATAGACAGGTCACACTCACAGTCTTTCACAGCTGAGCCCCACTGGGCTGGTGTACTTTCGGGATTTTCCCCGCCTGGTGTCACACACAGGGAGCCAGCTTTTGCAAAGGATAGCCGGTTTTTATGCTCTGAAGTCCCTCCCTGAAAATGGCGTCTGGGCGAGCGAGGTTTCTGGAGGCTCTTTTTGCCCCACTCGCAAGAGTTTCACGCAAGAGGACAGTAGACAGACATAGACAGGTCACACTCACAGTCTTTCACAGCTGAGCCCCACTGGGCCGGTGTACTTTCGCGGATTTTCCCCGCCTGGTGTCACACACAGGGAGCCAGCTTTTGCCTATTCCATTATTTATAAGAATAAACCCTTGGGAAGTTAAGGCAATAGCACAATGGATAGGGCATTTGCCTTGCATGTAGCCAACCAGGATTCAATTCTCAGCATCTCATATGGTCCCGAGCCTGCCAGGTATAATTTCTGAGCACAAAGACAGAAGCAACCCCTGAGCACTACCAGGTGTGGTCCAAAAAAAAAAGAAAAGAATAAACCTGGAGGATCAGAGACAATAATATAGCAGGTAAGGTGTAAACCTTGCAGACTGGCAACCAACCCAGATTCAATCCCCAGCACTCTATATGGTTCCCCCGAGCCCTGTTAGGAGATTCTTGAGTACAAAACCAGGAGTAATGCCTGAGCACCACCATGTGTGCCCCCCTCAAAAAAATAAACAAAACAAGATAAAAGAATAAGCCAGGAGAAATGAGACATTAACAGTGGAAAAAAAAGAGAGCACACTTGAAAATATGAAGATTTTTGACACAGTGAGTACAATTATGACCCTTAGGCTGAGCAGAGAACTACCCAGGATAATAAGGATATTATCCACTAACCTAGAAGGCTACATTAAAAGCATGTGCATTGTACAAAAACCAGGAGTCTGTAGGGTTAGTAAAAGGAAGATAAGAAGATCCCCACTGACTCCAGAGAAAATGTAAAAGATAATTTTTAAAAGAGATATGCATATGTATCTGACAAGTAAAATGGAACTTAGAAGCCAAGGAGTAGAGTAGATGGAAAGTTCTCATTTGCCCTTTAGTCTGAACCAGTATATTCAGAACTAGGCTAGCAACATAAATGCCTGCTATTCTCCACCTGCCTTTTTCATTAGTCCAGTAAAGCAAATTGGCTTCAACTAGGTCTGGAGTAGTCTAGGTAAGGTTCACAACAGAGGCAGGGAAGTTAAAGGTTATAGTCAAAGGAGAATTATTATAATGTTAAATAAAATTATCTAGCATGAGAGCCAGAGTGGTGGCACAAGCAGTAAGGCATCTGCCTTGCCCGCACTAGCCTGGGACTAACTGCAAATTTGGTCCCCCAGCATCCCATATGGTCCCCCAAGCCAGGGGCAATTTCTGAGCACATAGACACGAGTAACCCCTGAGCATCACCAGGTGTGGGCCAAAACACAAAATAAAAAAAAATTATTTAACATGTTTAAGAAAAAATGTAAGTCATGAGAAAGTAAAAAAAAAAGGGGGAGAAAGATTCAGCATCCATGAGGCTGAGAAATTGTTAAGAATGAGCATGTAGGGAACGAGAGATAGCGTGGAGAAAGAGTTTGCTTTGCATGCAGAAGGACGGTGGTTTGAATCCTGCCATCCTATATGGTCCCCCAAGCCTGCCGGGAGTGATTTCTGAAAATAGAGCCAGGAGTAACCCCTGAGCACTGTTGCGTGTGACCCCCCCAAAAAAAAAAAAGAATAAGCATATAGAGATACACTTTGTTCAAATAAGAAACAGCAGTCAGGAAATGGTTAAAGAAACCAAGACTATCAGATATACAGTTATTGTTGGCCAAAGGGATACAAATAAACAGAGATGGAATGCGAGGAGGAAAAGTGATTAGAAATAAAGAACTCAATGAATCAAGAGGACAGCAGCTGTCTTAGTCATGTCTAAGGGTATTGGAGTAATTCCTGCTGATTTTAGGGGAAGGATGGAGACAAAGAACTTAGAATGACTGCAGAGGTGCTACAGACCTCACTGTTGTAAGAGAAATGATCAGAAGGGTGGATGATAACAGCGACAAATGATCAATGATAGTAATTTTAGAAACATGAATGTGGAAGGGAGGAAGGAAGAACTGACTATGGAAGAAGGGGATTGGAGTTGAAGGGGAATATTCATTTGGTCATTGTTCAATGTTTTTCAAGACTGAGATTTTCAGGTTCTTTAATATATTACTAAGACTAAATCTGAAGCACACCTATTCAAAGTCTTGGTCTAGAAGAAACTGTTGAAACACAATAGATTCACTTCCTAAAGAAATCATTGTTATCAGGGAGGGAATCAGGCTTTAATCAGAATATGAACTGAGGAGAGCAGAGGTGGTGAAGGAAATTTGTAGGTTAAGGGCTCCAAATTTTATCAGGGCCTGTAGATGAGTTTAAAAGAATGGAAATGGAGCTGGAGTGATAGCACAGTGGTAGGGCGTTTGCCTTGCACACAGTCTACTTGGGACAGATCCTGGCTCAATGCCTGGCATCGCATATGGTCCCCCAAGCCTACCAGGAGTAATTTCTGAGCACAGATCCAGGAGTGACCCTGAGTGCCACTGAGTGTAGCCAAAAGATCAAAAAATAAAAAGAGAGTGTGTGGAAATGAATGGAAATGAGGGAAACAAAGAGGTCCTGGGAATAAAAGAGATCATGAGAGAGGATAAAGGATCAGCCATGAAAACTGGGGTGCTGAGGCTTCTCAGAAAAGATTAAGTTGGAGCTGGAGCAATAGCACAGTGATAGGGTGTTTTCCTTGCACGCAGCTGCCCAAGACGGACCTGGGTTTGATCCGGTTGCTCCATATGGTCCCCCAGCCAGGAGCAATTTCTGAGCGCATAGTCAGGAATAACCCTTGAGAGTCACCAGGTGTGGTCCTAAAACAAAAAGAAGAGGGGCCGGAGAGATAGCATGGAGGTAAAGCGTTTGCCTTTCATGCAGGAGGTCATCGGTTCGAATCCCGGCGTCCCATATGGTCCCCCCGTGCCTGCCAGGAGCAATTTCTGAGCCTGGAGCCAGGAATAACCCCTGAGCACTGCCGGGTGTGACCCAAAAACCACAAAAAAAAAAAAAAAAAGAAGAATGAGGAGGAGGAGGAGGAGGAGGAGAAAAAGAAGAAGAAGGAGGAGGAGGAGGAGGAGGAGAAGGAGGAGAAGGAGGAGAAGAAGAAGAAGAAGAAGAAGAAGAAGAAGAAGAAGAAGAAGAAGAAGAAGAAGAGAGAAGGAGGAGGAGGAGGAGGAGGAGGAGGAGGAGGAGAAGAAGAAGAAGAAGAAGAAGAAGAAGAAGAAGAGAAGAAGAAGAAGAGAAGAAGAAGAAAGAAGAAGAAGAAGAAGAAGAAGGAGGAGGAGGAGGAGGAGGAGGAGAAGGAGGAGGAGGAGAAAAGAAAAAAGAAGAAGAGGAAGAAGGGGAAGAAGGAGGAGGAGGAGAAGGAGGAGAAGAAGGAGGAGGAGGAGAAGAAGGAGGAGAAGGAGGAGGAGAAGGAGGAGAAGGGAAAGAAGAAGAAGAAGAAGAAGAAGAAGAAGAAGAAGAAGAAGAAGAAGAAGAAGAAGAAGGAGGAGGAGGAGGAGAAGGAGGAGAAGAAGAAGAGAAGAAGGAGGAGGAGGAGGAGAAGGAAACGGAGGAGAAGAAGAAAAGAAGAGAAGAATAAGAAGAAGGAGGAGAAGGAAAAGAAGAAGGAGAAGGAGGAGGAGGAGAAGAAGAAAAGAAGAGAAGAAGAAGGAGGAGGAGGAGAAAGGAAAAGAAGAAGGAGAAGGAGGAGGAGAAGGAGGAGGAGAAGAAGAAAAGAAGAGAAGAAGAAGGAGGAGGAGGAAAAAAAGAAGGAGGAGGAGGAGGAGGAGAAGAAGAAGAAGAAGAAGAAGAAGAAGAAGAAGAAGAAGAAGAAGAAGAAGAAGAAGAAGAAGAAGAAGAAGAAGAAGAAGAAGAAGAAGAAGAAGAAGAGATCAAGCTGCACATCTAGGGGACCAGGACATTCATGGCAGCAGTCTGCCATGAAGTAGGAGGCAAGAAGACCAATGAATTGTTCTGACAGGCTGTATTTACTGCTGGCTCTGCCGGCTCTGGCTCTGCTCAGCATTCAGGTCTCATCCTGCATTCGGCCTCATCACTTCCTCCTGTGGCCATGGGGAACTTCCGCAACAGACTCAGCATTTTCCCTCTCACCTTCATATCTGTGCCCACCAAGGTCATTTCCCCTTTTCTTTTTCATTCTTCTCCTCACCATCTACAATTGGTTCTTTTATCCCAAATCTATAACTCCCCTTAAGGATTCATCACATTGGAGCTCTCTAACAGAAACTTTAGCATTAGATAAGAAGCTCCAGAAATACAGACACTAAATTCTTTTCTCTCCCAACAAATAAATGTGTTCCTCCAAGATACCCTTTACTGGGGTCAGAGTAATAGTTCAGCAAGTTACACACAGCCAACCCAAGGTCGATCCCTGGCATCTCATATGACCCCCTGAGGACCACCAGGAGTAATTCCTGAGTACTGAGGCAGAAGTAACTCCTGAACACCATCAGATGCCCCCCCCCAAAATAAAAAAAAGAGACCCATTGCTATTGACCTTCAGAATCAAGTGAGCATATGGGTTATGTAGACTGTATACATAGACGTGTATATGTAGATGCATTTTAGTGTAAAATACCATGAGCATTTGAGAGTAAAATACAATTTCAAAATACCATAAGAGAAAAAGTAATGAAGAATGAGTACTAACACTGCCCTCCTTCTTTTAAAGTATTGGATATATTATTTCCTCCTCATACTCAGCAAATTTTTGGAAAAAAACTTTTTTGGTTTTTGGGCCACACCCAGAGGCACTCAGAGGTTAATCCTGGCTCTGCACTCAGAAATCACTCCTGGCAGGCTCAAGGGATCATATGGGATGCCAGAATTTGAACCCAAGCCTGTTCTGAGTTGGTTGCAGGCAAGGCAAATGCCCTACCACTGTGCTATCACTCCAGACCCCAATTTTTGGAAAATTTATCAGAGTATTAAATAAGCTCTTTACAAGCTTATTACAATCCATTATTTTCTTGTAAACTGTTATAAGCACAGGTTCCTAATTTTGTTTTATCTTGTCCTGTTTCCAGGCCATGCCTGGTGGTACCGAGTATACTTGTGATTACTCAGACATTATCCCAATAGTGCTTGGAAGACAAAATGCAGTGCCATTTATCAGCCAAAAGCAAGGCCAGCACCTTACCTCTCTCTCTCTCTCTCTCTCTCTCTCTCTCTCTCTCTCTCTCTCTCTCTCTCTCTCTCTCTCTCTCTCTCTCACTCACTCACTTTCAACAGGTTTACATTTAGCTTTGTTTTGTGAATTAAGTATCATCACCCTATAGAGCCAGAGAGATAGCACAATGGCAAGGTGTTTGCTTTGCATGAAGAAGGATGGTGGTTCAAATCCTGGCATCCCATATGATCCCCGGAGCCCACCAGGGGCGATTTCTGAACTTAGAGCCAGGAGTAACCCCTGAGCACTGCCGGGTGTGACCCAAAAACAAAAACAAAACAAAAAAAATTATCACCCTAACTTTACTGTGTAGACTTATCCGAAACCCATCATTTAGATTCTTATATACAAAACTTCGCTAACTAGAGGGTTAAACAGGAGAAATAGACCAAGTCACCTCCATGACATAAACTTCCTCTCTTGAAAAGCATAACTGTCTCTCCAAGGGTCAGAGGTCCAGAGAGAGGAGTCGGTTTCCCAACACTAGATTCTGTCCACCCACTGAGGACTAGAACCTTCCCAAAGAGCAACAGGAAAAGTCAAAGTTCCCACTATTCCTTCAGCCAGGCTGATGGCAGATGATAGCCAAGGTAGAGCCCTCCATAGGGCTGCAGCCCACACTGCTCAGGTCTCACTAGAGAATATTTCATCTACCTTGCACACTCCTTGTTCTTACTCATCAACCTGAGGGCCGGGAACTCTAGAATGATAGGGGGAGGCCAGGTACTGAGCACTTTGTACCATGCCCTGAGTGTAGTCCTGTCTCAGAGAGGTTGTCCTCATTACAGGCCTGGGAGGTGGGCCCCATGGGTGGCAGGATGGAAACTGCCCCTCTTTCCCAGAGCCTTAACTGTGTGTGTCTGCAGCTCTATTTCTATCACTACTATGCAGTGAGAAATGAAAATGGATGGAGAAAGAGAACAGGGATTAACTGGAAGAACATGGAAGAACCCGATGGCCACCAACTGGACAGCAGTAGGAGGAAACAGGATGACTGAGGAAAGTGTCTTGTCTCTTGGACTGCATTTAGAAAAAGGGAAGTGTATCAATATTGTTGGAAAGCATTGTAGGGTAATTGTAGGGCAATGAGAATTCCTGAAGCCAGGCTCTCAGAGAGAAGGGAAAGGCACAGGTGAGTCACTTTAATAGCCTAGTTGAGTCCCTGAAAATCTTAGTTTTCCCAGGCACATAAGGCTCAGGCAGGAGGAACAGTTCAGGGGTTTGGGTGCTCAAAGCAATCACGGGGTGATTCCACAAGGACTCAGTCCCTTCCTAAGCAGTGAAATCGGGCTTTGCACTTCTCAGCACCTCCTTCCACCCAGCCTGCTCCCTTAGAGAGAACTTAGAACTGACGACAGGGAATTTAGGCACTGGCCAGATTCCAGTACGAGGGACCAAGTGCCCACTAGTCTCCAAAATATGCATCTGTACTTGTCCCTCACTGAGAGGGGCCAATTTTTTTTCAGGAACCCCACCTAAACAGATAGCTTGAACTTCTTTTTGCTGACAAATACCTCTTGAGCAGGGCAGTCTCAGACTCCTGACTGTGGCCCAGAATTCTTTTTTTTTTGGGGGGGGGGGGAATTCTTACTCGTGGCTGACATAGATTTGATTCCCAGCATGGTAGATGGTTCCCTGAGCCCACCAGGAGTGATCCCTGAATGCAGAGTCAGGAGTAATTCCTGAGTGCCGAACCAAGAGTAAGCCCTGGTATAGTCCAAAAACAAAAACGAACAAAAATGAGAGAAAGAACTGGAGGTCACTTCTCATGGCTGCTGGCCTCTGTGCAGATGACCTGGACCTTAGAATATGAGGTGAGACAGAAGCAAAGCATCTTACAGAGCCCAGGGCAGAGTAAACACTGCGGTTCAGCTGAGACCTGTGGTAGAAGGAGAGCAGAAAAGCAGCCTGGTGGGTGTTTACCTCTGACCTGATGCCATGCAGCTGACATCACCCCCCTGACCCTGGGCATATGTGTGCTGTCCAAACTGACCCAGTCACTGCTCACCATTCTGCTCCTCACACAGGGAGATGGTGACATTATACACACTCTCATGCCACAGTACAAACATACAGGCACGCACAAGCACACAGCCTAAAAGGACCATGAAAATGAAAACAGAATTTTCCATGAGGCTGTGCTTTGTTGAACACACTAATGAGACAGGTGAGACATAGCCTAAAGGGCCTAACAGCAGTGTCTGGTGCTTACCACACAGTGGGGCCTTCTGTCATTTAGGTGATGCCTCTGAAGATAACAAACATTGACAAGACTGAGGCTGGAGAGAAGAGGACAGAGGGCAAGGTGCTTGCAGATTTGATCCCTGGCACTGTATGGTTCCCTGAGCTTTGCCAGAAATGACTCCTGCACACAGAGTCAGGAGTAGCCCCTGAGTACCACAGGTATGACCCAAACAGCCATACACATGGGGGGGGAGGACACTGAAGTTTATTGATCTAAAGGGGGGGGGCAAACATTGTATTGCAGAACTTGCAGTTCTAACAGTAAGTACTCCACAGAACTAAAATTCCCAAATGGTCATTGTGGTTATTTTTTTTTTTAGCAAAAATGTATCATCTAGAGCCAGAGATAGTACAGGAGTTCAGGATTCTTGCATGTGGCTGACATGGGTTTGACTCTCCAGCACTGTATATGATGCATGCCTTGCATAAAGCCACTCTCTGTTTAATCCCTGACACCTTATTTGGTTCCCTGAGCATTACCAGGAATAATCCCTGAGCACAGAGCCATGAGTAAGCACTGAGCACTGTCAGGTATGACCCCCCCCAAAAAAAAGTATCTATATGGCCTATGTAACTACAGAGACCTTTCTCTTTTTCCATGCTATCCACTCACTTCTCTGATCATCTCAGGGAAGAAAATCAACTCTGACCTTGAGCAGAGGGAGCTGAGGAGCAGAAGACACAATATCTGCAGAGTCATCCCAGCTCCCAGCCCAACTGCAAAAATAATCCAGGGAGAAGAAAACTGGATACTAAGAGGCCCATGACCATAGATGGGGACAATCAATAGACTGTTAGCATCACATATGGTCTTCCAAGCACTGCAGGGATAACCACTGAGCTTCGAGTCAGGAGTAAGCCCTGAGCTGGAAAAAGTATGACCCCCCCAAAAAAAGAGAAAAAAAGAAAAAATGGGGGTCTGGAGATATTATATAGTTGGTACAGTGTTTGCCTTGCATGTGGCTGACCCAAGTTCAATCTCTGAATCCCATTTAGTCCCCCAAGCACCACCAGGAGTAATTCTTGAGTGCCAGGAGTAAGTTCTGAGGAAGCATTGTGTGTGTGTGTGTGTGGGGGGGGGGTATTATCATAATTTCAGAAAAAGAATTTGTTCTTAATCAAATATTAACTTTTCAGTTTTTTCCACTGGTGAAGAGTGTTGTATGTAACTAACTGGTGGGGGAGGAAACTGTACTATGAACAACCTTGTAAACCACAGTGTTTAAATATTAACATTTTTCACACAAAAAAAAACATTTTGCAATAAAGTCATTAGAACCAGGAAATCTACTACCCACTGAGTCACTTGGCATTCTTTTTTTTTTTTTTTTTTTTTTTTTTTTTTTGGTTTTTGGTTTTTGGGCCACACCCTGAGACGCTCAGGGGTTACTCCTGGCTATGCGCTCAGAAGTTGCTCCTGGCTTCTTGGGGGACCATATGGGATGCCGGGGGATCGAACCGTGGTCCGTCCTAGGCTAGCGCAGGCAAGGCAGGCACCTTACCTCCAGCGCCATCGCCCGGCCCCTCACTTGGCATTCTTAAAAGTGGATTTAAGGGGCCGGCATGGTGGCGCTAGAGGTAAGTTGTCTGCCTTGCCAGCACTAGCCTAGGACGGACCATGATTCGATCCCCCAGCGTCCCATATGGTCCCCCAAGCCAGGAGCGACTTCTGAGCACATAGCCAGGAGGAACCCCTGAGTGTCACCGGGTGTGGCCCAAAAACCAAAAAAAAAAAATTTTTAATTTAAATACACTTTCTCCCCACTGCAGACCCAAGTCACTATCTTTTCCAAGAATGACTGGAACAGACTTGTATTTGTCCTTTATTTGTCCTTTAGTTTTATTATTATCATGCTCAAGTTGACGAGATCTTTGCATAGTCCCATGAATCCATGGCTCCAGAGTTTCAACTCGGCAAAACACCTAATTTGACAAAAAAAAAAAAAAAAAAAAAATTTCAAGACCAAGGTGTAGCCCACATAGCTTAATATTTATTAGTGGAGTTGTCTCAAAGCACCAGGTTTTTTTTTAATAATATTTTTATTAAGCATCATGATTACAAACAGATTTGTAGTTGGTTTTCAGTCATAAAAAGAACATTCCCCTTCACCAATGCAACCTTTCAACCACCAATGCCCCCCCCCCATCTCCTTCCTTCCCACTCCCTGTCTGTCTTCGAGACAGGTATTGTTTCTCTCACTCACTACCATTGTCAGTGTAGTTATTTCTCTAACTGTACTCAGTGGTAAGATTCATATCGTGGGCCAGTCCTTTCAGCCCTTATTTCTATCATCTCTGGATATTATTCCTATGCTGTCTTTTATTTTTCTTAAATCCCACAGAGACTATTCTGTGTCTATCTCTCTCCCTCTCACTTACTTCACTCAGCATAATAGTTTTTGTGCCCATCCATGTATAGGGCCCAGATTCTATAGAGGCTACTAGTTCCATGTTGCAAATATGCATTTTATAAAATCGCCACAAGATGGCAGAGTTGGGAATGACAGATGACTGGGAGCTAGAGGAGCAAAATAAAATTTCGTTGCTTGTTTTTTTTAGAAAGATCACAAGTAGGGGAAAGGGATGGAAGAAGAGGCAGACTAGTAGTGACATAGGACAATGATGGAAGGTCTTGGGGGTACTTTGGTGGTGGCGAAGGCGCTGTAACTTAGTACAAAAACTCAATCCTTTAGTGCTAGCTCTATTAAAACCATGATATCTAAATTATAATAAAACTACAATATCTGAGGCCAGAGAGATAGCACGGAGGTAGGGCGTTTGCCTTGAATGCAGAAGGACGGTGGTTCAAATCCCAGCATCCCACATGGTCCCCCAAGCCTGCCAGGAGCGATTTCTGAGCGTAGAGCCAGTAGTAACCTCTGAGTGCTGCCGGGTGTGACCCAAAAACAAACAAAAAAAACTACAATATCAATATTTATGATATACAAGCACCATAGAACTGTAAATACAGTCATTTGCAGAAAGAGAAGGGGGAACTTTTAAAATCTATGTAAGAAACTTTCAAAATCTATTTGGGGAGGGGCTGAGAGATAGCACAACAGTAAGGCATTTGCCTTGCATGTGGCCAGCCCTGAATGGATCTGAATTCGATTCCTAGAATCCCATATGGTCCCCCAAGCCTGCCAGCACTGATTTCTGAATGCAGAGCCACTCAGAGCCCTGAGTGCCGCCAGGTGTGACCCAAAAACCAATAAAATAAAATAAAATCTATTTGTGGGGCACACCATGGGGTACTCGGGGCTATCCCTGCTTCTGTGCTCACGAGTGACCCTGGCACCGTATGTCGTGTTAGGGATTTGAATCAGAATTGACTGCATGCAAGGTTAAGTGCCTTGCATCCTGTACCATCTCTCCCTCCCCTGTAGGTTTTTTTTTTTTTTTTTTTTTTTTTTTTTTTTTTTTTGGTTTTTGGGCCACACTCAGCGGTGCTCAGGGGTCACTCCTGGCTGTCTGCTCAGAAATAGCTCCTGGCAGGCACGGAGGACCATATAGGACACCAGGATTCGAACCAACCACCTTTGGTCCTGGATCCGCTGCTTGAAAGGCAAACGCCGCTGTACTATCTCTCCAGGCCTGGGGCTTTTCAAATGTACTAAATCTCTTCTTCTTCTTTTCTTCTTCTTCTTCTTCTTCTTCTTCTTCTTCTTCTTCTTCTTCTTCTTCTTCTTCTTCTTCTTCTTCTTCTTCTTCTTCTTCTTCTTCTCTTCCTCTTCCTCCTCCTCCTCCTCCTCCTCCTCCTCCTTCTTCTTCTTCTTCTTCTTCTTCTTCTTTTCTTCTTCTTCTTCTTTTCTTCTTCTTCTTTTCTTCTTCTTCTTCTTCTTCTTCTTCTTCTTCTTCTTCTTCTTCTTCTTCTTCTTGCCTGGGGCTTTTCAAATGTACTAAATCTCTTCTCTTCTTCTTCTTCTTCTTCTTCTTCTTCTTCTTCTTCTTCTTCTTCTTCTTCTTCTTCTTCTTTGAGGGGTAGGAGTCACACCCAGTGATGTTTGGGGTTTACTCCTGGCTCTGCGCTCATGAATTACTCCTCACAGTGCTCAGAGGACCATATGGGATGCTGTGGTTTGAACCTGGGTTGGCTGCATGTAAGGCAAGCACTCTACCCACTGTACTATCTTTCTGGCCCCTAAATCTCTTGTATTGCATTTCATTTCATATTTAAAAAATTCCTATTAGCTTCTCAATAAATGATGGGGGGATTATTACAGAAATAATAAGAATCAATTCTAACACTCCAAATAAGATTGGGGGGACCCTAAGAGGAAAATACAAATTGTTGTATAAATCAAATTGGAGACATGCTTGATTTAATCTACCTTATTCTGGTGAATTGATCAGAGAAGTTGAGAGGGAATATTAGATAAGCCTCCCTCACATTAAATGTATTATAAGCACATGCTACTACCCAAATTTCCTTCCAACTCACTGTTCCCATAATGCACCCCTACAGCGTACATAGACCCACTCTGGGACCCCCCCCAACATTCAAGCGCACAGATCTGGAAGCAAAGCAGTTTGGGACACATCCCAGAATCCCCAGTGGAGTTCAGCTTTGTCCTCTACTCCTACCCACACACACCAGAAGTTCAAAGGAGCCACCAGCCAGTAGCTTTGCACCATCAAGCTAAGAAGAGCATCCCCTCAGCCCAGTCAGCAGAAACAAGTTTTCTGCTCCTGGGATGCTTTTTAGTCCCTTAAAATTAGATAAATTAAACAAAACAAAAGACCATTGAGCTTATGTCTTTTTCCTCTTAAATGATGTTGACGGATCCATTTTCTCAAGCATCTGCTTCTCTTATTTCTGATCTCAGACTAACTGGAGCCCTATTTCTTCCTCTATCTGTAATCTTAACACAGTGATAATAACTGATTGTAAATATCTGAAGTGGGAGTTGAACTCGGGTGCCAAAACAGGGATCTCTCCCAGGATCTGCTCAGGTATTTAGATGGGATATTCTCCTCCCTCTGGGACCCAGGAATACCATTTCTAGTGCAGTTTAGAATTCTACATTACCACCAAAGAGCTAGGCCAATGCTTTCCAGAGGATGGTAGAGACGTGTGTTGGTGTAACAAGTTTCATATGGTTCTGCTTCAGTCTGGTTTGATCATCACAAGACACTGTGAGGGGATCCAGACTTTGCTACCGGGAGTGATTAAATGGGAAGGAAGGACTTGGGGCTGGCTCCTAGAAAGACCCTAAATTGTAAAGCTGGAAAGAAAATGCAAAGCCAACAGGGGCCAACTTGGCCTCAAATAAAAATTAGATCTTCTCTAGCACATATAAAAACATCTGTGCATAATAACATCAAAGATGTAAAGGAGGGCACTAACCACAGTTGGGGCCCCACCACAAAATTGAGAGGTTGCAATATTAAGGTCAAGAGAACAAATTCAGGTGGCGTATTGCCTCTGACACAGCTCTGCCACCAATTAAATCACAACTCTGCCACTGACTATAATGTGAGCTTCAGCAGGTTTCTTTTTGTTGGATCTTGATTGCCTCATCTATAAAAGGAGGGTAACATTTGTTTCTAGATAATAGAGTTTGGTTTAAGATCTAAGGCATTGCTATTAGCGCACTATAGTATAGGTTGCAGCAAGTTGTTAGTACTATCGTAGTAGAAACATAGTATTTAAGGCATCTTTCTCTATCCCTATTCTAGATCACAGAGCTTGAAAACATGATTAGGTTTGTCAAAAATCTACTATGAGGGGTTGGAGCGGTGGCGCTAGAGGTAAGGCATCTGCCTTGCAAGCGCTAACCTAGGACAAACCGCAGTTAGATCCCCCGGCGTCCCAGATGGTACCCCCAAGCCAGGAGCAATTTCTGAGCACAAAGCCAGGAGTAACGCCTGAGCATCAATGGTTGTGGCCCCAAAACAAAAACAAATCTACTATGAATGGCCTGACAGGTAGTATTGAGATTAAGACTGTTTTCTTGCATAAAACCTACCTCAGTTCAATCTCCAGCATCACATATGGTTCCTCAAGCACACCAGTACTAAGCACAGAGCCAGGAGTAGGCCCTGAACACTACTGCCACATGTAATTCCAAAACCAACACAAAAATATTTTCTCCTGAATGGCTGGAGAACTAGTTTAAAAATTCAAGTGTTTTCCTGGCAGGAGTTTAAGCCAGACTTGATTCCTAGCATCATGTGACTGTCCGAATACTGCCAGGAGAAACTCCAGAACACAAAGCCAGAGTAGCTTCAGAGCACCACCAATTATGGACAAAAATTAATCCCCAAAGAACCATGATAAATAGAGCTGGGAACTGAGTGGGTTGGAGAGGAAAGTGAAGAGACTGTTGTAGAGGGATCGTAAAACACTAGGGTGCAATAGCTCTGCAACTAAAAATTGTGTAAAATTGTGGTGTGAGGGCAGAAAACAGCACAGGGAGAGTGAGATGAGGGCACTTGAGTAGAGGTTGAATGTGGCATTGGCTCCCCACGGGCCAACAAGGTGGCTGGGAGGAAGGAGAGAGATAACAGGTGGTGGGGGCCAAAATTGGGAGTTAATAGTTTTTGGTTGCTTGATCAGGAGATCTGTAAGATTTTCCTATCTTATGGAGGAGAAAAGCACATGCTTATTAAAGAAAAAAAAAAAAAAGAGCCAGAGGGAGGAGAAATGAAAGAAAGAGGCTAGGGCCCGGAGAGATAGCACAGCTGCGTTTGCCTTGCAAGCAGCCAATCCAGGACCTAATCCCATATGTCCCATATGTCCCATATGGTCCCCCGTGCCTGCCAGGAGCTATTTCTGAGAAGACAGCCAGGAGTAACCCCTGAGCAAACGAAAGAAGGAAGGAAGGAAGGAAGGAAGGAAGGAAGGAAGGAAGGAAGGAAGGAAGGAAGGAAGGAAGGAAGGAAGGAAGGAAGGAAGGGAGGGAGGGAGGGAGGGAGGGAGGGAGGGAGGGAGGGAGGGAGGGAGGAGGGAGAGAGAGAAGAGAGAGAAAGAGAGAAAGAAAGAAAGAAAGAAGAAAGAAAGAAAGAAAGAAAGAAAGAAAGAAAGAAAGAAAGAAAGAAAGAAAGAAAAGAAAAGAAGAAAGAAAGAAAGAAAGAAAGAAAGAAAGAAAGGGAGGGGGAGGGAGGGGGAGGGAGGGAGAAGGGAGGGAGGGAGAAGGAAGGAAGGAAGGAAGGAAGGAAGGAAGGAAGGAAGGAAGGAAGGAAGGAAGGAAGGAAGGAAGGAAGGAAGGTGTGGCCCAAAAACGGAAGGAAGGAAGGAAGGAAGGAAGGAAGGAAGGAAGGAAGGAAGGAAGGAAGGAAGGAAGGAAGGAGGGAGGAGGGAGGGAGGGAGGGAGAGAGAGAGAAAGAGAGAAAGAAGAAAGAAGAAAGAAGAACGAAAGACGATAAGAAAGAAAAGAAGAGAAAAGAAGAAAGAAAGAAAGAAAGAAGAAAGAAAGAAAGAAGAAAGAAAGAAAGAAAAAGAAAGAAAGAAGAAGAAAGAAGAAAGGGAGGGGGAGGGAGGAGAAGGGAGGGAGGTAGGGAGGAGGAGAAGAAGGACGGAAGGAAGGAAGGAAGGAAGGAAGGAAGGAAGGAAGGAAGGAAGGAAGGAAGGAAGGCAGGAAGGAAGGAAGGAGGTTGTGGCCCCCAAAAACGGACGAAGGGAAGGAGGAGAAGGAAGGAAGGAAGGAAGGAAGGAAGGAAGGAAGGAAGGAAGGAAGGAAGGAAGGAAGGAAGGAAGGAAGGAAGGAAGGAAGGAAGGAAAGGGGGAGGGAGGGAGGGAGGGAGGGAGGGAGGGAGGAAGGAAGGAAGGAAGGAAGGAAGGAAGGAAGGAAGAAGGAAGGAAGGAAGGAAGGAAGGAAGAAGAAGGAAGGAAGGAAGGAAGGAAGGAAGGAGCTAGAGAAGCCAAGAAGGGAAGACAGAAAAGTAGAGAAGCAATAGCTCCTCAGGTTGGGGACTTGCCTTACACACAGGTTCAATCCCTGGCATCTCAGTTGATCCCCTGAGCCAGCCAGAAGTGATTCCTGCTTGAGCACAGAGAAGAAAATTTTGAACAATGCTGGTTTTGGACCCAAAAACCAAAGGGGGGGGGCGGGGAATGTGGAAAAAGCACAATAAGGGACTCTCCTTGAAAGGTCCTTGTTCTCAGCAACATGGAAGAACCCAGCAGAAGCACATGTAGAGTTTCACAACAGCAGGTGAGAATGTTTATAGCTCTTCACAATGACCTGGATTCTCAGAAAGCTCAGATGCTGAGCCATCTGTCGGAAGAAAAGAAGGAATTGCCAGTAGAGCATTTCCAAGTCAATGAAGAGGCTCATAATGACTCCTGAGAAAGAAAAATCTCAAACCTGGTTCAAAGTTTTGTAGAAAATATCTAAGGTTGTAGCCATTCAAGGAAAGGGAGTTGTTGAGCAGCTAGAGAGAAAGTACAGGGCAGAGGGTGTTTGTCTGGCATGTGTTCATCCAGGTACCATCCCCACCACCAAAGATGGTGCCCCAAGCCGCGCCAGGAGTGATCCCTGAACAGAGCCAGGAGTAAATCCTTAGCATCACTGAGTAGGTTCCAAACTGCCCCCACCACATACAATAATAAGGAGTTACATTCAGGCTGGAGAGTGTAGGGTAAGGCCCTGTTCCACAAATGGCTGGGCCTGGAGTAGGCCCCAAACAGTGTTGTGTTCCCTCACAAAAAAAAAATTGAGTAATATAAAAAGTACCTGGTTGTGGGGCCAGAGCAATAGCACAGTGGGTAAGGCAATTGCCTTCCACGTGGTCCATCGGGTTTGACACCTCCCCGTCCCCCCCCCCCCCCCCCCCCCCCCCCCCCCACCCGGCATCCCATATGGCCCACTGAGCCTGCCAGGAGTAATTTCTAAGCACAGAGCCAGGAGTAACCTCTGAGCACTGTTGGGTGTGGCCCAGAAACAAACAACAAATACAAAAACAAAAAATGCCTGGTTGGGTAGACAAAGATACCTGGTGAACAGATAACACAGAATTTTTTTTTGGGGGGGGGGGGCTTTTGGTTTATGGGTCACACCCAGTGGCACTCAGGGGTTCCTCCTGGCTCTATGCTCAGAAATTGCTCCTGGCAGGCTCGGGGACCATATGGGATGCTGGGATTCAAACCACCGACCTTCTGCATGCAAGGCAAATATCTTACCTCCATGCTATCTCTCCGGCCCCACAACACAGAATTTTTAGGGCAGTGATGAATCATGACAGACACAGGTGGTCAAATATTTACTCAAACCCACAGAACTTACACCACCAGAAAGCATCCTTCATATAAGTTTATCCTTCATATAAATGCAGTAGAGATAGTACAATGTGCAAGGAACTTGTCTTGATGCAGCTGACCTGGATTTGATTTCTGGACCCTCTCTGGTTCTGAGCACCAGAGGTGACCTTTGGGCACAGACACAGTAGTAAACCCTGAGCAGGCTGGGTATGGCTTTCCTGTGGCATTTAAGCTATGTGACAAAGGGTGGGAGGAGGGTTGAGAACACACAAACAAGTCTTGGCTCCATTGTCAGAGTGGTAGCTGCTTTGTAAAGGTACGTAGGAGCAAAGGCAGGTGTTCAATAGGGGCATAAATCTTCAATGTCAGGGCAAAGTAAGCAGTTTGGGAACAAGTCTAGTTGCTTGTCCTCCTCACTACAAGGCTACATAGACCTGGGCTTGCATTCTGTTGATTGGCAGTTTTCCATCAAAGCAGTTTTCTGCGTAATTCTTTCCTTGGTGCTTACTTTTAACTCTGTCCTCACCACACCCAAAAAAAAAAAAAAAAATCTGGGCATGGAATGACTATGGTGTCAGCCATTACTCCATTTTGTTGTTTATTTTGTTTTGTTTTTGGGGTCACACCTGGAGATGCTCAGGAGTTACTCCTGGCTCTGCACTCAGGAATCATTCCAAGCAGTATTCAGAGAACCATACAGGATACTGAGGATTAAACCCGGATGAGCTGCATGGCCAGGCAAGCGCCCTGCCTGCTATACTGTTGTGCTGGACCCTCGATGTTTAGTTTTAACAAATGCCTATTCTAGACGATGGCTACTGATGATAGCAGAGGCCATACATGTATTGGGATAAAATAGCAAAGTGAATCTCTATATTCAGTTATACTGAAATGCAGAATTGTTCTAATTTTTAAGTTTGGGGTTTTTTTTGGGGGATGGGGGGTCACACCCAGCAGCGCTCAGGGGTTACTACTGGCTCTATGCTCAGAAGTCACTTCTGGCAGGCTCAGGGGATCATATGGGATGCCTGGGATTTCAACCAGGGTCTGTTCTGTGTTGGCCACGTGCAAGGCAAACACCTTACCATTGTGCTATCGCTCTGGCCCTGGTATTAAGTGTTTTAATTGCAGAGTCAAAAGAGAAAATGAAGTACAGATGAGTCCTGAAGAGGCTATGCCCACTTGGTAAAGAGTTACCACGGCACACACATGACCCATGTGATCAACCTGACAGTTTCAACACTGTATGTTTCCTGTTACAGTCACTCCAATATATGAAATGTGTACAGCAACCTGTTCTGTTGAGCTGTAAACTCCCATGGCATGGGGACTTTGTCCCTCTCATTCACAGCCTCCCAGAACATAGATGATGCTTGATTTAAAAAAAAAAAAAAAAGGACAAAAGGACCAGAGTGATAACACAGTGGTAGGACATTTGCCTCGCATGCGGCTTGACCCAGGACAGACCTGGGTTTGATCCCCGATGTCCCATATGGTCCCCAAGCCAGCCCCTACCCAAAAAAAGAAGATGCTCAATTTCTGAACTAGAGGGCAGGGAACTGATCCATCCAGGAGATATCTGAAAGCGAAGAATCTGTACAAATCTCCCCCACCCCAGACACCCCACCCACCTCCCAGCACCCTAATGTCACATCAGGCAGAACTCAAAATTAGGTCAGTTCTATTTACTCTTCATACAAATATTTTACAGTTTTATTATTTTTTTCAGTCATTTACACATATTCATACAAAGAAAAATAAATTTCAGGATGAGGCCCTAGGGACCCGTGGTAGTCTCTTTAAAAAAAAAACAAAAAAACCTCTTTTTTCTCAGTCTCTCTGATCATTAACTATGGAAGACAAGGCCAGAGGCTGAACAGTCATTTCTGGGGGCTGGTGCAGACACCTTCCTCCCCATGCAGGGGACAATTGTGAAGGATCTGAGCTGCTGCTTCACCATTCCTCAGTCTTCACTTGGTGGAGGTTTTATGGGGAAGTGGGAATTTTTCAATGTTCTCCCCTAGGAACATTCTAAGAAGTACAACAAAGGCTTATGGCAAGGGGGAACCCCCTCTGGACTAGGAATTCGGCAGGACTGTGAATCCTGGACCAGTTTTCTGGAGACTCAGCTGAAGTTACTGCTCTCGCCGATCTAGAGGAGGAAGGATTGGTGCTTGCTCTACATTGGCTCTCCCGCTTTGCTCTGCCTTTCAACCCGAGCAAGCCCCCGACCCCCCCAGAACAGAGCCTGTGAGCTGGCCCATCTGGTTCTTTCTAGACTCATTCCGGAAATATAAGATCTCCACCTCCTCGACACCCCCCCAAAGCCTCTGTAGTATCTGTAAAGTAACAGCACCTTGAAGAAGGATGGGGGCTTCCCTAAGCACACAGCGGCCTACCTCAGGGATTCTGAGAGGTGGCAGCCGGGGAGAGGGCCAGGAACAACCTGGCGATGAGCACCTCTAGCCAAGCTCAGCATGCTGAGCCAAACCAACAGTCAGATCCAGCAGAATGACTCCTCGCACCTCTTTCTACTGATGCACATTAGAGGGGTGCCTGGAGCAAGCGCCCACCTATGCAGGGCCTCAGGAAGCTGTCGGGTCTGGATTCCCCAAAATTCTTCTGGATTCCCCAGTAAGGAGGTGGGTGGGGGACAGAATGGGTCGGCAAGGGTAGACGTGACGGAGGCGATGGGCTCTCTCTCGAAATGGCGAGGCATAGGCAAAACCAATCCAAGAACCAGCAAGCACCAAGAAAGGACCCCAAAGAGCAGAGAGATCTGTGGGCGGCTGGCTGGGCCATCCTAGGATTAGCCTGAATCACAGCACAGTTCCCCGGGCTGCAATTACGCGGGCGCTTAGAACACAGACTACCCCACCCCCAAACACAACGGAGGCCACTCCCAAGGGGTCGTATGTACCGCTTGTGGTCATCAGCCCACCCCCGGGGCAGGCCCATTTGGGGAGAGGGAGTCACTTCCAGAGCGGGGACCCCTCCATGATGAACACTCACAGGGCAGCCCGTCCCACTGTCACTGGGGCAGGCCAAACATAGACAGGAGGGAGGGAAGGTCCCGGGCATCAGCTGCCCCATAGGCGTCGCTCTGGCCCAGCATGGACAGTGCCAGGCGGAGGGTACTCCAGATGTTCTCGGACATGGCACCCCCCTCGCCCCGTGGGCCCCGGCTCTTCCTCTGCATGTTCAGTGCCTCCAGAAAGTGCTCCACGGCTTCCCTGCAGGGAAGAGAAATGACAGGAGTCAGCAGGGCACAGAGGGCTAGAGCTCAAAAGCGCCATAGTAGATGTAGGCAGTCAGACTTGTTCTCATCTTTCTCTCCCTCTTTCTCAGAAAACCCCAGGCAGCAGTGGCAGATCTCAGACTCCAGGAGGAATAAAAAGTATTCTTGGAGGGCCAAAACGACCGTACAGTGGTAGGGCTTTTGCCTTGCCTATAGCTAATCCAAGACAGAAGGTGGTTCAAAGCCCAGCGTCCTATATAGTCCCCCAAGCCAGGAACAATTTCTAAGCGCATAGCCAGGAGTAACCATTGAGCGTCAACAGGTATGCCCCCAAAACAAACAAACAAAAATGTATACTTGGTTTCTTTCTCTTTTCTCTCTCTCACACCTAGGCAGGGCAGTTGCCACATGTTGGAGTCCCTAGATAGCATGAGGGCCCACCCGGTAGCTCAGCCCTATGGGTCCCTACAAGCCTTGCAGCATCGGGGCCTGGCAGCCCTTGGGCCTTTGCACCGTAGAACCATAATGTGCATGTGTGATCCCCAGTCTCCATCCTCCCCACTGCACAGGCAGACCCAGGAGTGCTTTCCAGGCCCCAGCAAACAAACCAACCAACAGAGGGGAAGGTGGAAACAGCTGGAAGGGGAAGAAGGGTGGCTCAGGGAAGAAGGGAAGAGACCATCAATAACAGAATCTGAAGCTGGAGAGCAGCCAGCGCAGAGGCAGAGGAGAAAGCTCCCAGATATCCTCACCGGTGGGCCCCCAGGTTGATGCAGCTGATGCCCAGGTTGTATCAGGGACCGGATGTAGCCAGGCTGGAGCTCCAGGGCCCGCCGGTACGCGGCCACTGCTTCTTCGCTCTGGTTCCCATTGGCCAAGGTGGCCCCGAGTTTATTCCAGAGCAAGTAGTCCTGAAATGTAACGGGAAGAGCTAGGGAAGGGTCAGGGAGTGCAAACCCTGTTCCTGTCCCAGGCTGCTCGTCTCTTTCTGACCATGGCTCACCACTACTGGGTGGCAGATTCCCAGCCCTGTCCAGGCCCCACCACAGCCCAAGGCCCTTAGGCAAATCCAAGGGCTCACTGAGGTCTAGATATCCTAGGCTGGCATCCTCCTGCCCCCCCACACACACACAGCAGTCAGCCCAGAGGGTGTGGGGGCCCCACCCAATGGCCCCGGACTTACATTAGGCCTCACACTAAGGGCTGCCGTGAAGCAATCCACCGCCTTGTCATATTCCCCGCTCAGGTTGAAGAGGACACCAAGGCCACACTGCACATCAGGGTCGATGGAGGACGGGTCCTGGCGCACAGCAGCCAGGAAGAGCTCCTTCACCTCCAGGAACTGGGAGCTGGGAAGAAGCAAAGCAGATGCAAATGGGGGAGGTGGGCAGGCAGGTGTGACTTCCCTAGTCCCCCACAACCCCAAAACTGAAGTTCCCAGATTCATTTGGCCACCTGCCCCTTTTTCAGGGGAAAGGGAAAAAAAGAACCACTGAGTGACTCCCTGGAAATCTACCTTTCTACAAACAGAGAGAAAGTGCCCCCCACCATGGGGCCCCATCATTGCATCAGCAGTTACGCCCTTTCCCAAGGTCACTCTATCTCCTGCTCTTGTAGTGGAGAGGAAGAAGCAATGCCACTGATTTAGGAAAAGACAGTTCCAATCACTTTCTCATACTCAGAATCATCAGCCTCCTGGCCTTCCCTCTTCTAGCCAAATTCCAATTCAAATACAGGCTTTTTCTTTTCTTTTCTTTTCTTTTTTTTTTTTTTTTTTTTTTTTTTTTTTGGTTTTTTGGTTTTTGGGTCACCACCCGGCAGTGCTCAGGGTTTTACTCCTGCCTCCATGCTCAGAAATCGCTCCTGGCAGGCTCGGGGGACCATATGGGATGTCGGGATTCAAACCACCATCCTTCTGTATCTAAGGCAAATGCCTTACGCTGTGCTATCTCTCCGGCCCCAGGCTTTTTCTTTTTCTTTTTCCTTTTTGATTTTGAAAGCCCCACATCCAGTGGTGTTCAGAAATTACACCAAACACTACACACAGACATTATTTTTGGTGGTGCTCGGGGGACCATATAGGTTGCCAGGGATACAACCTAGGCGAACCATGTACAAGGAAAATGCCCTACCGTTGTGCTATCACTCAGGCCAGACACGGAGGTTTTCTATTTTGACCCCACCTGCAACCCAGACCACTGAGCTCCCACAGGGTTCCCACATCTCACTCAAAAGACACATTCCAAAGCAAAGGTCTCCCCACTCCAGGCCTCTGTCTGTCGTGCATGATCCCCAGGACCCCCTGGGACTCACTCAGTGAACAAGGGAGCCCAGCATGCGCTTGCTGGGTCCTAGGCCTGCCCCGCCAGCCCCTTCTTCTCCAGGCACCAGTGTGGGCATAGGCAGGCGTGTAGCGAAGCCAGTTCCCGGAGAAGTCTCACAGGCCTGCCGCTGCAGCGGACTCGTTGGTGAAGCTCACGGGCCAACGCCATCAGAGCAGTGCGGTTATCCGGCTTCAGCTCCAGGCACCTGTGAGGACCAAGGGGGGGGCGGACTGAAGGCCACAGGTGTGACTCCCAAACTTTCCCCAGGCCCAGCTGCAGACTGGAGACACCAAGGGCGCCCATGCCTAGCTCCTCACACCAAGACATCAGCGACTCCTCCACATGTGAACTATTCACCCAGTTATGGATGTGAGACCTGTAACCGAGATTCGCAGCCATGGATCTGGCCAGGGTCCTGCAAATTCAACCTAGGGGCCCCTCCTAGGAATTCTCTGCCAATGGAGCCAAAGACTCAATGGTTTGTTTACATTCTACTTTGCCAGGACAAAAGCGGTCCCCAACTTTCCTCTTTGTTTTCACTAAGCCCTTTGACTTGAAGTCCCACCAAGATCTCACTCAACCCTCCCCCTTCCGATTGAATTTGTACTAGCACAATAAGAGAAGTTTTGGTTTTGGCTTGGTGCATGAGAGACCATGAGGCGAGAAGCCACCAACTCCATGATTCTCTCTGACTGGCTTGGTTTATTAATTCTTCGCAGCTACCTTGCTTCAGACCCATTCACCGGAGGTTGCATGGGAGTGATTTCACAGCTGATTTTACAGCAAAGGGCCCAGGATGAGGTGCTGGGGGTCATCCAGGCCACCCAGGTAGTGCTCGGAGGCCAACACGACTGCACCTGGCAATGATCGGGGACCACGGGTCGATGCACATAAGACGTGTCTTAAGGCCAGAGTCATAGCACAGCAGGTAGGGTGCCTGTTTTACATGTGGCTGACTGGATTTGATCCCCAGCATCCCATGTGGTCCCCCAAATATTGCTAAGAGTAATTCTTGAACAGAGAGCCAGGAGTAAGCACTGAGCATTGCTGGATGTGGCTCTCTCTGATGCACCCCCCAAAAAAAACTATTGTAGGTGATCACAGAAAAGACAAGGATTGGAGCAATAACACAAAGCTGGAGCAAGTAAGACATTTGCCTTGCATGCGGCCAACCTCAGGTTCAATCCCCGGCATCCCACATGGTCCCCCAAGCCTGCTAGGAGTGATTCTTGAGAGCAGTCAGGAAGTAAGCACCCTTAGCGCCACCAGGTATGACCAAACCAAACCAAATCAAACAAAACAAAACAAAGACAAGGATGTGGGCCTGCACCCCTACCATACTACTGGCTCTTAGAAGATTCAGGGAACTACCTCCTCATGCCCCTATCCAGACTCACTTCCTCAGTGCGCTGATGGCCAACAGCTCCTGCTCATTCTCCGCCTGTGTGGTGCCCAGGTACTGCCATGCCTACAGAAAAATTGATCGAGTCCCATCACCCTAGAATCACCTTCCAGTCTTCCTTCCCCCTCTGCATGGGCTCACCCTCGCCCGCCCCTGCACTATGCTGGTGCCCAGGTCTTCATCCATTCCCGCTCTTTTTGGGGTCACCTCCCACCATAGGAGAAAGTGGCCTCGCCAACCCAAGAATCACTCACCTCCATGTGCTGAGAGTCCTGCTGTACGGCTGCCTCGAACAACAACACGGCGTTGGGCAAGTCACCGTCCTGAAGCCGTCGCAGCCCTTCCTCGAAAGGCTTGGGTGTGGTCACGCAGGGGATTCTCCTCCTCAAACTGGTTACCCCTGCAAGGAGAGAGCCTCACCGTCAGAGCAGCAGGAAGAAGAGAGGGCAAACATTTCAAAAAGGGGGAGTCCAGGGGCCGGAGCGATAGCACAGCAGGGTAGGGCATTTGCCTTGCACCTGGCAGACTCAGGTTCGATCCCCGGCATCCTCATATGGTCCAAGATTTCGAGGAGTGATAGCTGAATTCAAAGCTAGGAGTAAGCCCTGGGCACCACCAAGTATGGCAAATAAATAAATAAATAAATAAATAAATAAATAAGGAAGCCCAAGTTCCAGGCAGGAAAGGAGAGGGCCAGGACCATTCTATGCTCTTATCAGCATTATACAGAATCATCAGCATGTAGCCCTCTCCTGGGCAATAACCAAAGGTCAGACAAGTTGATGATCTGGGGCCTGCTAGGAAGAAGCTTATTTTTTTCTTTTCCTTTTATAGAGGGGGACGGTTTACACCACGCAAGTGCTCAGGGCTTCCTCCTGGCTCGGCTCAAAAACGCTTTTTGGTGGGTTTGGTGGTGCGAGAGATCAAACCCAGCTTAGCCACATGCAAGGCAAAGCACATTACCTACTGGACTATCACTGGGCCATCACTCACATCCCCTAAGTCCCATGTTTTGCCCACCCAGATTCCATGTACCTGAGGTGTACTGTCATAAAGCAGTAAATGGAGAATTCCCCTTCTTTTTGCTCTTCAACCTTTATCCCACATGTATGCTATGTTGCCAGGAATCTTCCTAGATTAAGTGCTCTAGACTTCTATTCTGGGCAGCAATTTCAGGTGATTGCTTCTGGTCATTGTTATTTTCCCTTTTTTTTTTGGCTTTTGAGGCCCACCTGGCAATGCTCAGGGCTTACTCCTGACTCTGCACTCAGGAGTCACTCCCTCAGAGCACCATTATGTGGGGAATGGGACCTAAACAGGGTTGGCCACCTGCAAGGCAAAAGCCCCTCCCAGCTGTACTATCACTCAGGCACCATGGCTGTTAACTAATTAAATCTCCTTGCCTTTCACCTAAGAACGTGATTAAGCAAATTGTATTACATCACCACCTTTATCCATCCATCCAGGGACAAAGATCACTGTCATCTATGACACAATTTCAAAGTGGAAGAAAAGCTACCGGCTCAGAGCTGAGCACAGCAATGGGCATTTTCACCAAACCCTTACCGAAAAGAAGAAAATCCAATGCGGAAACAGGCCATTAATGTCAACAGACAATACAACAAGCCTGTGCTGTGACGTGGCAAAAATTACAGGTTCCCTAAATTGACCTACCTAGGGATTGACTGCTGACAAAGGGAATTTTTTTCAAACTTCCACTCTTTTCCCAGAAGAATAGAGTTGTCTTCAGTGAGCCCCAGGATGAGGATTAACAGGGAAGGATCCCCCACTGTGTCCTAAAGAGAGGTCAGAAAGAATACAACAAGCATGGTGCTTGCTATCCTTGCACAAGGCTGACCTTGGCCTCAATCCCTAGCACCCCTGAGCAACCCCCCAGGAGTGATGCCAGAAGCAGAAGCAGGAGTCAGCCCTGACCAACACAGGGTGTGGGCCCCCAAACAAAACAAATAAAATAGACATCCAAGTCAATCACTGGGTTTTGCTCCATTGCCTGGAGCAGTAACCTCCCAAATCTCCTAAACTCAGAATGCAGAAATAGGATCAGTGCTGTAAATCTATCCCTCTATAGAATTTTGTTCGAGCTTTGCCAAGAATAAACAGCAGTGACTTAAGCTTGAGGGTTTCTGTTAATATTAAGGACCACCAATAGGGGTCCACAAATTTATCTGACAATTAAGAGTCAGATCCAGTTAGGGGAAAATGAAATTCCTGATGATATTCCATTCAAAGTCATTATTAGCATAAAGCCAGTTAAAAAGTGAAACATTATAGGTGAACATAAAGTACGACATGTTTTTTGTATTCATGAGAATGTTTCAATAATTTTCAATACCCCAGCTATTAATGATTTCAAATAGGGTTCAAGAAAATAAAAGCAGGGCCAGAGGGGGCTGAGAGAGATAGTATAGGAGGTAGAGTGTTTGCCTTATACACAGCCAACCTGAATTCAATCCCCAGCATTCCATTGAGTCCGCCAATCTGGCAGGAGTAATTTCGAAGGGCAGAGCCAGGCGTAACCCCCTGAGTATTACTGGTATGGCCCAAAAACAAAAAATAAACTTAAAAAACAAAAAACAAAAACAGAGCCAGAGAGATAGTTACAGCGAGTAGGGAGGGCATGCACAAGGCCACCTTGGTTTGATCCCTAGCACTTCACAAAGTTCCCCAAACCCTGCCAGGAGTAACCCCTAAGCACAGAGCCAGAAATAAGCCTTGAGCACCACCTGGTATGGCCTCCCTAAAAATTTAATAATATTTAAAAATATGTGGGGCCAGAGAGAGAGAGGCACAGCAGGTAGAGCTACATTCCTATATGACTAAACACGTAACCCAGGTTTGATCCCTGACATTCTCAATCTGCTCCATGAGCCTGCCAGGAGTGATGCCTGACTATAGCTGGATTTGGCCCAAAAACAAAACAAAACAAAAACAAGAAAGGGACTCAGCAAATAATTGCTTAAAAGGGGGGTCAGAGCAATTGTATATAGAGTTGGGCATTTGCCTTGCATGCAGGTGATCCAGGTTTGATCCCCAATAATCCCATATGGTCCCCCAACGGAGTCATTAATGAGCGAAGAGCCAATAATTCGTTAAAAGAGAATTGCTTAAAAATGGATACTGAGGGGCCGGGTAGGTGGCGCTGGAGGTAAGGTGTCTGCCTTGCAAGCGCTAGCCAAGGAAGGACCTCGGTTCGATCCCCCGGCGTCCCATATGGTCCCCCCAAGCCAGGGGCGATTTCTGAGCACATAGCCAGGAGTAACCCGCTGAGCATCAAACGGGTGTGGCCCAAAAAACCAAAAAAAAAAAAAAAAAAAAAAAAATGGATACTGCAATAGCGCAGTGGTAGGGCATTTGCCTTGCACACGGCTGACCCAGGACAGTCCTGGGTTCGATCCCTGGTGTCCCATATGGTCCCCCAAGCAGGAAACAATTTCTGGGAGCATAGCCAGGGAGTAACCTTCTGAGTGTCGCCAGGTGTAGGCCAAAAACCAAACACCAAAAAAAATTTTAAAAATTAAAAAAAAAAAAAAAAAAAAAAACTCTTGCAAGTCAAGGGGTTAAAGGGAGAAACAATAAGCCATAGAGACTCCAAAGCAGGAAAGGCAGAGTCAAGTCTTTACCTTATCGTAGGAAGCAGAGGTGAGGTCATCATAGTCGGAGAGCCAGGGATGAGATTCAGCATCCCGCTTTGCCATCTCCTCCAGTTCTGCCTGTAACTTGTCCCAGAAATCGGACATCAGACTGTAAGGAAGGGAAGGCCAGATAGGAAAGGAAGGGCCGTGGGTGATCTCCCAGGCGCCCATTCTCAGCGGCACTGGGATGGAGTCCTAAAGGCAGTTACTGAAAAAACATCAGAGTTGGGCCAGAGTGATAACAGAGCAATATGGCATTTGCCTTGCACACTGCTGACCTGGGACAGACCAGGTTCAATCCCCTGACGTCCCATGTGGTTCCCAGAGCCTGCCAGGAGGGATTTCTGAGTGCAGAGCCGAAGTAACCCTAGGGCATGCTGGGTATGCCTCCACCCCACCCACGCCCCCCCCCCAAAAAAAGAAAAAGAAAAACCTCAGAGGGTTGAGAATAGGCTGATCGAATTCCCGTCATACCATATGATCCCTTGAGCCTGCCAGGAGTGATTCCTGAGTACAGAGCAGGGAGTTACCCCTGAGAACCAAGGGTGATGACCCATACCAAAAAAAAAAAAAAATCAAAAATAGGCACAGTCGTAGACCTAGATTTCAATTCAACCCATCTGAGGTGATGCCCGGGCATCATTTGCATTTCCTGTCAAGCAGCCACTCAAGCAATCCAAATCTGGATGAGCCAGGAACAGTGAGAAACTCAACAGCCCTTATCTTAGAAGTTATGGTTAATACACCCCTTTCTCAGCCACAATGGTTGCTTTGGGGGTTATCTGCTCCTATGCTCTCTGCTCTCACCTCTATTGCTGACGCTGGCTCGTTTCGAATTCTAGATCAAGGGCAGATGTGTTTCCCGATCTTGTGAACTGGTCCATCCCAGGCTTCTGAGGCGCCCCTATGACAAAGAAGAAATAGTCATGTCCCCACCAACTGTCTACCCGCTGACCACCAGTTTGAACAGACCTACTAAACCACCATCCCCACCACTTGGATACTTCCTAGAACCATTCCTCAGCATCTCTTTCCCTCCCAGTCAAGACCTGGATGCTCACACCCAGAGAAGCTCAGACAGGTCCCTTTCCCGCTCTTGGAACCACTGGCAATGACCGCCCCCCCCAAAGCAGGGGCTTAGTACCAGCTTGGCTCCTGAAGTGGGACTAGAAAGTGACAAGGGAACTACCTACCTGCTGCTGAATAAACTCTGCCCGCCCACTGCTCTGCCTGAGCTTGGCCAGACCTGCAGCGGATTCCAGGGACACCTGGCCCTCGCCAATCTGCCGCACGAATTTCAGGAACTGGGGCACAGAGACACACAGAGGCCACTTGGGAGCGGGCTCATAGGGGTGCCGGCTGAGCCTGCAGCCCCAGAGGATCCTGCACTTGCCTGTCCTCTAGCCAGGTCTAGCTGCAGCCTGGGCCCACTAAAGAGGGAGAGATGGAAGTGAGTTCTGGCTCTAATGCTGCACCAGTTGCCCGGGAAAGAGAATGATGGACAGAAGAAGAGGAGGGAGGAAGTGACAGCTCCCATGTCTGTTCTCCAAGAGGAAGGAGCAGACACAGGAGCTCCCTCCCCTGCTTTCACGGGGGAGGTGAAAGAAGCCAGTCCTGGGACTTCCCACGACTGAGCCAGCACTATACCCTGGGCAGAGATGTGGCGTGGGCTCACCTCCGAGTTGGGCTAATTTGGGGTCATCGACCTTGGCCACGAAGTCACTGGCCATGTGCTGCAGATCTGCCTCGGGGTGATACTCATCACACCTGCAGAGGGTAGAGGGGCAATCACTGGCTTTACTGGGAGGCTGCCAGCTCATGGTCCAATGTCCACTCCACCCTGCCCAAGCCAGGATGGTTTCTGCAGGGAAAGGAAGGGCTGGTCCAAGCCCAGACCCACAATGTTTGTTAAAGATGGGCCTGGAGGTGGGGGTGCGAGGCTCAAGCTCCACCTTTTCACCGCTGCTGTTCCCAGCCCTTATCTTTGTGGAAGTGGACTAGACAGCAGCCGGCTCCGCATTTGCAGAGAAAATAGGGTGCAGAGGACAAAGGGAGGGAGGGATTTGGGGGTGGGCTCTTTAAAAACTCCTTGGTTTTATTGAAGCCTTGATTCAGATTTGGGGTGACGCTACACAAGTGAAAGCCCCTCCGTGGAAAAGCTCAGGGACTGCATGCTGCCTTCAAGAGGAGGTGGAGGAGGAGGACAGCGAGGGTGGGAAAAAGGGCCCCAGCCTCCTGCAAAGAGATCCCAGCCCCGAAGCAGCTCGACTCACCAGCGATCAGCAGTGGGTAGCTGTTCCCTCTGGCTCCCCAGCCACAGTTTCTCCTCTGACTGCTCCAGGTATTCTTCAGCCCCAGCGGGCAGGAGATACAGACAGAGGGTCTGCAGGGGGCAAAAAGTTTGGGGAAATCATGCCAGGCTAAGTCAGGGATGGGGCCTGGGGTGGTAGGGAGAGAGAGGATGACACAGATTCCAGGGATCCTGTGGCGCCTGCCATAGCAGGGATGGAAAGAAAAATTGCAGCTCTGTGTTCCAGAGCCAACCCACTTCCTGAGAAGCTGGGCAAGCTTCAGGAACAAATGAGCTGCTTGAAGTACAAAAGGTGTTAAGGAAAAGCTTCTCCATAAGGAAAGGCAGGCATGAGGCCTCTTCCATGCACACCGGCTCAAACCTGGGAAGGAGCTGAGGGCGAGCGGGGGTGCATTATCATTGGTCAGCTACCCACCTTCTGAGCTCCTGCCCTTGTGCTCTGTCTCAGCGTCCTGTCCCAACAGGAGGAGACTCGTGTCTGATCTGCTAACAGCCACCAAGAGAATCCGAGAGGCAAGATGCTCGGTCAGAACTAAGAACACCTAAGTCCACTCTGTCCGGTGCAATGAAGTGCAAAGGCACATACTAACCTAAAAACATCTAAGGTACAGCTGATGTAAGCCATGCCTGCTTGATGGTTTATTCATCTGTACACCTCAAATAGCCAGATCCAGTGTCCTTTGCAGCCTTCCTCGGCCCCCCAATCCCCTCTAGAGCAATTCTGTGATTTCTTCCATCACAGAATATTTTTGAGGATTACGTCATTAAGCCCGAGTCTAGAAACTGTTTCAGGTCTCTAGAAGAGATCTCTGGAGTTTTCTTGGGATGGAGGTGGTGGGTCAGGTGCCTGCCCTATGGCCCAACACCCCACCCACACCCAATATATAAACAACCCAGCTCCACAGCTCCTCGGCTAATCTCAGAGATGCCAAGATGTGCAATCTGCCAGTTCCACAGCTCCTAGAGCATGCAGCCATATATGCAAGTACAGAAAGTTCAACACAACAAATTAGATGGGGAAAGTTGCACAGAAGCCCACTATACTCAGTAAGCAAAGACAATCGCAACAAACAGCTCAGGAAATCTCCAGACATTGGCTTTAGTAACACCCTTGAGAAACATAACCATTTTCACGATTTTCTTTTACTGAACTATGTTTTGACCATTCCACTTGCCACTTTGCTGGAACAAGCGATATAAAAGTAAACTATCTTGTACTCGTTAAAGAAGCAGGTTGGGGTGCGTGTGGAAACTGGAGACATCATGGAAAGAAGGTCAACAATGGTGATGGAGTTGACATTAGAATTCTATCTAAAAGAACAGGATTATAAACAACTATATTGTGAACAATATAGTAGTGTTTAAGTCAAGTTTAAAAAAGAAATTGTAGGGGGCCAGAGTGGTAACACAGCATAGGCATTTGCCAGGCAAAAGAGTAGCCACAGAGTACCGCAGGGTATGGCCCAAAACACCAAAAAAGAAAATAAAAACAAAATTTAAAAAAAAAAATTGTCACAGACACTTTGTGACAAAGGGGCACTGTGTTGCAATATCTAAATAAGCTCACCACAGCAACAGAGCAAATGAGGGTGCTGGGCATTTTCTCAACATCCTGGACTTTGCCCTCTACTATTTTGAGGTCAGGAGAAAAAGAAATCGAAAGCATTTTTGTTTAGCAAAAAGAAAAGGAAAAGTAAACAGAGCAGGCAGATGCCTGCAGTGTTCTTTCCTTCAGCTCTGCATACCCACTAGCTTTCACACCAGATACTGAAAGCTCAGGTACCCTGTCTTTGGTCGCCCAATTAAAGATTTGTCCCTTGTTTGTACAAGAAGAGGCAGATCGATTGCCTCACTGTCCAAAGCAAAACAGAACCTTCTATTTACTGACTTTGCCTAAGTAATATCAACAAATACCAGCATTTGACAAAAAAAGAAAAAAATCAAAATGCAGAGTGTGATGGTGGGGAAACAAGAATTTCATGGGGGCCAGAATGATAGTACAGAGGGCAGCCACTTGCCTTACATATGGCCAACCTGGTTGATCTCAGCATCTTACATGGTACCCCCAAGTATTACCAGGAGTAATTCCTGAGTTTAGAGCAAGGAGTAAGGTCCTGACCTCAAAAGGATGTGTGACCCCTAAATGGAGAAGGAAGAAAGGGGAAGAATGGGGAAGAAGGGGAGGAAGAAGGGGTGGAAGAAGGAAAAGAAAATGAAGGAGGTAGGAAGGGGGAGGAGAGGAGGAGGAAGTGGAGGAAGAGGAGGAGAAGAAAAGGAAGAAGAAAGAGAAGAAGAAGAAGAAGAAGAAGAAGAGAAGAAGAGAAGAAGAAAGAGAGAAGAAGAAGATAAGAAATTATTATTTCAAAACACACCTAATTATAATATTGTATTTGTAGGAAGGGGAGGAGGAGGAGGAAGTGGAGGAAGAGGAAGAAGAAGAGAAGAAGAAGAAAGAAGAAGATGAAGAAGAAGAAGAGAAGAAGAAGAAGAGAGAGAAGAAGAAGAAGAAGAAGAAGAAGAAGAAGAAATTATTATTTCAAAACTCACCTAATTATAATAATGTATTTGTTACAGGAGCTGGAGGACTGGTCCAAACAAGGCCAAGTAAACAATGCTTTTGCATGCAATACTCAACATTTTCTGGGTGACACCTGAGCAATACCAGGAATGACCCATAACCAAAATTAATGTCTTACTATAAAAGTAAAAGACAGAGTTGAAAACTTCTAATGAAGGACTCTTGGACTCTCTCAAACTCACAATATTCAAATCCCCAATCTCACTAGCTTTTCTAGGTCACATTTCCCCTTCCCTGGGCTCCCCACCCCCAACTCTACGTGCTACAGCCCTAAGAGAGCACTTTGCCAATCAGGAGGTGCCCTGCCAGAATGCACCAGGTGAATGGGATCCACGCCTCCCAACTCACTGCTGACTCTCAGCTGGAGTTGGAGTGTGTTTGACCAAGCTGCGCTCTGGCCTCAAGTGCTCCTTAAAAGACAGTGCAAACCCTTCAGGTCAGCTGCTCCACTCAAGGATGGGAAACCAAAAAAAAAAGAAAGAAAGAAAGAAAATTACAGAGCACCTGGACTTTTAAACACACTGGAGGCAAATAAAGACTCCTGAGGTGAGTAAAGCCATCTTAAATTGGTGTTTATTTTGGACTTGTTATATTAGTCACTAGATTCAGTTCCAATAAAGGAGTCAAAAGAAACATGTCCCCCTTTCTCCCCAAAATAAAAACCATTTGATGGGTGTTGGAACACTGTATAACTGAAACTCAACCATCAATAACCTTTTAATTATTAAAAAAATATATATATATTATTTTGGTTTTGGGGCACTCAGGGGTTACTCCTGGCTCTCAGCTCAGAAATCGCTCCTGGCTGGCTCCAGGAACCATATGGGATGCCAGGATTTGAAACCATCCGTCCCTTCTGTATGAAGGCAAAACGCCCTACCTCCATGCTATCTCCACCAACCCCCAAATTTTAATATCATTTTGATAGCCAGAGAGGTAGTCTAGGGCAGGGGTCTCAAACTCGAGGCCCACCGCAAACGGCCCCTCCGTACAACATTTTTGTGGGCCCCTGCCCTAGAGGAATCTTTTTTTGTTTTGTTTTGTTTTAGTTGTGTTGGGGTCACACCCCCCAATGTTCAAGCTTACTACTGACTTTGCACTCAAGGATCACCCTGACTTTGCCTCCTGCGGCCCGCAGGTAAAATGAGTTTGAGACCCCTGGTAGGATACTTGTTGCACATGGCCAACCCAGGTGTCGAATCCCCAGCATCCCATATGATCCCCTCAATCTTGCTAGGAGTGCTCCTGACCACTGCCTGGTGTGGCCCAAAATAATCCAAAAAAACCCACTTGGACCTTTACTGTTGTTAGCCCTCCCCAGGGCAAAATGCTAATCTTTACCTGATGGTCAGACCAGCCACTATTGGGAGGGGTCTGTAGTTGGTAATTAGGCCTTTTGGGAAGGGGAAAAGGACAGAAGGAGTAGGAAGAAGACGCGAGCAGAGAGATCAGAGACAGCATGGATGCAGCGGCTATTTAGCTTAGAAGCCACACACGGTGGTTAGGGCCTTATAATAAAGCTTCGTATCTCCTAAAATCTGACTGCTTGTGGGTCAATACTTATGCCGTTACCCTGATACCTACAGGCACCGAGCTGGCCTAGAAAGGCTCTCACCATCCATGCACCATCAAGGACTCCTAGAATTAATATTTAATACAACCACACCATATTCTTTTTCATTATATTATTATTATTTTAGGCCACACCTGGTGACGCTCAGGGGTTACTACTGGCTAAGCGCATCAGAAATCACTCCTGGCTTGGGGGACCATATAGGATGCATGGGGATTAAACTGTGATTTGTCCTGGGTCAGCTGCATGCAAGGCAAACGACCCTACCACTGCGTCATCGCTCGGCCCCCCATTTCTTTTCTCTTTTTGGTTTTTGGGCCAAACCCGGCGGCACTCAGGGGTTACTCCTGGTTCTGCATTCAAAAGTCACTCCTGACAGGCTCAGAAGACCATATGGGTGCCAAGGATCGAACCCAGTCCATCCCAGGTAGGCCACACACAAGGCAAATGCCTTACCCACTGTGCTATCACTCCAGCCCCAATATTCTGTTGTTTGATTTTGTTTCCTTAAAAAAATACTTATCAGAGGGGTTGGAGGAACAGTACAGCAGGGAGGTCACTGGCCTTACCTGTGGCTGACCCAGGTTTGATCACTGGCATACTATACGGTTCCTGAGCCCCACCAGGAGTAATCCTTGAGTATAGAGCCAGCAGTAACCCCTGATTACCTCTGACCCAAAAATAAAAAATAAAAAAGTGCTCACATAAAACAAATTCATCTGTATGGTTTCTTTTTTTTTTTTGGTTTTTTGGGTCACACCCAGCAGCGCTCAGGGGTTTAGTCCCTGGCTCTGTGCTCATAAATCACTCCCTGCAGGCACAGGGGACTCACATGGGCGTGTACCAGGATTTCCAACCAAAATCCGTCCTGATCAGCTGTGTGCAAGGCAAATGCCTTACTGCAGTGCTATCTCTCCGTCCCCACTTCTGTGGGGTTTTCTCAAGAGACTGCACCTGAGACCCCCCCAAACGGGGGAGGGAAGTCAGGACCAAGAGCTTGGACACCAAATGTCAGGTGCAGGTGCAGGATACCTGCACCCCCCTCACTATGGACGGTTCCATTTCCTTATCTACAAACTAGGGAGTGGCCCTCACAGGAGCTGCTGTGCGGAGCGGAACATACCAGACAGAATATGGAACAAGCACAGGGTATCAAAGCTCTTACTATCATCTCCAGGCGCTCCAGGCAAAGCCAACCAAACAATGAGACTGCTATTCCTTCCTTTGACCTGGTGGCAGAGCCTCTTCCCAGCCTCTCAGGGAATCTCAGGCCAATCACCCACTACCATGACCACTGGTTTCTCTCAAGAGTGCAGTTTCCTCTGCATGAGCATCCTATGACCCTCATAAACCAGAGGCCTGCCGAAGCTCTCTGAACTCAAAATCACTAGAGCCCAAGGTGGACAAGGTAAGTTAAGGCACTTACCACGCATATGACCAACTCTGGTTCTGTCCCCACCAACATTAGTCCCCCTAACTAAGACACACCAAGCACACCATTGGGGCTGGGCCAAAAACCTCCCCACTACCCACACCCACATCCGGCAAAAAAAGAAAAATAATGGGGTCAGAGTGATAGCACAGCAGGGGACATTTGGTTCCTAGGTTGGGGAATCATGGAGAAGTAGTTGGTCTAAGGGACTTGGCTGGAGGAACAGGGTATAGATTTCATGAAGACACAAATGGACTGAGAACCAAGTTTCATAGGGTAACAACTCTTCTCTGTCACTTTGTTGGTTGCCTTGGGGCCCCACTGGCAGTCCTCAGGGCCTACTGTACCCAAAGAGTCACTCCCCAAAGGAGCTCAAGGAACCATATGTGATGCAGGACAGCCCTGTGTGCAAGGCCCAGCGCCTCAGCCATGCACAACTCTCTCCTGCCTCTAGTTCATCAGCCGTGGTCATAGGTGGTAGTGATTACCAGTCTGCATATGATAAAATTGCATGAAAATTCTTGTCAATACACATAATCAGGCAATATAGTGGTGTCTAGTAGGAGTTAGGGATATATACAATAGCAGTTCTGATTTTCATTATTATTTGTGACCAATGGCAATGTCAAATTATGCCCCATGGGCTGAGATGTTAGCCATTGAGATAGGGCATTTTGCCTTGCATGCAGAAGGATGGTGGGTCGAATCCCGGCATCACCATAGTGGTCCCCCGTTGCCTGCCAGGGTGCGATTTCTGAGCTCAGAGCAATGAGTATCCCCTGAGCGCTGCTGGGTGTGACCCAACAAACAAAAAAAATTATGCCCCCAAAGGAAATTAGGTGCAGGATACACAGAATCTTTCTGTGTACTTTTCTACAATTTCCAGTGAGACACGAGCACATTAAAACAACAAAACTTAAAGCCAGAGAGTTAGCACAGCAGTAGGGCAGTTGTCTTACACGCAGCCAATCCAGGACGGACCTCGGTTCGATTCTTGGCATCCCATATGGTTCCCCAAGCCTGCCAGGCGTGACTTCTGAGCACAGAGCCAGGGTAACCCGTGAGCACAGTGGGGTATGGCCCAAAAAGCAAAAACTAAAATAAAATAAAAAAATAAAACAACAAAACCTGAGCAGAAACAGAGTACAGAGGTTAAGGTACATGCCTTGTATGCTGCCAAGCCTGGTTGAATTCCCAGAACCACACATGCTCACATAATACCGAGCCCCGTCAGGTAGCACCCCTTGGCTCAAAGCCAGTAGTAAGCCTTGAGCACTTCCAGGTGTGGCCCCAAGACAAAACCAGAACCAGTGGGGCTGAGAGCGATAGTACAGTACAGTAAGTAGAGCATTCCCTTGCACGCAGCCATCGATTTCCATCCCCCAGCATCCCATCTGGTCCCAAGCACTACCAGGAATGTCCTCTGAACCTCTGAGCAATGCTGAATGTAGGCCAGAAATTCAATTAAAAAAATAGACTGAAATAAACAGAACCAAAAAATCTAAGCCTCAAAATTTCTTTGAAGCTTGACTCCCAAATTTCTAGACAGGAGGATCTAGAATAAGTGTTTAAAACATTTACCACCCTCTCATTCAAAAATCTGTTTATCCAATAATCGTACTATTCAATCAATATACTATCAGCCGCAATGCTGAGGCTAATAAAAAATGAATTACTAGGAAAATCAATGCCTTCTGCTCTGCTCTTTCTCCCAGATCCTGGATCATTCGTTCAGTAAGTACATAAGGTCCCACTACAAATAAGCAATAGGTTCCTAAAATGTTAAGTTCTCCAAGGGCAGATGCTACCATAGTTCAGCTCCCCTTTCCAGAAAGCTAAGCCCTATCCCGGTCTGTGAAGTGGGCACAGTTCCAAATGAATGCCCAAAACCCAGAACAAAGCAAAGAAAAGTTAACAGGTAAGACGGGTCCAACACGTTCTTCTAAAGCTGTTTTTCAGGGTTAGAGTGGTAATAAAGTGGGTAGGACGCTAGCCTTGCACAAAGCCAACCCGGGTCAGATCCGATCTGATATGGTCCCTGAGCCAGGTCAGGAGATGCCTCTGGGAAGAACTAGTACAACCAGGTGTGGCCCAGAAGCCAAATTAAAAAAAAATAAAGATGAATTATGAATTGCTACAGGTTAAAGAAGATCCTCACTAGATGCAATCTATTCAAATAATGTAATGCAAACGAAAATCTTAATCTGAGCAAGGAGGCTTTTTGGAGTTAGAAAAAATAAAAATCCACAAATACTCAGATTTTTAACAAAACTCTCTCCACAATGATAGAAAACGCTTAGGTCTTTTTTTTTTTTGGGGGGGGGGGAGGCCACACCCGGCGGTGCTCAGGAGTCACTCCTGGCTGTCTGCTCAGAAATAGCTCCTGGTGGGGCCGGGCGGTGGCGCTGGAGGTAAGGTGCCTGCCTTGCCTGCGCTAGCCTAGGACGGACCGCGGTTCGATCCCCCGGCTCCCATATGGTCCCCCAAGAAGCCAGGAGCAACTTCTGAGCGCATAGCCAGGAGTAACCCCTGAGCGTCACAGGGTGTGGCCCAAAAACCAAAAAAAAAAAAAAAAAAAAAAAAAAAAAAAAAAAAAAAAAAAAAAAAGAAATAGCTCCTGGCAGGCACGGGGGACCATATGGGACACCGGGATTCGAACCAACCACCTTTGGTCCTAGATCGGCTGCTTGCAAGGCAAACGCCGTTATGCTATCTCTCCGGGCTCGGAAAACGCTTAGGTCTTAAGGGTACATGAAAACTGAGTTTGGGTCTGACAGAAAGTCTTGGTGCACATCAGATCTTCACTGAAGGTGATTTCAGTGTCTCAGTGATGATGTATGGTTCTACTAAAGGGAGTAAGATCATGAGTTTCTGTATCATCTCTGTTTGGTAAATAAGTTTGAACTAAATAACTATGCCTGCCACATCTCAGCTACCACACCAATATGGTACCAAATTTCAGCTACCTAACGGGCAAGGAAGCATTCCTGTGACCATCAAAAAAGTTTAAGAAAGGGGCTGGCAAGGTGGCGCTAGAGGTAAGGTGTCTGCCTTGCAAGTGCTAGCCAAGGAAGGACCTCGGTTCGATCCCCCGGTTCTCATATGGTCCCCCCAAGCCAGGGGCAATTTCTGAGCGCTTAGCCAGGAGTAACACCTGAACATCAAATGGGTGTGGCCCCCCCAAAAAAAAAAGTTTAAGAAAAGGGGTTTGGGGTCAGAGAGATAGCACAGCAGCAGGACCTAAGGTGGTTGGTTCGAATCCCTGTGTCCCATATGGTCCCCTGTGCCTGCCAGGAGCTATTTCTGAGCAGATAGCCAGGAGTAACCTCTGAGCACCGCTGGGTATGGCCCAAAAACAAACAAAAAAAAACAAAAAAAAGAAAGAAAAGGGACTGGACACTTGTAAATACATGAACTCAGATCTCCATCTAATACCCTGCACAAAGGATGCAAATGGATTAAAGACCTTGATATCCTGAAACCATAAGGTATATAGAACAACACGTAGGTAAAACACTCCAAGACCTTGAGACTAAAGGCATCTTTAAGGAAGAAACAGCACTTTCCAAACCAGTGGAAGCAGAGATAAACAAATGAGATTATATTAAGCTGAGAAACTTCTGCACCTCAAAGGAAATAATGCCTCCGATACAAAAGCCACCCACAGAATGGGAGAAGCTATTCACTCTATACCCATCAGATAAGGGGCTAATATCTAAGATATACAAGATACTGACAGAACTTAACAAGAAAAAAAAAATCTAACCCCATCAAAAAATGGAGAGAAGGGGCCGAAGAGATAGCAAGGAGGCAGGGTGTTTGCCTTGCATGCCGAAGGACAATGTTTTGAATCCCGGCAACCCATATGATCCCTCGAGCCTGCCAGGTGTGGCGATTTCTAAGCATAAAGCCAGGAGTAATAACCCTTGAGCGCTGCCAGGTGTGACCCAAAAACAAAAACAAAAACAAAAACAAAAAAGGGGAGAAGAAATAATCAGACACTTCCTCAAAGAAATACAAATGGCCAAAAGGCACATGAAAAAATGTTCCACATCACTAATCATCAGGGAGATGCAAATCAAAACAACAATCATGCCACAGAGATAGGCACACATTAAAGAAAACAAGATCAGTGCTGTAGGATATGTGGGGAGAAAAGAGCTCTCATTCACTACTGGTAGGAATGCCGCCTAGTCCAGCCTTTATGGAAAACAATATAGAGATGCCTCAAAAAACTGGAAATTGAGCTCCCATATGACCCAACTATACCACTCCTAAGGATATTTATTATATTCTAGGAACTCAAAAACACAATACAAAAATTCCTTCCTCACACTTATATTCATGCAGTGCTGTTTACAATAGCCAGGTTCTGGAAACAACCAAGATGCCTTTCAACATATGAATGGCTAAAGAAACTGGTATATATACACAATGGAACATTATGCAGCCATCAGGATAGATGAAGTCATGAAATTTTCCTATACATGGAAGTACATGGAATCTATTATGCTGAGTGAAATAAGTTTAAGGGAGAGACACACAGAATAGTCTCACTCATCTATGGGTTTTAAGAAAAAAAAGACATTATTAAAATAATTCCCAGAGATGAGGGCTGGAAGGACTGGCTCACAATATGAAGCTCACTACAAAGAGTGGTGAGTGCAGTTAGAGACATAACTACACTAAGAACTATCATAAAAATGTCAATGAGTGAGAGAAGTAGAAAGCCTGTCTCGAATACAGGCAGGGAGTGGGGGGAGATGGGGCATTGGTGATGAGAATGTTGCACTGGTGAAGGGGGGTGTTCTTTTATGAGTGAAACCCAACTACAATCATATTTGTAATCAATATATTTAAATAAAGGTATTATTTTAAAAAAAAATTAGGGGCTGGAGAGAGAGCACAGCAGGTAAGGTGTCTCTCTTGCATGCAGCCAACCTGGGTTCGATTCCTAGGAACCCATATGGTATCCTAAGCACAGTCAGGAATAATTTCTGAGTGTTGAATCAGGAGTAAGCTCTGAACTTTGCTAAGTGGGATCCAAAAACAAAAACAAAAGTTTGTTACTTGGGGGGAGGGGGCACACCTGGTAGCTCAGGGATGACTCTTGGCTTTGTACTCAGAAGTTACTCCTGGCAGGCTTGGGTGACCATATGGATGCCAGGAACTGAACCCAGTTCAGCTGTGAGCAAGGCAAATACCTACCCATTGTGCTATCACTACAACCCCACAAAAACAAGTTTAAGAATATAAAATGTGGGGCCGCGGTGGCGCTAGAGGTAAGGTGCCTGCCTTGCCTGTGCTAGCCTTGGACGGACGGCGGTTCGATCCCCTGGCGTCCCATATGGTCCCCCAAGCCAGGAGCAACTTCTGAGCGCATAGCCAGGAGTAACTCCTGAGCGTTACCGGGTGTGGCCCAAAACAAACAAACAAACAAAAAAAAAAAAATATATATATATATAATGCATATTCCTATTAATGAAGCCAAGAGTACCTACTTGTTTGACTTTAATCTCCAGGTAGGGAACTGGGAGAAAATGAATCAACAGACCCTATTTATTTTGGCATTTTGGGACAAAGTGTTCAGCAGTGTTCAGGTAGGTTCTCTACTCAGGGTTAACTCCTGCTGGCTCAGGGATAGCTAGGGATTAAATTTGGGTTAGCCAGTGCAAGGCAATGTGCTAATTGAGATCAACAATTTTAATTTTAACAAGTTGAGTCTTTGTTGTGAGATTTAAGGGCTTTGTCTCTAGTGTTTGGAAGAAACCTTTGACTGAGGAGAATAGATGATGGATGGGAAAAACCAGTTAGGCCCCACCCCTTTTCTCAGGAAAGTGTGATAAGAATCTACAGTCTTTGGAAATTCTTCCACTTTATCTCTTGTAAGTCTTGATTTCTTCACTTAATCAAAAAAAACAATCCTTCTTTCTATTTGAGAGAAATCAGGAAGAGGAAAGACTAAAAAGACAGACTTAGAGAGGGCTAGAGTAATAGCACAGAGGTAGAGCATTTGCCTTACACGTGAACAACCAGGGATGGACCCAGGTTTGATCCCTGGCACCCCATATGGTCCCCTGAGCCTGCCAGGAACAATTTCTGAGCACAGAGCCAAGAGTAACCCCTGAGCACTGCTGGATTTGGCCCCAAAACAAACAACAACAAAAAAGAAAGGGCAGACTTAGAGAAGAATCAAACCCAAGTGATGTATATATAGTAATCAGGCAAAGAGGTAAAGAAGAGGAAAATTAAGAGCCAGCAAGTAGGATACTTGTCTTGCTGGCAGCTGATAGCACCCCAGATGGTTTCTTGAACACTATCAGGAAAGATTTCAGAGTGTAAAGCAGGAGTAACCCTGAATCATTGCTGAGTGTGGTCCAAAAATAACCATCAACCAAAAAAGGGAAAATTGGGCTAGACCCCGAAAAGCTGAAGCCATGGATTTGACAATAATAGTGAAGAGTAAAGAGAAGGGTTAAATCTACAAGAATAGAAAACCCACACCCAGAGTCAATCCCAGCTCACACAAGAACGTATCTGCCTGAAGTTCGCAAATACTCAAAGGCTGTTTCCTTATCTATATAATAAGAATAAAAACGTTAATAACCCAAGAATTCTCTGGGGATTAAACACATAATGCATTGAAAGCTCTTCACAGAAAGCATTGAATGTGGTAAACAACCTCTAGCTATTATATAGTTTTGATTTTGAGTCCTTTGGGTACAGTCTTATCCTCCCAGACATCATACCTCAGGCCCTGAACCACAAAAATCCCATTTTCCAAGGCCCCAAATCTGGTCAAAATGATTCTGTGCCAAATTCCACAGCAGTTTTTCGCCCCTTTGGTCTGCAGCTGATCTCCACCCTGCTAGGAAGTTATAGGGCAGACTCAACTTTTACTGTTTCTCTCTCTCTCTCTCTCTCTCTCTCTCCTCTCTCTCTCTCTCTCTCTCTCTCTCTCCTCTTCTCTCTCTCTCACATCTCTCTCCTCTCTCTCTCTCTTTCTCTCTCTCTCTCCCTCTCCTCTCTCTCTCTTCTCTCTCTCTCTCTCTCTCTCTCTCTCTCTCTCTCTCTCTCTCTCTCTCTCTCTCTCTCTCTCTCTCTCTCTCCTCCTTCTCTTCCTCTTCTCTCTCTCTCCTCTCTCTCTCTCTCTTCTCTCTCTCTCTCCTCTCCTCTCTCTCCTCTCTCTCCATAGACATCTGAAATCGCATATCTAGTTTCCAACCCAGTTCTCAGGTTAGTATGTTTCAAGTACCTGTAATCTCTAAGGTAAACCTGGCTCAATGTTCTATATGAGTAAAGTCATACGCCCCTTAAACGATCAGAGGATAAATTGGGGTACACAATCCTAACTGCTTCTTAGGAGCTATTTTTGTTTTGTTTTGTTGGGTTTTTTTTTTTTTTTTTTTGGTGACACCTGGTGACGCTCAGGGGTTACTCCTGGCTATGCGCTCAGAAATTGCTCCTGGCTTGGGGGACCATGTGGGACGCCAGGGGATCAAACGCAGTCCATCCTAGGTTAGCGCAGTCCATCCTAGGTTAGCATGTGCAAGACAGACACCCTACTGCTTGTGCCACCACTCCAGCCCCTCCTTAGGAACTATTCAAGATTAGACCAGGGCGAGCTCACCTGTAACTTCAGAGATGAATTCCTGAGACCAGTCAGTCTCATTATAATCCTGTGTAACATCCACAACGTCTCCAGCTGCAAGAAACTCCTGGGCCCAGTTCTCAGACAAGGCCAGGTCGGCTACCCCAGGAGCTTAAGAGAGAAAAAAAAAAAAAAAGAGAAAGAGAAGGGGAAAACTAAGAAAGATGATAGACACATCTTTTAGGGGCTGGAGAGAGAAAGTCTAGCAGGTATGGTTCTTGTTTTGCATGTGGGTGAACTGGATTCAATCCCTAATACTCCATCAATAGGAATGATTCCTGAGTGCAAAGCCAACAGCATTGCCAGGCGTGTCCCAATACACACACACTGTCCCAATGCACACACACAACCCACATACTCACACAACCCATATACATATGATATACATTTTATCATGCCTAAAAAATCCACAAGATTCCTCAGTTTCCCTTCATCTCCTGCAGTTCAGCTCCCAATGCCACCTGCTGTCCCATCTACAGAGAATGAAGGGAATCTCCCTCCCTGGGGACCCACCTCTCTGGGGTGCCTGCCGGAAACTTGACTGTTCGATCTCCTGCATCTCTGCCAACAGGTCATCCATCTTGAAGGTCTGCGGCGCCCGGGATACAAGTGAGGCATTCTGATCCTGGAGGAATTCGGCCACCAACTACAGGAAGAAAGAGGGCAAGAGAGATGACCCAGCAAGATGCAGGGTACATGGGACAGGGGACTCAATGGGCATCAAATACAAAGCAAGGGTTGGAGCAATACAGAGAGTAGAAAGCTTGCCTTGCACACAGCCGACCCAGGTTCAATCCCTGGCACCCCATATACCCCCCAGCCCCAGCCCCACCAGGAGTGATCACTGAAAGCTTCAGGAGTAAGCCTTGAGCACTGCTGGAGAGGGCTCCAAAACAAACAAATAAGGCAAGGAAGCAAGATGAAATTTGGAAAATGGCAATGAAAACAATGTGGAACACACACACACACAATGAAAACAATGTGGAATACACACACACACAGTGGTGGGAAAGCAAATCACACACACACACACACACAATGTGGAACACACACACACAATGAAAACAATGTGGAATACACACACACACACACAGTGGTGGGAAAGCAAATCACACACACACACACACACACACACACACACACACACACACACACACACACACACACACACACACACACAGTGGTGGGAAAGCAAATCGCCCTGTGTCAGGAAAGTCAAACAATGGATAAATGGAAGAAGTAAGTTGAAAGCCAAAACAGAAGGACAAGAGACAAACAAAGGAGACAGAGGTGACAGTGAAGGGACTAAGATACTGACCTCATCTTCGGTGGCTGCTCCCAAAGGCTTTGACACCTAGGTGGGAAAGGAAGACAAGACCTGTCAGTATAGGGTTGATGCTAGGACACACAATTCACTTCAACTTCCAGCTCTGCCTGGGCTGAGGACCTTGGGCCAGTCACCAAACCCTTCTCCATTCACAGAGGAAACATTTGCTTCCATCTTCCTAAGCACCCCACTAAGCAGTGACTCCTAATTACTCGCACCCCAAAAACAGTGATCCCCAAAAGTGCCCCAGCCCACACCAGAAACACTTACCGTCTCAGAGGTTGGGGAGTGCCTGGAGGCCAGTGTCCTGGGGGGCCTCAAGCCCTCCTGCCGAAGGGCCTTGTCCTGGGTGAAGTGTCCCGTTAGCTTCATGAGCGGGTTGGCACCCCCACATTCAGCCTCCACTAATTCCCTCATTGCCATGGTGACAGCCAGCACCCCTGAAGGCCAGAGAAAGTTGGAAACTGGGGTCAGGGGCCAGATCGTGCCCCAGTGACCCGGGCCTGATGCACTTGGGTCGGTCGTGGGTGACCCATAGGCCACCACTCTCTGCCCTGATGTCCCCTAAGAAGAGGGGGGCACCTCTGCCAGGCGTCCGGGCAGGGATCGGTGCCCTCCTGGTGCCCCCCAGCTTCATCTGGGCCTTGCCATGGCAGGGCCAGGACAGCAACCGCCCCCCGAAGTCACCTGAGCCCCTCCACGCCGTCCAGCCGCCCCAACACCCCACCTGAGCCGCCCCCAAGGCCCGCGAGCACCGGATAGGGGAATGGTCCCCAGTCCCAGGGGGTGCTGCACTCACCACCGACGCGCAGCTCCGCACGACCCGACCCGCCGGGGACGGCAGCGGGCTAAAGGGGGAGGGGAGGGGAGGGGCGGGGCCCAGGGCAGGGGCGGGGCTCACGCTTAAAGGAGCCGCGATATCCGAGCCGCCGTCTCTGCGCCCCGGAAGCGGCTTGAAGGGGCGGGGTCCTTTAAGAGGGGCGGGGCTGAGAGCAGGGGCGGGGCTCGGGCTTAAAGGAGCCCTCGCGACAGCCGCGCCGCCGCCGTCCCTGCGCAACGGAAGTGGCTTGAAGGGGCGGGGCCTTTAAGACGGCGTGACGGCAGGCTCACTCCGTCTTAAAGGGCCACGCGCCTTAAAGGGGACGTTTAGGAGCTTTGTTGGCTGGAAAACCCCAAGGGAGTTGGGATGTTGAACATTCGTAGGAAACAATCTAGGGCGCTGGAGCTCGATCATCTATCTCTTCCTGGCGCTTTTTTTTATTTTTATTTTTTTTTGGTTTTTGGGTCACACCCAGCAGTTCTCAGGGGTTACTCCTGGCTCTGTGCTCAGAAATCACTCCTGGGGCACCATATGGGATGCCAGGATTCGAACCACCATCTATCCTGGATTTGGCTGCATGCAAGGCAAACGCCCTACCGCTGTGCTATCTCTCAGGCCCCTTCCTGGAGCTTTCTTTGGGGCTCTCTGTGACACTGGGGAACTCCAGGCTCTTGCTGGGCCTCAGTTTCTCTGTTTAAAATGAGGTCACTAGTCTTCCCTAAAAGCCAAATGGGAACCAAAGCTGGTGGTCCTTTCCCTTCCAAAGCCTCTGATCACTACCCACTTCCAAATTGCCCCCTTGGCCAGCACCATTATGGTTTCCATGGAGACAGAGGCCTGCTCCTTCATCCCATAACCACTTCTGCATAGGGTGGGGGAAAAACACTGATGATGACAAATTCCAGATTCTAAAATAGGATGCAATGCAGCTGAAGATCTCAAACTGGTAACTAAGAGGGAAGGCACCCTGTGAATGAATCACTCGCCTCCCTGCTCCCCCACTTCCCACCATAGGCCAAGGTCATCCGGTGGCCTTTTTGCCACTGCTCCAGACTGAAAACTCACAGACTTGGAGCAAGAAGGAATTCTCACTTATGGCATCAGCCTCAGGCCCTACCTACCACCTGCCAGAAGACTTGTTCTGGCTTCCAACCTCAAGGTCACAGAGGAACAGCAACGAGCAGGGACGTCTCCAAGACTAACAGTGCCCTAGTGTCATGAAGAAGGGCAGGTGGTGACCTGAGCTGCAAAGACAGCTAGCTGAACAAGGAAGGGTTAGTGCCACAGTACAGAAGGGGTTCCTGCCAATAGGACCCACGGGCCCCGAGAGGAGGCTGGCAGACAGCAGGTGGCGCCCTGGGCCAAGTTACTTTCCTGCCTTGCAGCAGATTTCAAAGCAGGAGGTCTGGCTGCCTGAACTCCCTTGGAATTTTCTTCTTTCTTTTTGGGCCACACCCGGTGACACTCAGGGGTTACTCCTGGCTTAGGCGCCCAGAAATCGCTCCTGGTTTGTGGGACCATATGGGACACCGGGGATTAAATCATGGTCTGTCCTAGGTTAGCATGTGCAAGGCAGACGCCCTACCGCTTGCACCACCGCTCAGGCCCTCCCTGGGAATTTAGAGCTCAGTTCCTTACCAGGAACCTGGCTTGCAGAAGCTCAGGGTTTCTCCTATCCCTTACTTTTCCACCATCTTTCAGAAGTCCTGAGCCCAAAGCCCCTTTTTGCTTCAAACCAAAAGCCCCAGCTCTTCTCTTATCCACCGTCCTTGAGCTGTTGTTACAAAAGAAACCATGCAATTCCTAATAAGCTAAACCAGGGTGAAGAAGAAGAAGGGATGCCTCTGGGAAGTGAGGGCTTGTTCCTGGAGACAGCCATGTTCAGTCACAAGCCTGTGATATGGTAGAATTGTTTATGTTTTATTTTAAAAACATGATATTCAAAATTGTTGGTAGTTGGGGTTTTTAGACATAGAGCATTCTAGCTCTAGTTCCTGAGTTCCCTCCCACCTACCCATCGCCCCTAACTTGCCATCTTGACAAACACATTTTAAAGTTTGGTTGTTGTAGTTTGGATCTCATGTTTTTAGTTTTGTTGACTCTGGTTTGGAAATAGCTCACCACCACCCCCACATTATGAAGTCGGCCAGCAAGGATGTCCCGAGAAAATTTCAAAATGCCCCAACACATAAACTTCTACTAGGCTAGGAGTGTGATCATGGTTTAGCAATAATACCTCACCCAAGACCAGTTATAGGAGAAAGGAAATGATCATAACTGGTAGTTAGTATCTGCTTACCAAATGAAACCTAGGCTTGTCATAGAAAAAATGAAATCATGCACTTCTCTGCAATCTGGAAGGAACTGGAGTGTGTCATGTAAAATAAATCAGAGGAAGATGGAAAACACCTGATGTGCTTACTTATTTATGGTTTATAAAGTAACATGACAAAGGAATGGAAGTAGCACAGAGCACCAAAAAAAAAAAAAAAACAAATTTATTGCAGAAATAATTCCAAATAAGTTCTTCCCTTTATAAGTACTTCCTTCCTGATTTGGAAAAAGCTGCACTTATCAACCTTGCAATGGTTTAAATGGGCTTTGCCCAGACACTCTAGGCCCCAGATTATAGTGAGGAAAAGTAAAGAAATTAAGTGAAGGAGAAAAAAATACAAATATGAAAGGATGGGGGACAGGGGCCAAGGATCTCAGGTGCGTTAGTGGCATTAAGAAAGGACAGAAATAAATATCTAAGCTAGAATCAACAACAATAAAATCATGAGACCAAAACTTCAACAACTAAAATTAAAAAGCAGGACTGTTATGCTGGCAGGCTAGGGGGTAAGGGGTGGTGGCATGGGAGGACTCTGGGAACATTGGTGGAAGGAAGTTAACATTGCTGGTAAGATTAGTCCCTGAAACGTTGTTTGTCTGAAACCCAACTATGAATAACTTAGGAAATCACAAATGTTTAAATGAGCTTTTTTTTTAAAATAGTTTACTAGGGTCCGAGCAATGGCACAATGGTAGGGCATTTGCCTTGCACACAAATGACCCAGGGCAGACGGTGGTTCAAATCCCAGCATCCCATACGGTCCCCTGTGCCTGCCAGGAGCGACTTCTGAGCACAGAGCTAGGAGTAACCCCTGAGAGCTGGCGGGTATCACTCAAAAACAAACAAACAGGGGCCATAGAGATAGCATGGAGGTAAGGTGTTTGTCTTTCATGCAGAAGGATGGTAGTTTGAATCCCAGCATCCCATATGGTCCCCTGTGCCTGCCAGGGGCGATTTCTGAGCATGGAGCCAGGAGTAACCCCTGAGCATTGCCAGGTGTGACCCAAAAACAAAACATAAATAAATAAATAAATAAATAAATAAATAAATAAATAAATAAATAAATAAATAAAAGAGCTGAGTTTGTTTTGGGGCCAGAGAGATAGCATGGAGGTAAGGCGTTTGCCTTTCACGCAAAAGGTCATTGGTTCTAATCCTGTGATCCCATATGGTCCCCCGAGCTTGCCAGGAGTGATTTCTGAGCATGACACCAGGAGTAACCCCTGAGCGATGCCAGGTGTGACCCAAAAACCAAAAGAAAAAAAAATAGTTTACTAGAACTGGGGGGCTGGAGCAATTGTACAGCAGATAGGACAAGTGCCTTGTATGTGGCTCATCCAGGTTCAACCCCAGCATCCATGTTTTCTCACTTTACTCAGAAGACTTTGCAAATTGTTATCATTTAATATACTGTATGTATGTGTGTATATACTAACAAACAATATATAATTGATAATTTTCTAGAGAGAGTTGAAGCAGAACCCCTCAATTCAAACATATTAGTCCTTCAGTAAAAGCTATGAATATTGGGAACTGGAGTGATAGTACAACAAGGTAGGGCATTCATCTTGCCCTTAGCTGACCTGGGTTCAATCCCCAGCATCCCATATTGGTTCTCCTATGCACCTTCAGGAGTAATTCCAGAGTAGAGAGCAAAGAATGACTAACCCCTGAACATTGCAGGGTATGGGTGTGCCCCCATCAAAAAAAAATATATTGTAAGCATAGTTCACTTTGAGGTGAAGTCTATAAATAGCCTGACCAGTACAGGATAGGTGACACCAACAAATTAATTTCCATGTCAGACTTTGGATTTCCAGCTCTATAAATTTTTAATTGCAGGTAAGATCAGGAGAGAAGCAGAGATAGTAAAAGAGGTTAAATCACTCGTTCGTACATGCTGCCTACCCCAGACTTCTGAGCACAGAGCCAGGAATAAGCCCTGAACATCATCAGGTGTGGCCCATAAACAAAAGCCAAAAGTCAAAGGAAATTTGGTAAGAAATTGTTAACTGTGCTATCAACCAACTATAGCAGAGAAAACTTAGAAGTAAATAGAGAAAAAGAATGATAGAGGAAATACTGGTTTTAAGGTCACACTATGCTAATGACTATGAAATTAAAGCCTCTTGAGAGGATGTTACAATCAAAAGGCTAGTATGACTGGATGTTTTAAGGACCACTGACTGGTGCTCGGTCATCAGTCTCCCTAAAAGCAGAGGAGGCTGGCAAATGTAGTTTGGCAATATGCCCGCAATATATGAGCCCTGGTTTGGTGAGCAGTAGGCTCTCTCCACTACAGTCAACCCTTCTGGTCACCGGTGTCTGGCTCTGTCAGTGACTGTGAAAATGAACTCGATTAAGGGATTTTCCAAAAGCTGGAGATATTACAGGGGTTAAGGCACTTGCCTTGCATGCACCAACCCCTGCATAGCTTATGGTCCCTGAGCACTTCCAAGAGTGATTCCTCTGGGACCAGAGCAGTGGCGCAGCGGTAGGGCGTTTGCCTTGCACACGGCTGACCTAGGACGGACCATGGTTTGATTCCCCCGAGTCCCATAAAGGTCTCATAAGCCAGGAGCGATTTCTGAGTGCATAGCCAGGAGTAACCCCTGAGTGTCACTGGGTGTGCCCCCCCAAAAATAAAAGGAAAGAGAAATAGGGGCCAGAATGGTGGTGCAAATGATAGGGCGTTTGCCTTGCACACAACCTAGGTTGGACCTCGGTTCAATCCCCCAGCAGCCCATATGGTCCCCCAAGTCAGGAGCAATTTCTGAGCACATAGCCAGAGTAACCCCTGAGCTTCACCAGATGTGACCCAAACCCCCACCCAAAAAAAGTGACCTTTTTTGTTCTGGTTTTTGGGTCACACCCGGCAGCGCTCAGGGGTTACTCCTGGCTCTATGTTCATAAATCGCTCCTGGCAGGCTCGGAGTACCATATGGGATGCCGGAATTTGAACCACGGACCTTCAGCATGCAAATGCCCTACCTCCATGCTATCTCTCCAGCCCCAAAAAAGTGATCCTTGAAAGGAGATAAAGTGATAGGCATGGGGCCAGAGAGATAGCATGGAGGTAAGGCATTTGCCTTTCATGCAGGAGGTCATCGGTTCGAATCCCGTCGTCCCATATGGTCCCCCGTGCCTGCCAGGAGCAATTTCTGAACCTGGAGCCAGGAATAACCCCTGAGCACTGCTGGGTGTGACCCAAAAATCACACACACACACACACACAAAAAGTGACAGGCATGATACCCCTCAGTAACAATATTGCAAACCACAATGTCTAAAAGGGATGGGGTGGGGAATGGGGGGGAGAGAGAGAGAGAGAAAAGAGAGAGAGGGGGGGGAAGAGAGAGATCTTCGAGAGATAGGAAAACTGGAGACATTGGTGTCAGGAAATATGCACTGGTAAAGGGTGTTATATGTTTCATGACTGAAACTCAATCATGAATGACTTTCTATCTGTGGGCATGGGAACAACTGTATTATGAACAATCTTGTAATCATGGTGTTTAAATAAATTTATTTTTTTTAAAAAAGAGTGTATTTTCTGATCATAGAGCTAGGAGTAAGCTTTAAGCACTGCAGATATGGCTCACCCCCACCCCTATCCTCATCCTCACCCCACAACATACACCTCCAACCAAAAAAAAAAAACAGTTTTTCTAATCAAGAGGTTGGTGCATCTCTTGCAATCTTCTGATCTTCAGTGGGGGTTCTTTTGTTGGGGAAGGGGCCACATCCAGCGGTGCTCAGGATTTACTCCTGGCTCTGTTCAGATGTCACTCCTAGCAGACTGAGGGGATCATATGAGATGTCTGGGATTGAACCTGAGTCTGTCCCAGGTCAGCTGTATGCAAGGCAAATGCACTGCCACTGTGCTATCGCTCTAGCCCCTGGTCTTCAGTTTTTGGACTCTGTGGCAGCTTTGAGGAACCACCTCTTAGTTGTATTCTGGATCCAAACTTCCTTCTGGCACCTCCATTTTCCTCTGCATCTTCTCTTCTCGTTCATGGATTCCTCTGGATTCTGTTCCTCTCTCTGAGTCAATGACTATTGAATCAGTTATGACTCCATAAACACCCCATTGCTAAGATTCTACTTTAGATCTAATCTGTATTGGAAACACTCCTTCCAGTTACCTGAGACTTTAATGAATATTTAACTCATATTTTAATTGATACTTAAATAATAACTAGTTAGCATGGTAGGAAGCATAAAATCTGCACACAAAATTTACCGTAAGCCTTTCAATTCAACTTGAGAATCCTGAAAATCCCAGCAGAGATGTCCTAAATGATTTTTTAATTACTCACACTTGTTCTCTGATTGCTGTTTAACTTAGATTCAAATTTCCTTGATAATTATTGCCATCTACGCAACTTGCTAAAAATTTCCAAAGCTGTCTTTTACAGTATTCATAGCTTAATATAATTTTTTTCCTTGAGCATTTATTGCTGAGAAGCTAGACTGACTTCCTTACATGCAAATCTTTTTGATAGCATAAGCAACTTTTGCACATCTAATGACTCGCTTGACCGTGTTCAGGCGTTTGATTTGTCCCAAATGTTATAAAACTGCTATGAGCTTGAGTAGCACATTCCACTTTTCCGGTGATAATTGCAATCACTAAAAAATTTGTCTAAAAAAATCCACAAATAAAGTGGAAAACATAAAACTTAACATGAATTCATGCTGGCTTCTACATTTATCTTCAACGTAACATCCAAATTCCATGAGTTACTTCACCACCTTTAAACTAATTTGGGGGGGGGTGCACCCAAGTGGTGCTCAGTGACCTCATGGTGTTGGGAATTAAACCTGAGCTACACATTGTCTGTGGTGCTCACGCTTCCCTTCCTTTTGTGGTAGTGACCCCCTAGGGTGCAGACTCCAGTTGTGGCACACCTGACTTGAAGGATTGGAGATACTTGAGAGTAGAGCCAGGAGTAAACCCTGAGTGCTGCCGGGTGTGATCCAAAAACCATAAAAAAAAAAAAAAAAAAAAAAAAAAAAAAGAAAATAAAAGGAGTGCAGCTGAAGTGATAGTACAATATGGGTAGGGCACTTGCCTTGCACTTGGCCAACCTGTGTTCAATCCCCAGCATCCCGTAAGGTCACCCCCAGCGTGCCAGAAGGAATTCTTGGGCATAAATCAGGAGGAACCCCTGGGTATCACTGGGTATGGGAAAGGAAGGAAGGAAGGAAGGAAGGAAGGAAGGAAGGAAGGAAGGAAGGAAGGAAGGAAGGAAGGAAGGAAGGAAGGAAGGAAGGAAGGAAGGAGGAGGGAGGGAGGGAGGGAGGGAGGGAGGGAGGAAGGGAGGGGGGAGGGAGTGAGGGAAGGAAGGAAGGAAGGAAGGAAGGAGAGGGAAGGAGGAAGGGAGGGGAGGAGGGAGGAGGAGGGAGGGAGGAAGGAAGGATGGGAGGGAAGGAAGAAAGGAAGGAAGGAAGGAAGGAAGGAAGGAAGGAAGGAAGGAAGGAAGGAAGGAAGGAAGGAAGGAAGGAAGGAAGGAAGGAAGGAAGGAAGGAAGGAAGGAAGGAAGGAAGGAAGGGAGGAAGGAAAATCTCTTCTCACAGCTTAATGAATCTTGTATATGTGTTTTCCTTTCTCTTTCTTTTCTTTTTATTGTTTTTGTTTTTGGGTCACACCCAGCAGCGCCTAGGGGTTACTCCTGGTTCTACACTCAGAAATTGCTTCTGGCAGGCTGGGGGGACCATATAGGACCCCGGGATTTGAACTACCGTCCTTCTGCATGCAAGGCAAATGCCTTACCTCCATGCTATCTCTCCAGCCCCTCTCTTTCTTTCCTAATGACCAATCTCAAGTGTTTACTTCTCCCACTCTTGTGACAGAGGCAGAAAGGTCACTATACTGATCATCTGGTGACTTGATACACACAAAGCAGAAGCACCAAGACCCAGTTATTTGCTCTCACATGTGCAGAATGTGGTCCCAGGCTTGGGTCATGAGGCCCAGTTTGTCTTCATTCATCTTCGTAGCCAGTTGCCAGCTGGTTCATATGAGAGCATGGGACAGAATAGAACAGAACAAAATAGAGCATGGGACTGTCTCCCAGAAAGGGCCTCTTATGGAGGTAGAGTGAGGGTGGGTGATAAACACTTCTTGCTGCACCTTCATCATGATGAAGAAGGTGAGGGCCTTGCACAAGGGATTCATTTGCCATCAGCCACTCCAACAGCCCAGGCCTTGGCTATTGTCACTATTACCTGCCTGGATCCTATACATTTCTCTTCTGAGTTCTACCTCTCCTGGTCCATGGTAAGACCAAATCCTATGCAGTGGTGGCATTTCTTTTAAGTTCTTTCTTGAAGCTACAAAGATAGTAGAGTGGACAAAGTGCTTGCCTTCTACACGACCAACCTGGGTTCCATCACCAGCACCATATTTGGTCCCTTGAGCCCCACCATTACTGATTCCTGAGGTCAGAGCCAGAAGTAACCCTTGATGATTGGTGAGTGTGGGAAGAAGGAGCGGGAGGAGAAAAGGATGGAGGAGAAAGAAGAGGAGTAGAAACTGAGAGATGGAGAACAGAGCAGGCTGGGTACAGAGAGACAATCAGGTCCATGCTTCCGCTTCTGAGAGGTGACACAAATGAGAGACGGACTGGCCTGGGGGAAGGCCTAGTGGGGTGGGGGAGAACTGGTAAGGAGCTGGCCAGTCTCTCGGGTCAAATGTTTGAATCAGAGCTGAGTGGCTCTGAGAAGCTCTCTGCCAGCTCTTGTGAAGTCCAGACCAGCTGATGGGCATCTTGGGACCTGTGTTTTGGGGCAAGGGAGCCATCTGGGATGAATCACTGGTCTCTGCAGAATAGGTCAGTGAGTGAAAGGTGGAAGGGAGGGACCACAGGACTGGCAGTACTAGGGCACAGGTGGTGTTTTGAGGCACAGGATGCCAGAGAATGAACACAACAAAAATGGAAGTGGAGTTAGTAGAGAGACTGGGTAGGAGAAACAGAAACTCCAGTGCACAGTTGGTAGCTGAGGCCACACTGAGTGGCACATGGTAGAGAAAATGTGAGATGCAAAAGGCACCTACACACACACACACACAGAGACACACACACACACATACACCAGCTATGTGCATAGAAGTCCAGGAACCATAGCTGAGGCCAGAGTGGCACATGGTAGAGAAAATGTGAGATGCAAAAGGCACCTACACACACACACACACACACACACACACACACACACACACATCCCAGCTATGTGCATAGAAGTCCAGGAACCATCCCAAACATTGCTAGGACTCAGGAACTCTCACTCCACAGCAGATACAGGGTGTGGGTAGGGACAGTGTCCAGTCCATGGGGCCTTTTTCATCCTGTGTCTGCCCTGGTGCTGGCAGCTCAGATGCTTTTCCTCAGATGCCCTCAAATGATGGAATAAATGTCTCGAGGTAGACAAAGGCTCCCCATCCTCGTGTTATGGAGAGGAAGTGGGGGCCTAGCATTCCCAGAACAGGGAGGAACACAGAAGGCGCCCCCTCTGGCCCACCCTTCTGTCCACTGCCTGGCCCTCACCACCTGGACTCACAAAACCAACAGTCCACATCATGCTAAGCTTGGAGGGGGTCCAAGGTCATTCAGCTTAAGGTCCATGTACATTGTGTGTGTGTGTGTGTGTGTGTGTGTGTGTGTGTGTGTTTTGCTAGGAATAGAACCCAGGGCCTCACACACACAAGCAAGTGCTTGCTCCCACCATTAAGTCCCACCCCCAACACCCGGGTCCTTCTGCCTTGTACAGAGAGAAGGGTGACTGTTCTCTCCTGCTAAGACATGCTCCAAGAGGTGCTAACAGTGGTCTCACATATCCAGGGATCCACACAGCCCCTCAAGAGGAAGTGTTCTGTGGATACCCCACCCTAGCCTGCCAACCGTGGCCCTGCTCAAATCCTTCATCAAAGAGGACCCCAGAGCACCAGTCCCCACACAGAACCAGCCGCCAGAACTCTTTTTTCAATGGTTTTATTTCAAAACCCTAGGGTGAGCTCCCCTCCCTCCCTGGCCCCTTCTACTTCCTGCCCGCCCTGGGACATGACAATGTCTCACTCATGCGCTCTCACTCACACACACACACACACACACACACACACACACACACACACACACACATGGCTGTGAGCAGCACACGGATCATGGCGCTGTGCCCACACCAGCATGAAAAAATATACATTATATATACTACCCCGGGGGGCCGCCCACTCCACCCCACCAAGGTTTCAGGAGGGGAAGGACAGAGGGACAGCCAGGAATGGGGGAAGGAACAGGGATCCCCAGAGTGAAGGGGAAAGAAGGGCACAGGGGTACCATGAGAAGTAGGGAAGGCCCAGTTTGTGGGGGGGGGGGGGGCAGGGAGAGGCATGGAGAAGACTCCATGGATGGAGGGAAGCCAGAGTTGGGGGTTCCTTCAATACCACTCTGGATCCCTCCTGCCATTGCTACTGACCCCCTAATACAGTGGGTACATGGCTAGTGAAAGGGGGAGACAGAGACAAGAGCACGAAGGGAGAGGCCAAAATCTAACCCATGCCCTCAGGCCGGGGTAGCGGGAGCAGAGCCCTGGCCTGAGACAGGGACACTTGGCACTGGTTTGGTGCCAGGGAACCCCTGGGATTTGCGGTTGACCAGATGATTCATCCCCAAAAGCTTCCCACTTCCGCTTGCTCTTGCCCCCAACTTCCTGGTCTCTCTTTTGGGGTGCCCCTCGCTCCCTCTGTTCAGGAAGGGTTGGGGTCTTAGTAGCGGTGAGGGGGTGTCTCAATGATGCGCCTCTCATCACTGCTGGGGGAGTCGGCTGCATCCGAGTCGCTGCTGTCTTCGTCATCCTGCTGGGCCCCTGCAGCTCTGGGCCCGCAGGTCTGCCGACCCTGGTAGGACTGGAGGTGATGGTGGGGTGTGTGTGTCAGGAAGGGCTCTGCAGTCCACATGCCCCCCCAAGAGCTCTCCTGGGGGGGCACTTTTCCTTCCCAGTCCCCACCCCCACAACAGCACTTTACATCTCCCAAGGCCCAAACCTTCCACCTTCCTGACCAGCCCTTCCCAGGCAGTTCTATCTAGAACCTTCCACCAGGCCTTGATCTGCCTCCATGTCTTCCCACAGCCACCTTCCCAGGGGGCCACACACCTCCATGGGGTTGACGATAATGGTGAGAGCAGAGTCATCCCAGAAGAGGTCGGGGTCCTTGGGGTCGCTTGCAGCCCCCGGGGGCCCGGCACTGCCTGCCACACGGCGGTGAAGAGAGTGAATTCGCACCAGGCCCAACACGACCATCAGTGCCAGGAAGCCCACGCACACCACGATGATGAGGGTTGCTGCGCTGGGGACCACTGCAGGAGAAGGGGAGATGAGTGCTGAGGGCTGGGAAGGAAGGGGGGCTCGAGGGAGAGGCAAGAGGAGTTCCCAAAGGAAGAGGGAAGAGGAGACCACTGAACTAGGCCCCGGTGCCCCTGTGGATGCTAGAAGAGAATCAAAACCTCAGGATTGCCCAGAGGAGAGAAGGCCCAAGGGGGAAGCCAGCTGCAGCTGGAAAAGGAGCCCCAGTCCTGAACTCTCAGCAGATGAAACTTCAGCATTTCAGCCTGGGCCTCCTCAGGCACCCTGCACCTAGGATGGAGAAAGGGAGGTGCCCTGCCAGTGGATTTCAAGTGTGTGTGGGGGCACTCATATGGAGTTTTAAGCTTTTCTTTTCTTTTCTTTTCTTTTTTTTTTTTTGGTTTTTGGACCACACCCAGCGGTGCTCAGGGGTTACTCCTGGCTGTCTGCTCAGAAATAGCTCCTGGCAGGCACGGGGGACCATATGGGACACCGGGATTCGAACCAACCACCTTGGGTCCTGGATTGGCTGCTTGCAAGGCAAATGCCGCTGTGCTATCTCTCCAGGCCCTTAAGCTTTTCTTAAAGGGAGGTGGAGGACTAGCACTTTAAGGAGGGTGTTTGCCTTGCAGGGGTTCACCTGGGTCCACCCCTGGCACCACATGTGATTCCTTCCAGCTCTGCCAGCTGTGATCCCTGAGCATTGATGAGTGTGACCCAAGCTCCCCTTTCCCACTGCATCCCTACCCCTGCAAAGAAAAGAAAAGAAACACAGCAACAGAAACTTGGCATATAGGAAGCCTTCATTGTTCTGCTTTGTTTTGTTCTGTTTCATGTTGTTAGTTTGGGACCCACACACAGAGATGCTCCAGGGCTATTCCTGGCTCCGGATGTCTCTTGCCAGAACTCGGGGGACCCTATACTAGAACCAGGGTCAACTGTGTGCAAGGCAAGTGTCTTACCCGCCTCTCCTGGCTCTCAGGCCCAGAACCCCTGGTTCTGATCCTCAGCACACTCCAAAGAATGTAGTAAAAAAACAGGCTGGCTGCCAGGAGAAGGCGCTATGCCCACAGTGGGCTGTGGGGAGACAAGATTCCCCCCCCCAAAATCACTTACCCCAGGGATGGAGCCTGTTTCCACTCAGGGACCTCCTTCTCGGGAGGACAGAGCCCTCTTCATCGGGAGTGGCAAAGGGCTATCTGGCCTCTTCTGGACTTTCCTCTCTACCACTTTCTCCTCCTGAGGCTCAGCTACCTCCACCAGGGCCCCTACGGGTGCCATCACACTCCTGCTGCTCGGCACCTTCACTTTGATGCCCATGTTGAGGGGTGCATGCACCCTGAAGGGAAAGGAGACATAGAAGGGCGCATGCACCCGGACGTGGACCTTGGAGCTGATGGCAGCCACGCAGACATGAGCGCACAAGTACAGGCCCAGGAAGATGGTGTGGGCACTCAGCTGGACGAAGGTGGCCACGCTTGGTGCTCTTGCCAGGCCCCTGCCAGCCCGCACCCCGGCCTCAAACAGCAGCCTGGCGGCCTGTTCACACAGCTGCAGCACTGGGACGAGCCGGAGCACATCCAGCAGGGCCCAATAGAGGTCTGTGTGAGCCAGCACACAGTTCCTGGCCAGCTGAGTGGAGCTGGCCGCGCCCTGCAAGAGGCCATAAAAGCCATAGACGCTCCCGTGCTGTGCCACCGAGCGTGCAGCCCTGCTCAGCTGCCTCAAGAAGGCCAAGAACACCCGGAGGGGCAGGAGCAGGCAAAACAGCAGAGCCCACAGCCCCAGGGCCAGGACGTGGAGGCAGAAAGCCCCGAGGCGCAGCCACAAGCCCAGGACCCTCCCAGGCAGCTGGGTCACTGCACCCCACATGGGTGCACCCCAGTCCGTGTGCCTGTGTGAGCTGAGCGGGTGTTAGTGGGTGTCTCTGTGCATGCGTGTATGTCTCTGTCTCGGTCTGTCTCTGTCTTGATCTATCTCTGTCTCTCTGTGTCTCTGTCTCGCTATCTCTGTCTGCCTGTCTCTGTCTCCCTATCTGTCTTTCTTGTCCCTCTGTCTCTGTCTTTCTGTCTTAATCTATCTCTGTCTTGATCTATCTCTGCCTCTCTCTGTCCCTCTGTCTCTGTCTCTCTGTCTCGGTCTGTCTCTGTCTTGATCTATCTCTGTCTCTGTCTTTCTCTGTCCCTCTGTCTATTTCTCTCTGTCTTTCTCTGCCTCTGTCTCTCTGTCTCTCTCTGTTTCTCTGTCTCTGTCTCTTACTGTCTCTCTCTGTCTCTCCCCTCCCGGCACATACGTCAGCTTCCAGCCCCCATCCAGGCCTCCCAGTTGCAAACTGACCCCTAGCCCTCAAACTCACATGTCAGAGCAGAGCAGGGAGAACCGCAGCCAAGGCGCACCCCCAAAGCATGACCCGCTGCTTCGTACCCCAACTCCCCAGCTCCCCGCGCATGCATGCACACTGCCACACAACCAGGTGTGGAGCAAATGTCCAGTCGGAGCAAGCATCCCTGGGCCACGCACCTCCCTGGGCCGCCCTCATGGCTCTCTCCCAAGTGGGCCCCACGGTGACCTTACCCGTAACCCACTTGAGCTCCGAGTGGCTGTTTCTCAACAGCCTGGGGCCAGATGGAGGAGGTGGGCAGGCAGAAACAAAGCGCCCTTTCTACCCGGCTGCAGGAAATAGTCCCTTTGCCGTTGTCACGCCAAATGGTAAGATCCAGAAAGCCAGGAGTCCCTTCCAACTCCCCAACAGAGGGACCCTGGGGTTCACAAAGCCCAGGAGGAATGGGATCCCCCCCCCTTTGGAGTAGATGCTCTTGTCTAGGGGAACATGTCGATGAGCAACCAAAATTTCCTCACGTGCTCTGGGGTCAGACTCAGAATAAGGGACATCAGCTAAGACCAAACGCCAGCAAAAGTGTTGTTTGTGTGTGTCTTGACAAAAGAAGTGGCTCATTGGCTTTCAGGAAACCAGGAGGCTGTCCAACTGGGCAAGAATTTTAAATTAGCTATAGATATAGGAGCTGGAGCAATAGTACAGCAGGGAAGACACTTGCCTTGTATGGAGCCAACCCCGGTTCGATCCCTGGCATCCCAACTAGAATAATACCTAAATGCAAAGCTAGGAGCAACCTCCGAATACTGCCTGGATGTGGTCCCCAACACCCCCCCAAAGATAGCTACAGATAGAAATCCAGGTCATCCAAAGATATTCATCTGGTCTTGTGACATTGGCTCTAAGTCATTAACTCTGCCCTTGATGGACCTCGAGGGCCAACAGGAAGGAGTGTTTAAGCCAAGTGGCAAACCTGTGCTTTCTTGGGATTATGAGGTCAAAGTTGCCCATGCTGTCCTTATCAGGAGCCTCCAGAGAAACTTCTTTGTGTTCTCTGGAAATACCAGGACCTCTTCTTATAGACTTTCCTAAGGACTCAGGTACTTTGGCTATGTGGGAGTTCAGAGTAGAAACCCCAGCCCAGCCCTCTCACCTCTTGAGAGAACTTTCTAGGAACTGATCTGAGCCCCTATCACGGGTCATCTTCACTTATCTCAGCTCTTGCTTTCCGCTGCCAACATTCTTGTCCCTTCTCTCTCTGTTCTAAAATCCGCCCTGACAGCTCCAGTAGAAAATGAAGAACAAAGGTGAATGCCACTTTTGACTCCAAGCTGGCATTGCCTGAGAATCTCTGAAACCCAAGCACAGCGGGTAGGGCATTTGCCTTGCACACGACCAACCCAGGTCCCTGGTATCCTTCTCTGATCACTGCCAGGAGTACTTTCTGAGTGCAGAGCAAGGAGTAACCCCTTGAGCGTCACCAGGTGTGGCCCCAAAACAAAACCAAAAAAAAAAAAAATCTCTGAATTCTGGCCTGGCTCCCTTCTCAAGTATGACATCCCTGTGTCATGTTTCCAGAGAGTATAATTCCAGGCTCTGTACCCTTTCAGGGATCCCTAAGGTGAAAGTCTAAAGGGGTTCACAGCTTGGGACTGCTAGAAAAATAGCATCTTATTCTCCCAGAATATTACAAACCCCACAACAGACCACTCCTAAATTTCAACAGCTCTTTGCCCTCTCTCTTGAGGCTATGCAAAAATTTCTACTGTCTGCCTAGATACCAGCATAAACTCAGCGAAGAATTCCCAATAATCCCAGTGAGGACTGAACTCCCTTTTCTGATACCCAGAGGAATGAGAAATGAACCCCATTTCTCTGGAAGGTGCACTAGCTCCTCCTGCTTCTAAAACTAAGATCTAAGCCCTCTTAGATCTATGGGACCAGTTGGTGAATGGGGCACTAAAGGGAGTCCAGAGTTGTCAGTCATTGATGTCCTGCCCCCTCCCCCTGAGCTTGTAGCAGGGCAAAATAGGGGGAAGCACAAGCCAGGTACTCTCCCTTGGAGGAAGGCTGGGGCTTCATCTCAGGGAGGTGAAGCAAGGGGACACACTTGAGGCACCCCCAGGCAGATGGGGGTGTGACTGGAGAGATGAACACAGCCTGCCAAACTGCTCAGTGTAGGGCCATGTAGGAAGGCAGCTTCAGAATAGACTAACTGAAGACTCAGCAACCCCCCACAACAATGCTGAACCCCACAGGTGCCCCAGACAGGAGTGAGGGGGCTGGTCTCCCAGGAAAGAGCTGGAGAAAGAGCTGAGGAACTTTCATACCGGCGCCCAGCATCCATGGAACAGCCACAAAGACCTGAGCTATAGAGGAAAACACCAAGGCACTGTGGTCAACAGTCTTAAGTCCCTCCTAGGCCCGATTTCCCTTGCTGCGTGTTGGTTCACAGCGAATCATGCCAAGCACTCTTCTTTTCTGGTTTGTACTGGAGGAGGGAGCCACTCCTGGTAGTGCTCAGGGGCTATTCCTGGCTCTGTGCTCATGGACCACTCCTGGCAATGCTCAAAGGAATCACATACAGTGCTAGAGTTTGAACCTGGATTGAGTATATGCAAGGCAAGTGCCATGCCTGCAATACTACCTCTTGCATTTTTTTTTCTCGGTGTTTTGTTTTGTTCCTTTCTGGGTCACACCTGGCAATGCTCAGGGTTTACTCCTAGCTCTGCACTCAGGAATGACTCCCAACACTGCTCTTATGGGATGCTGAGGACTGAATTCGGTTTGGCCCTGTGTAAGGCAAAATCCTCACCTGTTAAACTATCACTCTGGCCCCCTCTCTACATCTTCAAAGCCCTCTGCAGTTGCTCTCTCGAGAGATCCAGGCAGAGGTGAGCTGGTACCGGGGAAAAGGGAACACAGACAAGAACACTTGGCCTGTGTACGAGGAGAAACAGACTGGAACCCAGGGGGCGTTTGGGGGGAGCTGTCTCTGTGATTATAATCTAACATGCCATCATAAAGGCTTAAGACTCTGGGATCCTGCTGCCTAGATTTGAATCCTGGATTTGAAAATAGGCTCCCCTGGGCTGGAGCGATAGCACAGTGGTAGGGGTGGCCAACCCAGGATAGATTCAAGTTCGATTCATGGCATGCTATATGGTCCCCCGAGCCTGCCAGAGCAATTTCTGAGTGAATTCAGAGCCAGGAGTAACCTCTAAGAGCTGCTGGGTATAGCCCAAAAATCAAAAAAAGAAAGAAAAGAAAAGAAACTACTTTCTTAGCTGTGTGATCTTGGAGGAAGTATTTGACCTCTCTGGGCCTCTATTTCCTTGCTGTTTGAAGGGATCATTCTAGTATCTGGCACTGAGCTTTGTTTGCAGTGACTGTGTAGAAAGGACTGTGGCTCATTTCAGGTTAGGACATAAACTTCTGGAAGCATTCTTGTCATTCCTATGAGGATTGCCTGTACCACATCTTGTGACGTTTCCCAAGAGGTGCCACTCTATCCCTCAGAGAGTGGGAGAGGGGAGGAGGGACCCTGGGACGTGCAGTATAGAATGACATATACTGAATATCATAATAGGTTGAAAGGGTAACCCTCAAACATTAAGTCACAAAAACTAACATCAACCCAAGCTTAGTAAACAAAAACCTTACAAGGAAAACGCAGAGCTAACGCTGACGGAAGTGAATACTGAACTAGGCTGACGGAAGTGAATACTGAACTAGGTCAAAGCAAGGCATGGCCTAGGGCTAGAGCGATAGTACAGCAGAGGGGGCCTAGCCTTGCATGCAATCAATCCTAGGTTTGACCCCCGACATCCCACACAATACCATGACACCACCAGGAGTAATTCCTAAGTACAGAGCCAAGAGGAACAACCCCTGAGCATCGTCTAAAGCAAACCCAAAAAAACAAGGGATATCCAACAAGTAATAAAATAAGAGCATGTGGGGGCCAGAAAGAGAGTACAATAGGTAGGGCGCTTGCCTTGTACACAACCAACCCAGGTTCAATCCCCAGCACCCCAGCAAATACAGCAAATCCTGCAAATCTCTCTTCTTTTCTGGTTTGTACTCAGGGAGGGTTTTCTGGTTTGTGCTGAGCACCTCCGGAGCGATCTCTGAGCACAGAGCCAGGTGTATGCCCTGAGCACTGCCGGATGTGACCCAAACAAACAAACAAAAACATTTTCCAACTGGTAGAAGACCAGAGCCAGGACACAATGGCTCTGAAGGGGAGTTGGAGGAGACACAGAAACTCACACAACTACACAGAGCTGAGTCTGCCCAGAGCATCCTTCTTTTTTTGTTTGTTTGTTTTTGTTTTGTTTTGTTTTGTTTTGGGGGTCACACCTGGCAGTGCTCAGGGGTTCCTCCTGGCTCTACGCTCAGAAATTGCTCCTGGCAGGCCCAGGGAAACACATGGGATGCCGGGATTCGAACCACTGTTCTTCTGCATGCAAGGCAAATGCTTTACCTCCATGCTATCTCTATGGCCCCCAGAGCATCCTTCTTACTTCTAGATCTGTTTTAGGAGTACTGGGACATGGGTGCTTCATAGTATCTGTTGTGTATGTAAATATTTTAGGGGATTAGTATGTTACTGACCCTAATCTGATTGGTGATTGTGCCCTACCCTAGGTGTGACCTGGCATTCTGTCCCCACCCTAGGGTAGTACCTGATTCTGCTTCCACCATTGGTTGGTATCTGATCCCACCATTGGGTGGTACATGATTCTGGGGGATAAAAACAAGGGTCTGTGGAAGGCGGGAGGCTTTTGCTGGAACTGAGGCTGAGTCTTTGGACTTCAGTCTTATCCACTGAATAAAGCTAATATTTCCCAATCCTGACTGTCTGCGAGCTGTTTACCCACCGTTTCACCTGAGAACCGTTGGCTAGACAGGGTGGCAGACACATGCTCCGAGCTGGAAGAGAAAGGCCTCATCTTCCATCCCTCCATCAGTCAACCTTTTCAAGGGCTGACTTGCAACCGTATCTACTGTGGAGACGCCTGGGTGCCAGGCCCATTGGCTATTGTTGGGTAAGTGTGGCAGAAATAGTAGGGAGGCACAAACTCACACACTCAGAGACTTACACTTGTCCACTCACATATGGTGACTTGGCGGCTCCTTCACCAGGGGAAAAGGAACGATTCAGGGAACAAAGGGACTGGAACACAGGGTCAAAGAAGTCGATACGGGGAGCAGAGCACCCCAGGGGTGGGGGCAGAGACAAACCCGGTGACCCTCTGTCCTCTGCCCGGCAGACCCACTTACTGGAATTGCGGTGGGAGCTGGCCAGGCTGTGTCCGGCCATCTCCGGGGTGGCTGGTGGCCACGGTGCAGGAATTGCTGGGAGTTGAGGACATCTGGTGGTGGGGTGAGCGACGCGGTTCACGCTGTGCAGGACATTGACCTGGGCAGAAAGAGGGTCACAAGTTCTAAACCCCCTACTGCAGACCCCCTTCTCCACTGCCCTGGGGGTGTCCAGCACAAGCACAAGAGTACCTCCACGATGAATTCGTTGCTGGAGTAACGTCCATTCATTTCCGAGCAGGAGAGCCGGAACTTGCGGGCATAGAGGGCAGCCCCGGGCCGCAGCCTGTACCGCACCAGCCGTAGGATCTCCTCATACACGGTGATGCTCTCCACCCCTGTGGCACGAGGATGGGGGACACTTGGGTTCAGGGGAGAAGATCCAGTCTGGACCCTCTCCCAGCCCAACCCCGTGAGAAGGCAGGAGGCCCAGATCTGAGCTGAAATTGCCTCCCTCCTTCACCCATCTTGAGCCAAGAGGGACTGAGTGGGGAGGACAGGAGCATTCTTAGGAGGCTCTGGGAGGGCCCTGATCTTGCCCATCTTCTCCCATAGAGATGGGTCCTGCAGAAGAAAACACTTTCTTTTCTCCCTTTCTTCTTTGGTTTTGGTTTTGGGTTTTTTCGGGCCTCACCCAGCAGTGCTCAGGGATTACTCCTTGCTCTGTGCTCAAAAATTGCTCCTGGCAGGCTCAGGGGACCATATGGGATGCTGGGGATAGAACCCAGGTCTGTTCTGTTTCTGCCTGGTGCAAGGCAAGTGCCCTGCCACTGGTGCTATAACTCTCCTCTCTCTTTCTCTCTTCTCTCCCTCCCTCCCTCCTCTCTCCCTCTCCCTCCCTCCCTCCTCTCTCTCTTGGGGGGACCATATGGGACACCCGGGGATCAAACTGTGGTCCTTCCTTGGCTAGCGCTTGCACGGCAGACATCTTACCTCTAGCGCAAACTCGCCTGCCCAATGCTTCCTCCCATCTCTGTACTTAGGGATCACTCCTGGCAGGCTCAAAGAACCATAAGGGATGCTGGGGATCGAACTTGGGTCAGCCACATATGAAGCAATGAGTCCTATCCCTGTGCTACTTTGACCCCACAAGCAGAACTTTCTTAGCACCCACTAGATCATTTCTTCTCCTCAGCAAGGGGACTTAACTCTGCTGAGCATAGGGAGGTGGAAGAGGGAGAAGAAGGAAGGGACGGGAGTGGGTAAGGAGGGGGGGAAAGGGAGAGAGGGAGGCCCAAAGCTCTTCTGCAAGGAAACATGGACAAGGTCGCGGAACACGGTGCATTTCCCGGAATGACCGCAAGAGGGCGCGCGGCCCGCTGACCCGCGATGGTGAGATAGGCCGAGGTGTTGGTGAGTTCCAGGCCTCGCTGCTGCCAGGAGGAGGCCTCTAGGAGCAAACTCTCCCACTCGGGGTCCAGGTCGTCCCCACCAGCGAGATCTCACAGCCGTCCAGGTTGTGCACGATCTCGTCCGACATGCGCGTGTCTGTCACTGGGCAGGGGAGAAGGAAAGACCTGGTTCAGCTGGCTGCACCCCCATTGTTCCTGGCCCTCCAGGATCAACCCCAGAGAGCCATCAGGGGGTCCACTGGTCTCTGATGTCCTGGATTGCATGGCCTTGGGGGGCTTCAAAACAAAAGGAAATGAGCCCCCCCCCCGCACCCACCTTTCTCCACTCCCCACCTCTCTCACCTGTGCCCTGCCAACTCTCATCCTTTTTGGCTTCCACCTGATGAGAAATGGAGCAAGTGACCTGAAGATCTGGGAACAGGGGGACCCCCTCGTTGGCCTCAAAGTCCACAGCAGGGCGGGCAAAATGTGCTGTGCCACTCAGCAGGATCTGGGGGGCGTCTGGCTGGAGGACTACCACGTAGCCTCCACCTCGGGGATGGACACACACGACTCTTCACTGAAGCACCTAAAGGAGGAACAGGAGACAGCTAGTCACCCCAACATTCTCTCTCTCACACATACACCCCCAGATTCCACTTCATCGCCCTGAGCCTCTACCTGGACACTAAAGCACATTTCTCTCCCCCGCCCCAAGTCCAGGCAGGATGTAAGGGGAAGAGGGGCCATCTCCCATTATTAGCCCCCAGTAAGTAGAAAATCCGAGGGGAGTCCCCTTTTCTGGGAGAATGACACTGCTGGAAAAGGTCAGAGGTGGAAGGTCAAATTGCAGTGAGGGGCCTGGGAGATCATACAGTGAGGAGGAGGACACTTGCTTTACACATGATTAATCCAGATTCAATGCCCTGGTACCACATATGGTCCCCTGAGCACTGCCAGGAGTGATTTTCAAGTGCAGAGCTGGGAGTAAACTCAGAGCACCACCAGGTGTGGGGAAAGAAAGAAAGAAAGAAAGAGAAAGAAAGAAAGAAAGAAAGAAAGAAAAGAAAGAAAAAGAAGAAAAAGAAAGAAAGAAAGAAAGAAAGAAAGAAAAAGAAAGAAAGAAAGAAAGAAAGAAAGAAAAGAAAAGAAAGAAAGAAAGAAAGAAAGAAAGAAGAGAGAGAGAGAGAGAGAGAGAGAGAGAGAAGGAAGGAAGGAAGGAAGGAAGGAAGGAAGGAAGGAAGGAAGGAAGGAAGGAAGAAAAGAAAGGAAGAAAAGAAAGAAAGAAAGAAAGAAAGAAGAAAGAAAGAAAAGAGAGAAAGAAAGAAAAGAAAGAAAAAGAGAAAGGAAAACAGAAAAGGAAAAGAAGAGAAAAGAAAAGAAGAACCAATGATCACGTATCAAAGAAAAAAAAAGAGGAAAGGAATGAAAAAATTCAATGATCACAAATTAATGCCCAGCCTGAGTGAGGTTAGGGGCATGCATCAAACAGTATTTCCAAACAGTGCATATTCAAACGTAGATATACATCAGAACTTCTGTTTCTTTTCACTCTGTTCCATCAACTATCCTGAGTATGTGTGCTGAGAAAAAAAAAAATCAGCAGCATAAGTTTTGTGAGCTGGTGTTGATAGGTGGGAACCTTGCTGAGCGGCCCTGGCTCTATATCTCACACATATTCTTCCAGGTTAGAGATGTGCACTGGCAGGGGACTTCATCAGAGCCTCCTGACCCTGCTGTTAGCGCCCCAGAAACCCCACTGATCTTGGTGCCAGAGTCATCTCTCACCGAGAACTCAGACCACTCTGAGCACAGCTATCCTAAGTGCCACCTCTGGCACCATCCTCCATCCAGCTGTGACAACCAAACTAACTGTTTGTGTATGAAATGTTTTGCCCTGTGTTTTTGTTTTTGTTTTTTTGGTTTTGGGTTTTGGGGCCACACCCAGTGACGCTCAGGGATTACTCCTGGCTCTGCACTCAGAAATCACTCCTGGCTTGGGGGACCATATGGGATGCCGGGGAATCAAACCACAGTCAGTCCTAGGTTAGCCGCGTGCAAGGTAAATGCCCTACTGCTGCATCATTGCTCCAGCCCCTGCCCTGTGTTATTTTTTTTTTACTGGATCAAGTCCTTTTACCTATGAGAAGAGTCGAAGAAATATTAAGCCATAAGAAACTGCTGATGACTCCAGACAAATGCCATCTAAGGATATTGCCCTCAGAAACACAAATTGGCAACAATTCCAACACACATTGAAGCATGTTCAAAGTTGATGGTTCCAAGGGAAGAATTAGAGTAGAAAGTCCATGCTTGACATCAAAAGTGACTTCAACAGATTCAGACCGAGAGGAAATGAACAGGGAAGTCTTTATCTCCAAATCAAAACCTAGATTATAGGACACCTCCTGAGCGTCTGAGAGGTCACGCTCTTGCAGATTTCAACACAGAAAAAATCCATCATAGAAATACTTATCTACAAAAATGTAATGCCACAAAAAGTGGCTGAAATGAAGAGAAAGTTTCATTGTCCAGTAAAATCTAAGTCACTGGAAAGAGGTGTTTTCAGTATTAAGCGTTATCAGCTTTACAAAATTGCAGTTTTGCCGGCAAACATAATTTTGAGCTCTTTGCCTAAATTTCTCTTTCTTTGTTTTTGTTGTTGTCGTTGGGTTTTGAGAGCCACAAGCAGTGCTCAGAGCACCCAGCAGTGCTCAGGGGTTACTCCCTGCAATCCACACTCAGAAATCATTCCTGGCTCAGGAGGGGAAGGGTCCATATGGGATGCCAGGAATGGGACCTGGCACACCTCAGAAATCATTCCTGGTGCAAAGGACCATATAGGATGCCAGGGATTGAACCTGGGTTGGCTACTTGCAAGGAAAAACCACCCTACCCCACTGTGCTATCATTCTGGCCTCTGCTTACATTTCTATCTTCTCAACTATGCCCCAGAATGTCTGAAACCAGAAGAAACCATAGTTGTTAGTATAACAGCTAAAGCACTAGTAGGCATTCCCAGAGTCCCCTGCGTAAGTCCCAGAAATATCTATTGTGTTATTTGATTTAATATCATAGAGCTGGAATTGGGGGAAGAAACTAGGCCAAGAGATAGTACAAGGATTAAGGCACTTGCTTGGTAAGACACTTGCTTCGATGGCATCATATTGATGATCACATCATCAAATGGTTTCCATTCAGAGATGTCCCCTAGAACTTAAGAAACAGGAATATTCCCTGTGGTGGGGGTAGGGCCCCAGTCTCCCACCAAAAACAAGCCAAAAAAAAAAAAAAGTGAAAGCTCCCCTCTCCCTAGTGCTTTAGCCACTTAAGAAACCACCTTAGCCACTCAAGAACTCAGGTTCTGCCTGAGCCAAGCCCAAGATGCTCTTTCCACCAAATCACAGCCACCCTCTGGCACCCTGATTTTGCAGCACCGAAATTTCTTGATTCAGAAACACCTCCAGCGAGCCCATAGTCTTTATGAGGGGACTAGATCATGTGGGAGTTGCAAGCGGGGTTCAGGTACTTGTGCTAATTGAAAAGGTCTTCCTGGGAGGATTGTAAGTGGTGGTGTGACAAAAATATGTGCAACATGACACCTGTGAGCCAGAAGGAGTCAGGCTGACCATGACAACATGGCAGGTCCATAAAGGCTCTTGCCTGCTCCACAACTTGGTAAGATCCAAGTGTCTCAGGAGACTCCCCTAGAAACACAGGCTCTGGTAGACATTCTCAGTAAGAAGGCAGCCAGCCCAAAGTGGGGGGACCCAACACAACCCAGAAGAACTGCCTTCCTACCCCAAAAAGCAATGATCTGGAGAGATCAGACCCACATACAAACTTCTGTCCTATGATTTAAAAGATATTCCTTCAAGGGGGCAGGAGAAGGAGAGCACAATGGTAGGACATTTGCCTTAGACGCAGAAGGATGGTGGTTTCAAATCCCGGCATCCCCATATGGTCCCCCAAGCCTGCCAGAGCAATTTCTGAGCATAGAGCCAGGAATAACCCCTGAGCGCTGCCAGATGTGACACAAAACAAACAAACAATATATATACTACATATATATATTCCTTCAAAAGATGTATGCACACCATTTTTCACTGCTGCAACAGGATACTAGCTAAGAGTGGCAACCTAGGTGTCTTGGTGACAGGTGGCAGATGAATGGATTATGAAGGATATGGTAATAAATATAACACAATAACTTGGCTGCTGTGATGAATGATAAAAAATCAAGCAGTTTGCTGCAACCTGGTTGGAAACAGGAAGATAGCATGTGGAGTGAAGTAAGCCAGAAGAAAAACAAAGGATGAGCACCATATATCTGTGGTATGGTAAAATAATTGGATGAGGAAATGTGATGTCCCTAGAAGGGAGATGCCTAGATCACCCTTAACCCCAAAGCCTAAGGAGGGAGAAAGGCAGAGGAGGAAAAAGGAATCAAGGCAGAACAAAGAAGAGGAAGAAAGGAAAGGAATGAGGGAACAGGGAGTGGGGGTCTTCAGTTATATTGGGATGGTGGGAAGAGTGGTGTAAACCCAAAGCACAGACTCAATAGCACTGAAAACACGGGATCTAAGCTGCAACCTTCAAGCTTTTGTAATGAGTCTGTCAGGGTGGGCTGGCAGGGGGTAGGGGACTTTGGGGGTGGGGGGATGATAGAAAATGGAAGTACCACCAGTGACGTGACCTTGACAATGGTGATGGAACTGGTGTTGAAATATTATATGCCTAAACTCAACTATAATGACTTTGTAAACCATGGTTCTTTACATTAGAAAAAAATTGGTTAAAGAAAAGTGAGAACCAGAAAGATAGCTTAAGTAGGTAGAGAACTGCCCTTGCAGGCAGCCCACCCATGTCCAATCCCCAGCATCCCATATGGTCCCCCCAAGCTTGCTAGAAGTGATTTCTTTTTTTTGGGGGGGGAGGGGTTAGGGTCACACCCAACAGCGCTCAGGGTTACTCCTGGCTCTATGCTCAGAAATCGCTCCTGGCAGGCTCCGGGGACCATTTGGGATGCCGGGATTTGAACCACCGTCCTTCTGCATCTAAGGCAAATGCCTTACCGCTGTGCATATCTCTTCGGCTCCTAGAAGTGATTTCTGAGCACAGATCCAGGAGTAACCCCTGAGCACCTTTGCCCAAAAGCAAAAAAGAAAAATATCTTCTGTCCTCTGAGAGGGGCCAAAGGACAAAGCTGTGAGAGTTCAGAGAGGAGACTGCTGGGCTAGGATGGGGAGAGGGTCCCCTCTCATATGGGAGAATAAAGTAATTTGGAAGAACAACTGAGCCTTGGAAGGAGATGGGAATGTATGGACCAGAAAGCTGTCTGCCCTAGAGTGGACATATTTCCACCTTATGTCCCAGGAGAAGGGACATAACGCAGGAAAGGCAGGCAGGGGACTGAGGGTTGTGGCTTTTGTGGGGCAATACAGTTCTGCATACACAGTGAGTATGAGGAAGCCATGGACAGCACAGTCATTGGGATGAGCATGAAAATTCAGACTAGTATCACTCACCTCGCTTCAGAGAATACTACTAAAACATCAATGCGTTAGGAGATTACACCAGTCACAAGGTAGACACCATCGATGGGCATCTGGGGCTAGGGCTCAGGACAGGAAAGTCAGGATAGAATAAAGGGAAGTGCTGACTATACACTCAGCCAAGTTGGGTTTCAGTCCCTGGCACTTGCGTAGGGTGGCCCAAGCCCCATCAGGAGTGATCCCCTGAACACAGAGTCAGGAATAAGCTCTGTACACCACCAGGTGTGGGGCCCAGACAAAAACAAAATGGAAGATCTGAGGCTAGAGTAGTAGCAATAGAAATGGGAAGAGGAAAACGATGCTATATAGTGTCATAGAGGGCAGGATGCAGGCAGCTGGGCTTCTGATGGGGTGCAGAGGATAAAGAAAGGGAGCAGAGTTGACTCAGAGGTTTCAAGCCTGCGTGAGTGCAGACAGAAAGCCCATTACAGAAATGGAGGGTGCAGTGGGGAGAAGTGGTGTATTTTCATTTTCTACCATATGGTCTTAGGTGCTGGCAGAACCTCTGGATAGAAGTTAGAGCTAGCCGAAAAGTATCAAAGGACTCTGGGGAGGTCAAAGCTAAGAAAAATAGAGGAACCAACTGTCCGATAATTAATGCCATGAGCCAAATGACGTATCTAAGAATGAGATCAAAAATAAAAAGCAAAACTGTGGGCCATCCACAGATTGTTCAGGAGTGAAAGCAACTTGCCTATTCAACTGACCCAGTTCAATCTTCGGTATAACATAGGTCCCCCTCCCTGAGTACTGTCAGGAGTGGCCCCTGAGTTCAGAGCCTAGAATAACCCCTGAGCACCACTGGGTATGGCCCCAAAACCAAAGCACATTCCAGGAGCCTGTACTGATTCTGAGAGTTTCAGAAATCTGTTGTATATGAACAGAGGCCAACTTGTGGATTCTGGGGGTTAGAGACCCAGGAAGGGCAGGGACAAGAATGTATATCTGAGAAAGGGAGATGATTTTTTCTCTCTGCACAAACACACATGTATATTTTCTACAACCTCAGGGGTGCTCCAAGCACATTGATTCCCTACAGATGGAGAATAAGCACTCTAACTTTCCTATGCTCCTAGAGAAAACACAAGATCTCTTTTCTGGGGGCCAGAGAGATAGTAAAATGGGTAGGTCCCTTTTCTTACATGCAGCCAACCATGACTCAGTCCTGGGCATCCCAAATCGTCCCCTGAGTACTGCCAGGAGTGATTCCTGAATGCAGAGCTAGGAATAAACTCTGAGCACCGCTGGGTGTGGCCCGAAAACAAAGCAACAACCAACTACAAAAACTCTTTCCTCTAGAAGGTCCAACATCATATTTGTGTGTGTGTGTGTGTGTGTGTGTGTCTTTGGGTCACACCTGGCGCCGCTCAGGGGTTCCTCCTGGCTCTATGCTCAGAAATCGCTCTTGGCAGGCTCGGGGAAACCATATGGGATGCCAGGATTCGAACCACCGACCTTCTGCATGCAAGGCAAACGCCTTACCTCCATGCTATCTCTCCAGCCCCCCAACATCATATTTCTTTTTTCTTTCTTTCTTTTTTTTTTTTTTGTTTTGGGCCACACCCGGCGGTGCTCAGGGGTTACTCCTGGCTATCTGCTCAGAAATAGCTCCTGGGGCCCGGAGAGATAGCACAGCGGTGTTTGCCTTGCAAGCAGCCAATCCAGGACCAAAGGTGGTTGGTTCGAATCCCAGTGTTCCATATGGTCCCCCCACCGTGCCTGCCAGGAGCTATTTCTGAGCAGACAGCCAGGAGTAACCCTGAGCACCGCCGAGTGTGGCCCAAAAACCAAAAAAAAAAAAAAAAAAAAAAAAAAAAAAAAAAAAAAAGAAACAGCTCCTGGCAGGCACGGGGGACTATATGGGACACCGGGATTCGAACCAACCACCTTAGGTCCTGGATTGGCTGCTTGCAAGGCTAACACCGCTGTGCTCTCTCTCCGGGCCCCCAACATCATATTTCTAAAGGACCACTGCAAGGAGGAATTCTGATCAGCCATCCACAATGTGGGTTCCCACATCTCCCACTGCTGAGATCTTAGGGAGATGCAAAGACCCAACATGGTGCTGAGCTAACTCTTCCAAACTATGCAACCGTCTAGCAATTAGATTTGGGATGAGGATGGGATGCACAAGCCGCTGCAAGTTTACATGATTGCATCTAGCCTTGACCTTCCTTGCCACCCTCCTGGCCACGTCGGGGAACAGCAGCCCAATTCCAGTATTCATGGCCTATCCTTCCAAAGCCTTGGTCACCAGGCCCACTTCTTTGTGGGGGTTCAGACCCTCTCTTCTCTAAACGTACTCTTCCTAAAACAGGGACAAGTCAGGGAAGTTTCTCTTCCTAGGGTTTTTGGAAAAAAGAGGACAGAGTAAGAGAAAAGGAAATACTTCCTTTTGGAAATCCTCTCTGGTGGTACACAATCTTCCCACTAGATGGCCGTATCTCTACACTGACCCAGAAACTGTCCCAGGGAGTAAAAATGCCTTCGAAGGAATCGCCAACATTTGCAAAGCAGACATTTGATCTGGAGCCCGGATGACATCATTTAGTTTCCTATGATAATTTCTATGATTTAGCTTCTATTGTTCTCTACAGATTTACTGCCCTTGCTCAGTGCTAAAAAAAAAAAAAAAAAAAAAAAAACTAGTAATCAACTGTGTCCATAACTATTATGCCTCCATTACATTCCAGTTAACCTGTTGTATTTAAACCCCCAATTTTACTTAAACCTCCAAGTAATGGCAACTTAAAAGAAAAACTCAAAGAACTCATTTAGAATTCAAGGGTCAGCCAACTTCTTTTCTGAGACATGTCAGATGAATTTCATCTTTTGAGACCATGTCATCTGTCTTCCAAATACCTAATCCTGCCACCACCGTGGAATAAAAAACTATCACCATATGCCAATAAACAGGTATGGCTGCATTTTAATAAAAACCTTATTTATAAAAGCAGGGCAGCAAGTTAGCAACCATCTGGAGAGTTCTTTGAATTCACACTAAAATCGTAGAATGAGAGCAGAGAGATAGTAAGGTGGGTAAAAGCTCTTTCCTTGTACACAGCTGACCTGGGTTTGAACTCCAGCACCCCATATGGTACACCTGAGCACCACCAGGAGTAATTCTTGAGTGCAGAGCCAAAAGTAATCTCTAAGTTACACTCGGTGTGGCCCCAAAAGCCAAAAAATAAATTAATAAATAAAATAAAATAAATAGGGCCGGAACAATACTGCAAGCGGTAAGGCATCTGTCTTGCCCTCACTAGCCTAGGATGAATCCTCGATTCAATCCCTCAGCATCCCATGTGGTCCTCCAAGCAAGGAGCGATTTCTGAGCGCACAGCCAGGAGTAACCTCTGAGCGTCACCGGGTGTGGCCCCAAAACCAAAAAAAATAAATAAATAAATAATAAATAAATAAATAAATAAATAAATAAATAAATAAATAAATAAAAATAGGTAGAAGAACAAGTTCTTTGCCAAGGTCACCCAGGCAATTAGCACTGAGTCAAAATTAATGTCAGATCTGCTGACACTGGCACAGAGAAGATTAAAACCCCCAGGCTGGGTCAGAGAGATAGTATAGTAGATCAGGGCATTTACTTTGCAATGCATCCAACTCCATTTCCTCAGCATTGCAGATGGTCCCCAGGAATCACTTCTGAGCACTAGAGCCAGAAATAGTACCCTGAGCACTGCCAGAGGTATCCCCAAAACAAAAATAATAAATAAAAATGAAAAATAAGACAAAACCCTGGGGCTAGAAAGATAGTACAGTGGGCAGGGGCACTTGCCTTGCACACACACACACACACACACACACACACACACGCACACACACACACACACACACACACACACACACGCACACACACACACACACACACAACACACACACAACACACACACACGACGCGCACCCACTCAAGTTCAATGCCCAGTATCCCATATGGTCCCCTAAGCATTCCTGAGTGCAGAGCAGGGAGTAATCCTAGAGCATCACCAGGCATGGCCCAATAACCAAAAAATAAAATAAATAAATAAATAAATAAATAAATAAATAAATAAGACAAATCCCTAAATCCTGGAAGTAAAACTACGTAGAGTGAGGACTGAAGCTGTAGTTGAGAAATGTGAGTCCAGACTATTCCAGGTACATGACTGTGTCAGTGGGACAGGCCAGGTGGCACCTTCTCGGGTCCAAGTCTACCGTCACCATGAGGGACGTGTGTCCAGCCAGGAGAACCTCATCATCTCCTCTGCCTGGCTCTGCTCCGTGATTTGCCTACCTCCCCCCTACACACACACACACACACACACACACACACACACACACACACGTATACACACATTCATGCACAGGCACGCTTGCACACATACACTCACTTGACGGCAGTGGTGAGGCGCAGCGGCCTGACGCCAGGCGTGGCAAAGCGCAGAGTGTTCATGTAAGCCACATGCTGCAGGGCATGGTTGAAGGTCTGCACATCGTCCCCCCTCCAAGGTGAGCAGGGATTGCGAGGGGTTCACGTGGACCTGGGCCCCAGACACAGGACACGACTGAGAGCAGGATCAGGGAGGCAGGAGAGGGAAGGAGCAAGAATCGTGGGGGGCGAGTGGGGAGCATGCCCATGGGGGAGGACACAGGGCTGGAGGAAAGGGGCCAATACCTTCATGCCTTTGCCCAGGCTCTCGAAATCCCTATAGTCCAGCCCCTCCCGACATGCATAGAGACACTCGATGACCTCGCGGCTCTCCAGACGGCCGGGAGCGCACGCTGAACCCAGCCAGGTAGCCGTGGAAGTAATGGTGGACCGGCAAGGGGTCTCCTAGGGTAGGAACACAGGAGCAAACGGAAGGTGAGAGAGGAGGATCGGGGAGAAGGGCTGAGAGGAAGGGAAGAGAGAGGAAGAAGGGCAGTTGCCTTGGGAGAAGGAAAATGAGAACTGGAAGAAGAAAGGAAGGAAGAGAGAGAGTGATGGAAGAGAGACTCCCAACCCCAGGAAGCTCAGGAGTCAAGGAAATTAGAAATGCGTCCACTTCCGCTTCTGGGAGAGGTAAGGGAGGAAATTAGGGGGCCAAAGGAAGTGGCGAAACACAGGAGGAAGATGGAGCAAGGATCTTTAGGGCATGCGAGGAACATTGGACAGACAAGTGCTCCTTCACAGATGCCCAGATGTGGTCTGTTCTGTGGGCTACTTCTAGCTTCCAGCGTTCTAGAACACGGAAAGCCAGCTAGAGTATCCTTTGGCCACACTCTGCTGACAGTGGGGGGGCCCAGAATGCAGTCCATGAGGTTTTGTCTCCTCCAAGGAAACTGCTCCATGGCAGCTCTTGGAGCTTGGAGGCCCTAGGAGATGTTCTCGAGATAGGTCTTAGGCCTCACGTAGAAAGCATCAATCGTCTCGCTGGTCTTCCACACACAGTAACCTTGTGAGCTGTCTGTAGTGTTGTCTCCGCCCTTCTCCTTCTCTTTGCTCTTCTCATCTGGAGGAAAGAAAGGGCAGCAGTGAGCTCAGGTTTGTGGGGGACAGACTGATAGAAGAAAATATCTCCCCTACTCTGCCCCCAGAAAAAACCGCAACTGGCCTTCAGCTGAGTGAGTCCCACATTGTCCATTGAGATAGGCAAGTCATATCATTGAGTCAGGCCGCCTACATCAGCCAACATACAAATAACTGGCTGAAGAAACAGCATAGGAGATGATCAACACACACACACACACAACACACACACCACACACTGGAACAACACTGGGGCCAGACCACCAATAGTATAGTGAGTAGTAAGTCATTTGTTTTGCATGCAGCAGACACAGGTTTAACTCCCAGCATCACATATGAAGTGATTTCTGAGTGTAGAGCCACGAGTAAGCCCTGAGCACTGATGGATGTGGCCACACACACACACACACACACACACACACACACACACACACACACGGAAATTTTAAGCCAGGGCTTAAAAGGTAAAAGATTGATGGAAGGCCGGAGTGGTGGTGCAGCTGCAGGGTGTTTGCCTTGCATGCGACTGACCTAGGACAGACTACTGTCTGATCCCCCCAGCATTCCATATGGTCCCCGAGCCAGAAGCAATATCTGACCCCAGAGCCAGGAGTAACCCCTGAGCATTACCAGGTGTGGCCCAAAAACAAAAACAAAAACAGATTGATGGAGAGTTTCTGGTCTCCAAGAGGGGAACTGGCTATGAAAATCAGTGTCAGTGCCCACTGGTGCTCAGGACACAGTTCTAAGTTCTAGCAAGGACCCAAGCAGAAATGCCTTTGAGTCAGTCAGAGGCCCTGGGCAGCTGAGTGAATGAGAGAGCTAGCAGGCCAAAGTCTGTCTCTGGAGATGCTCAAGACTCAGGCTGCCTTTCCCCAGATCTTCCCTTCCTGGAGCCTCTGGCTGGCAGTATCTTCCCTGAGAAGTACAGGCCTTACCATCCAGCAGGCCCCAATCATGAGGGCGGCCTCCTTTCGAGGTGGATGGATGAGTCCATTGTCATGGATGAGGGGCAGGGTCGAAGGAGAATCCCGTCCGTGTACAGCGTGACCGTGGGAAACTCGAGATTCCAAGCGTAGTGGTGCCACTCGTCATCACAGACCTGCAGAAGAAGCACAGGAAGCCTTCCCTTATGCCTTCTGCAGGGACCAGGCCCAAGGTAAGACCCATTTCTTGGCAGACAGGAGATGAGCTGAAGGAAAATAGGGCTGATGTGTGAATTGCTTCCTATCTGGCTTAAGGAGTAGCAAAACAATGAATGATGAACCTCCCTAAAGAATATGACAAGGGGCCGAAGTGAAAACACAGCGGTAAGGCATTTGCCTTGCACACGGCCAACCCAAGATGGACCCAGGTTCAATCCCTGGCATCTCATATGGTCCCCCTGAGACTGCCAGGAATGATTTCTGAGCACAGAGCCAGGAGTAACACCTGAGTGCTGCTCGGTGTGGTTCAAAAACTAAAAAAAAAAAAAAATAAAGGACATTACATTATCTTGCAAATCTTCAAAAATATTCCCATTTTCCAAGAAATTCTTCTGCATATACATGCCTGTAATGCACATGGATGTATGTGGATGTATGTTCGCATTCATGGATGTGTGGCATCTCAGCAAGCCACAGAACCAACATGCTGTTCTCTGAGTTTCTTCTGGGGTCAGTCAGGATGGGGCCATAGGATATCAACAGAATGAGGGACAGAATTATCTACCCCCCAAAATTTCAAATGTCAGAGTTTTTGTTTGTTGTTTGTTTCTATGTGTTTTTTGGTTTGTTTTTGAAGCCACTTCTGGTGCTGCTATGGGCTTACTTCTGGCTCTGTGCTCAGGGATCACTCCTAGAAGTGCATGGTCAGGGGACTTTTTGTGATGTCGGGGATCAAACCTGGGTAGGCCACTTGCAAGGCAAACACCCTCTTTGCTGTACTGTTGCTCCAGCCCTAAGTGAGTTTTTGGAAGCTTCACTGGATCCACTTCCTAAAAGTTGTTTATTCATTTCTGTGGGTTACTCCTAACAGGAATAACAGGGTTATTCTTGATAAAATCCAAATCTACAAATCTAACCCATAAATTTCCTTTGAATTCTGGGCCCCCTGACCTGAAAGGCTCATAGGAAGCTTAAGTTTAAGAAGTGCGGTCCCACCTCAGGGACTTCAAATTTTTCTCCAGAGCACTGTGATAAAAGTGAACTTCTCAATAAAGAGAGTCACGTGAATTTTTGTTTTGTTTTGCTTTTTGGGTCACACCCGGCAGTTCTCAAGGGTTACTCTTGGCTCCACTCTCAGAAATCACTCCTGGCAGGTTTGGGGGACCATGTGGGATGACAGGATTCAAACCACCGACCTTCTGCAAGCAAGGCAAATGCTTTACTTCCATGCTATCTCTCCAGCCCCCTTCACATGAATTTTTTTGGTCTCCCAGTCTACATAAAAGTGACATTTACCCGCTGTTTGTGCATTGGCTTAATAGTAAGGAGACGTTGTAAAAAGGCTTCATGGGTCAGTTTTGTCATACAAGTATCACAGGAGTAGAACTACACATATCTTGTGAATATACCTGCTCCCTTTCTCAGCTCTGGATAGCCAAGTGGAACATTGTTTCCAGTGGGACCATTTCAACAGACCCATTGTTGTATATGTCATCTATCATTGACCAAACTTCATTAAGCAGCCCTGATTATCTACTAAAATCTAGTAAGTGTGTAAGAATTCTGTCTAAAAAAAACAACGCATGAGCCTTCCTTGAGGATAGTCCTATTGGAGGCTGGAGCGATAGGACAACCCAGATTTGATCCCCAGCATCCCATATGGACCTCTGAGCCTGCCAGGAGTAATTTCTGAGTGTAACAGCCAGGAGTTATCCCTGAATACTGTGAGGTATGGCAAGAGGGAGGGAGGAGAGAAGGAGGAGGAGAGGAGCAGGAGAGGAGAGGAGAGGAGAGGAGAGGAGAGGAGAGAGAGGAGAGGAGAGGAGAGGAGAGGAGAGGAGAGGAGAGGAGAGGAGAGGAGAGGAGAGGAGAGGAGAGGAGAGGAGAGGAGAGGAGAGGGAGAGGGAGGTGAGAGAAGGGGGGAGGGGCAGGGAGAGGAAGGAAGGGGAGGGGAGAAGAGGGGAGGGGAGGGGGAAGAAAGAAGAAGGAGGAGGGGAAGGGAGAGGAGAGGAGGGGAGGGGAGAAGAGGAGGGAGGGGAGGGAAGGAGGAGGGGAGGAGAGTAGAAGAGGAAGGGAGGGGAGAGGAGAGGAGAGGAGGAGAGAAGAGAGGAGAGAAGAGGGGAGAGGAGAGGGAGAAGAGGGGGAGAGGAGGAGAGAAGAGAGGAGAGGAGGGGAGAGGAGGAGAAAAGAGAGGAGGGGAGGGGAGGGGAGGGGGGAGAAGAGAGGAGAGGAGAGGAGAGAGAGGAGAGGAGAGGAGAGGAGAGGAGAGAGAGGGAGGAGGAGAGGGGAGGGGAGGGGAGAGGGGAGGGGGAAGAGGAAAGGAGAGAAGAGGGGAAGGGAGGAAAAAGGAAAGAAGGGAGAGGAAAAGAGAGGAGTTGAAGAGAGAAGGAAAATAAGACCAAAGAAAGATGACCTTACATTGTGGGTGAGGGCAGTGATTTGGGTCGTCTGTTGTTAGTTATGATTTGTTTTTATTTCTTTCTAGTGAATGTCACTGTAGGGGGTGCCATAGCTACCTGGCAGTCCCTCAGGGGTGCTGGGGGATTGAACCTGGAGTCCTCTGCGTGCCTGACGGCCATTTCAGCCCTTCAAGGGCCCTCCCTGGCCCTCCCTTTTCCATCTAATCCTGTCTGTGCTCTACTGGAGACAAGGCTGAGAGGAGATCTTGGGATCAGAATGTGCAGGGGCAGAGAGGGCAGGCACAGGGCACCCAGGAAATGCCAGCCCCTGCTTCAGGGGCTCCTTCCCTGCAGGGGGTAGATCCCAGGGGCCACCTGGAGACCTCACCTGCTCCAGCTTCCAGAGGAACTTGACGGGGCGGGCGCTCTCCAACAAGGGCCAGTATAGGAAGGCGATTCTGCAGCCGTGGACGGTCAGTGCATAGTGAGAAAAGCCATCCTCTGGGGGATACAACAGGGACGGTGGTCAGGCATGGCCGTGACTGTTTCCCTGTGTCTCTCTTCTTCGCCCTCCTGCTCTCCTTCCTTTCTTTCCCTCTCCTTTTCTTTCCCTCTCTCCCTCTTTCTCCTTCTCTCTCCATTCATTCTCTTCCTCCTTCTCTCTCTTCCTTCCTCTCTACTTCTCTACCTCTCTCTCTCTCTCTTTTACTCTCCCCTTCCTCTTTTCCTCTCTCCTCCCTCCTTCCCTCCTTCCCCACATGTCTGAGCATATAAAGTCCACGTGATATCCAGGATCTTCTCAGCACTCCAAGTGGGGGGGGGGTGTCACTCAGATCTTAACAAACACCTCAAATGACTGTCCTACCCAGACCCAGAGAAGGGGGCTCAAACACATTAGCTAGGACTGGAAGTGGGGTTCAGGAGAGGCCCTCCTATGGGAGGAGGTGTGACTTTGGAGGAAAAGGGGGACTCTTGACCAGGGGTTCCAAGCACCCTATCTCGAGAAGGTGGGTGGCAATGAGAGAAAGAGAGGTACAGCCCCCAGGAAGTTCCACTGCATTCAGGGAGCTGGCAGGAGCGGGTTAGGGGAAGCCCACTACACAAGAGGGAGTACAGAGAGGTGTTTGCTTATGGGACAGAGAGAAAAATCTCAGAACTTCAGAATGCGGTGAACACAGCGGGATAGGAAAGGGGCGCGCGCACCAAGACGTACACGCATCTGCACAGTGCAGTCACACACAGGGCACACTCACACACACTTGCACACGTTCACACATTTACATGCATGTTCGCTACATATGTGTGCGCATCATGCAATCCATAAATGAGCATGGTTTCATGTTCACATGCACACAATTGCAGACACCCGACTACACTTTCATAAGCACACACACGAGCACTCGCCTTCACAGACACACACACACACACACACAGTCATAGACAGCCGAGGGCCGGGCGGCAGAGGCGAGGCCAGCAGCCCCTGAGGCCAGGCTCACCGTTCTGCACCGTGTGGCACACGATGGTCTCCTCCTCCTTCTTGCCCTTGCTGGGAGTGACCCCGTGCTTCATCCAGAAGGACAGAGTGAAGTGGTCACTGAGGTTGTCCTGGGCTCCGGAGCCCAGGCCAGCCGCGCCGCCCAGGGGCACCTGCACAGCCTGGGTGCCGTTGAACCAGTAGATGAGGCTGCTGTCCTGGCTGTAGTGCACCGACAGCCCCGCCGTCCAGTTGGCGTTGGGGCCAGGCATGGGCAGCAGGTCCACCTCCCCAGGGGCAGCGCCTGCAGGGCCCCCCCAGAACAGCCGCATCAGAGCGAAGGTGATATGGGCAGCCAGGGAAGCCGGAAGCAGAGAGGGGAAAGGGGAGCAAGGGGAGACTTCCTCCCTCCACAATTTGCTGACCAAAAGGACAGGGACTGGGCCCGATGGGTGGCACAGAGGTAGGGCGCTTGCCTTGCACATGTCTGACTTAGGATGAACCGTGGTTTGATCCCCCGGCATCCCATATAGTCCCCAAGTCAGAAGTGACCCCTGAGTGTCACCAGGTGTGGCCCAAACTCCCCCCCAAAAAACAAACAAAAACAAAAACAAAAAAAAGGGAGGGCCGGAGAGATAGCATGGAGGTAGGGTGTTTGCCTTGCATGCAGAAAGACAGTGGTTAGAATCCTGGCATCCCATATGGTCCCCCACGCCTGCCAGGTGCGATTTCTGGGCTTAGAGCCAGGAATAACCCCTGAGAGCTGTTGGGTGTGACACCCCCCCCCAAATAAAGGGACAGGGAGGATGCTATTGCCATGGCCTCAACTTCCTCTCCTTTCATCCCAGGAATTTTTGAGGTCATCACACAAGGCTGTAACATCTCTGTGCCTGCTTTGACCTGTTTATTCGCTCCATGGGCCACACACACCAACCCCATAGACAAGCTGGGGCCAACCAAACACCTGCTGGCAGTGGACCTGGCCTGGGGGCGCAGGGGCCACCCACCGCAGAGCTTGCGCAGGGCCCGCTCAGAGTAGTTGTCCCGGTCGCAGCCCTTGGCCACATGGCTTGTCTGCAACTCGATGGTGGCCTGAATGTTCCAGAGAGGCTCATCGCAGGTCTCCAGGTGGATGCCGGGGAACAAAGCCAAGCTCCCGGCTCCCGGGGCATATTCAATCCTTTTATTCCAACCTGCAAAGGGAAGAGGCAGGAAGATGCAGAAAGAGGAAGGGGCGGAAGCCCCCTTTATGCTTCTCTGAGCAGCTCTACCGTAGGGTGAAAGCGGCCAGACTGCAGAGATGGCTGCCACCTTCCCACACAACTCTCTCCCTCCTCCCCGTCCTCTCCCTCCTCCTCTCGTCCTCTCCCTCTCTCCCTCCACTTCCTCTCCATCATCTTTTCCATCCTCTCTCCTCTCCCTTCTCCTCCTCTCTCTCCTTCCCATCCTCTCTCCATCCACCTTCTCCACCTCTCCCTCTCTGTCCTCCTCTTCCTCCCTGTTCTCTCCCTTCTCTTCTTCCTTCTCTTACCATCCTCCTCCTTGTCCTCTCCTTCCTCTCCTCTTCTCATTCTCTCCCTCCTCCTTCTCTCCATCCTCCTTCCCATCTTCTCCCTCCTTCTCCTCCTTCTCCTCCTTCTCCCCTCCTTCCTCCTTGTCATCTGCCTTCTTGTCCTCTTCCTCCTCCCTGTCCTTTTTCTTCTCCTCCTCGTCCCTATTCTCTCCCTCATCTTCCCATTCCCTCCCCTCCTCCTCTCTGTCTTCCCCCACATCCTCCCCCTCCTCCTCTCTTGTGGACTCCCGTTTACTCCTTTATTGGTTATTTGTATATCCTCAAAGAGCTCCCAGAATGAGAAATTGATTCCCACCCCCTACTCCCCTTTTTTTTTTGGGGGGGGGGAGATCTTGGTAATATTTATCTGCAGCAAATAATCCACCCAGACAAGAGGGTTAAGGGGTAAAAGGTTGGGCACAGAGAGTCCTTTGTCAGCCTACTACCAGCCCCCAAAAACAACTGGAGCCACCCAGCAAACTCTCCCAAAAGACCCCAACACCTCGCTCCTAAACTATTTATTCAGTTCTCAACAGCGCTCCCACCTGGAAGGTCAAGGTGGGGCAACAGGCAAAGAATAATCTTATGGAAATGTTTTCATCTATACAACACTCTCTGTCCTCTCTTTCCTCCTCCACATCCCCTCCTTCTTCTTCCCCATCCTCTCCCTCTTCCTCTGGTCCTCCCCCCATGCTCCCCCTCTTCCTCTCCCCAGGGATGCTCACCCTGCCAGCTGGGCTTGCAGGTGGGTTTCACCTGGATCTCCACCTGCGCGTCGTCGGCCGCCCGCTTCTTGCCGCAGTCGTAGGCCGTCACGGTGAACTTGTACAGCTTCTCTCCACTGTACTCGAGCTTCTCGGTGTTCTCGATGTTGCCTGGATGGGCAGGAGGGAGGGCCCAGGGGGCTGGGGTCAGACCAGGGTAGCCAGGCAGCAGGGGTGGGTGTGGAAGGGGGGAGTGGGGAGTCACAGCAGGGCCCGGGGGTGTCCTGTCCAGGGTAGGCCGGGGGTCCCCGCACCCACCAGCCACCCACCGTCGTTATCGATGAGGAAGGGGGTGTTGGGGGTGAGGATCTCGTAGTAGCAGATCTGGCTGTACTGGGGCGAGCAGTCGCCGTCGATGGCCTCCACGCGCAGGATGCGGTCGTACAGTTTGCCCTCGGTCACAGCCGCGCGGTATAGTCGTTCCACGAACACAGGTGCAAACTCGTTCACGTCGTTCACTCGCACATGCACCGTGGCCCTGTGGGGACAGGATGGCAGGGTGGGCCAGGGCCGCAGGGACACCCCCAGCCGGCCAGGGGCCACCGCCCAGCCACAGGGCCCTGATGTGAGAGACAGGATCCCCATGCATGCGGGGGGACAGGTCCAGGGGACTGTGCAGTGGAGGGGATGGAAAGTTCTGGGCAGTTCTGGGTGGGAGGTCACACATGGGGCCTGAGCGAGGATTTGTGTCTCCTGCGGTGGCCCTGGAGCCTAGGCCTCAGGCTTCTCTCTGCTGGGTCGGGGGTCCAAGTTCCTCCTTGGTGCTGTGGCCATCGTGTGCATGTGTGTGTCAGTGTGTGTGTGTGTGTGTGTGTGTGTGTGTGTGTGTGTGTGTGTGTGTGTGTGCGCGCGCAGGGAGGAGGGGAGATGGATGCTCTCCTTTTCTCTGTTCTCTCGCTCCTCTCCCTCCTCTTCTATGTCCTCTCCTTCCTCCTGCCTGTCCTTTCTTCTTTTCCCTCTTCCTGCCTCTTTTCTTTCTCTTCACCTTCCTCCCTGACTCTCTCCTCGCCCTCCACCTCCCCATCCTCTCCCACTTCTCCTCTCCCTTTTCTCTATCATCCTCTCTATTCTGTCCCTCCTCTCCATCCTCCATCATCCTCTTCCTCCTCCTCTCCATCCACTTGCTGCTCTCCTTCATCCCTCCCCTCCTCTCCCTCCACTCCCTCCCTCCTCCTCTCTGTTCTCTCCTTCTTTCTCCCCATCCTCTCCCTCCAATCCCTCCTCCTCCTTCCATGTACTGTGTTCTTCATCCCTTCAGCAGGCTTCATGCGAGTAGGGGTGCTTCTTTTGTACTCAACCTATCTTTCCCCAATCTTCACAACAACCCAGTGAGCAGGTCTAGGCATGATTTCCATTTCCACCACTCAGCAATGCTTGAGACTGAGGGTTTGGTACAGGGTCCATCCCCAGTGTTGGGGAGGGAGGCAAAAGAAAGGGGAAGGGCAGCATATGGGACTGAGGATAAAATGCAGGGACTAAGGGTAAGAGCCATAGTGAAGTGGGGAGGGCATTTGCCTTCTTTGTGACCAACCCAAGTTCATCCCCAGCACCCCACTTGGTTCCCTAAACACTGCCAGGAGTGATTGCTGATTGCAGAGCTAAGTAAGCCCTTAGCACCACCGAAAGAGTAATCCAAAAACCAAAACCAAACAATCTGGGGCCTCGCCCATGTTTGGCAAGTGCCTGACCACTTGAGTTCTCTCCTGCACCCCATTTTCTTCATTCCACTGAGAATAAGCCAGTTATCCGGGTCTTAAGAGGCAGAGCCAGAGGCTGGAGCGATAGCAGACAAGGAAGGCAATTGCATGTGCCTAACCCAGTCATCCCTGGCATTCCCTATGGTCCCCCTGAACACCACCAGGAGTGTGATTCTTGAATGCAGAGCCAGGAGTAACCTCTGAGCACTGCCAGGTATGATGGGGAAGAAAAGGAGGCAGGGCCAGACTAGACCTAGCTCTAATATATTCCCTGTGTAGATTCCGGTCATGGTGGTCCTTGTGAAGGGAAGCCAGGAGAGGGTATGGGGACAGAGGACAGGGCAGGGCTGCCTCACTTGTGGGACTTCTTGGTGTTGGCCCCGTCAGGGCCCTCGCCACAGTCATAGGCCTGGATGGTGAATGTGTGTTCCTTCTGGGCCTCGCAGTCCACCGGCTCCTTGGCCCGGATCAGCCCTTCTCCCGTCGCTTTATCCAGGATCACAGCCTCAAAGGGCACCCCAGATCCATGCAGCCGGAAGCCACAGATCTCACCTGGCCAGTTGTACAGGGAGGGAAGAAGTGTGAGGCGCCTGCACCCCCTTCCAGAATCAGCCTTAGCCTCCAGGGAGCCCCCTCACCCGCCTTCCAGAGCCCTTTTCCTTCTCCTGTGCACAGGAAAGCTTAGGCTGACTTCACTGATGCACAAAGCTACAACCGCTCTGCCACACACACACACACACACACACACACACACACACACACACACACACACACACCCCATTTCCAAACCACCAGAACTGAGATCAGTAGATGCCCCGGATGCACTTAACTCCTGCCAGCCCACATCCTGCTCTCTGGCTCCCTTTCCCAGCCACTTCTCACTTCATCTGCCCTCTCCCAAGCTCCTCACCACCAACACCCCCATTTCTGAGGGTACTCCCAACCCCAACTACCTGCATAGCGTAGGGGGGCATCCTTGTCCAAGGCAAAGAGAGGGGGATTCAGCAGGACGGTGTTGTCATTCTCCATAACGATGCCCTGGTATTCCGCCTCGATCCATGGCTTGTGCTTGTTGGCTGAGCCCCCCCAGGGAGAAGAGTTTGAGCCTCTGTTCTGCCTGGGCCCTGGCTGACCCAGACAAGCCCACAGGCCTTAAACATTCCCTTAAAACACACACACACACACACACACACACACACACACACACACACCAGCATTCAACAGGCAAAGAAGCCAAAGGGTCTGTTAGAGGTCACAACCTTCTCCTGGAGCTGGATAGGCAGTTTCCATGGTAACATTGGGGGGCACATCTCTGGGAAACATGCTCAGAGAGTAGAGAATTTTCTTTAGGGATCTCAAGTGAATGATTTCAAGTGCAGACCAGATTTTCAGGGCGTAATGGTGGGTTACTCAAGGCCCTGAGAAATGGAAGGGCAGAATTGTAATGAAGAGATCTAGAAGTTTCCTGAGATTTTGGTGGTAGGTTTTTTGATAGGGTTTTTTTTTGGGGGGGGGCAGTGCTGCAAGGATCGAATCCAGGACCTCATAAATGCAAGGCAAGTGCTCTGTGACTGAGCTAAGTCCCTAGCCGAGATTTGGGTTTCTTTTATTACTTTGTTTTATTTTATTTTTTGCCTTTCCATCTATCCCCACCAACCCCCATTTCAACCCCCCCCCAAGCCCAATCAAAGGCCCTGTGACCCCAGGGTGGAGAGATGAGGAGACAGGACAGAAGAGAACATTTATAGGCCAGAGGGAGGGGACAGGGAAGGACAGGGACAGATAGAACCGAGAAATTGGTGCCAAAGAACTGGTCCCCGCAGCGCCACATCATAAGGGATTATGGAAGTGGCCTAGAAACAGAACCAATCCCTGTCCTGCTTCTCACCCCCGCACCCTAGGACACATTCTGAACCGAATCAGCACCCCACACCCCAAACCAGCTCACCCCACACTCCCCATATCCCTGAATCCCTGTATTTGGACACACACCCACAATAGGTCCATTTTCTCCCTTCCCAGTTCACCCCTTTTTCTTTCTCCTCTTCCAGTTGATGCCAGGGTTCAGACAAGACTCCTTCTACCTCCAAATGTCACCCCCATTCCTACCAGCCTTGGCCCATGTGTGTCCCCTTCTCAGAACTGGCTGGTGCCTCACCTAGGAAGGTTCTGGGGGCCTCCTCCCCTCCCCCATGATGTCCCATGCCCCCTCCACAAGGACTTGCCCTAGCTCATTTTTTCCAACACCCTAACAGGCTCCTGGTGCATATCCACCAACAGGGCATGAGCCTAGGAAGTGGATTGTCAGAGGGAAACTGAGTCACAGAAGGGAAGGAAGTCATTGCCGGTAGGCGGTGGTGAGCAAGATGGCCTCTTCCCACTCTTCCCTCCAACCAACCAAACACACACACACACACACACACACACACACACACACACACACACACACACACACACACACACACACACGTTTCCTGCCAAGCACCACCCCCCAAGACCACCTCCCTGGAGAACTGGCCACTGAACAAGGGCAAACAGGCAGTGCCGGGTGAGTCCCAGAAGTGGGCACTGGGGCATTGCCAAGCTGAGTCCCCATATCAACAGTGCAGCCTCTTCCCCCATTCCTGGCCCAGGGACTCTTCCAGGCACCTCTCTATCCTTGCACACCCACCCTGTCTCTCTCCTTCCCACTGGTCTCCCATTTCATTCTTTTTTTTTTTTTTGCCTCCTCCTTTGCCCTTTATGGTCCCCCTTTTACCCCCCTCCCACACTTCATGCTCCCTTCGCTGCTCAGCAGCACCCCACACCCACTTCTGCCTTTCCTCCACCTGGGTGGGGGGACCCTCTTGGGCCTCCCTCCTTCCTCCCTTCCCTCCTCCTTCCACCCCTCACCCAGCTCAGTGGCTGGAAGGGCTCAGCCAGGAGCAGCTCAGTGACCCCCCAGCCCAGCTGCGTGCTCGCGTGATGCCAGCACTGCTGCGCCAATACCTACGTGCTTCGAATCCCTGAGCCGCCAGGAGCAGTTTGTCCCCGGTGGGAAGGGGTGAACTGGAGGCAAGCCCCCCCATTCCCAGGAGCCCCTCCCCAGGCCTCCCCAAGCCAGGACAGCACCCGTCAGGTACAAACCTGAGAAAGGAGGTGCCCCAGCCAGGAGCCATTGGGTGGCTGGGCCAAAACCCACCATCCAGAGAGACTCAGGGATGGGGAAGGAACAGAGAGGAGACAGTGGCAAAGATGGGGGGGTCTAGGGGAGAGGAAAGCCGGGGTGGGGGTGGGGGAAGAGTGACACCTGTCATTTCTCCATCCTTACCCCCCACACCTCCTGATACCCTTTTTCTCGTGTCCTGTCCCCCCCCCCTTTGGCTCACCTTTGTTCCCGGAGCTGGAGGGGAGCAGGGAAGCCAGCACGAGGGGCAGCAGCAGGAGGACCATGGCTTGGGGTGGGGAGGATGGAGTGATCACTCGCCTCTGGGGCACCCCCATCCAAGCCAGAGTCTTCCACCTGGAGGATGGGGCCTGCAGGAGCTCCCCCAAAGCAGGGTCCCCGGGAAAAGACCACCCACACACACCCGTGCAGCTAGGCGGGGAGGTCCGGGCAGGGGGGGGACTCGCAGTGGCACCCCGATCGCTCCCAGCCGGGTGTCTTCTTCACTCGCTCATTCGCACCCCGGTGAAGCTGCTGCAGGATGACGTCACACCGGCAGGCGCTGACGGACGCGGCCCTGGGCCAATGGGGTGCCGGGGGCCGGGCCAGGTGCTGCAGGGGGGCGGGACCCCATGGCCCCCCAGGGAGCCGGCTGGTGTGGTTGGGGGAGAGAACCAGTCCTGGGCTATTTTTTCCCCTCCCCTGTGACTGCAACTTGGGGGGAGCAAGGGAACTGCGGGGACCGGGGAGGAAGCTGCAAAGACGTGGAGGGGATGCAAAATGAAATTAGGGGTCCAGGAGGAGGAGGAGATGGGGGGGGACTCGAGATGCTAGAAACCCGGGGGTGGGGAAGGGAGACGTCAACGGAGACCCAAGAGAGTCGAGGAGGGGCAGGATCCACGTCACACACAGACACACACAGACACACAGACACACACACACACACACACACACACACACACACACACACCATGCACACGCACGCATGAGATTGCACACCCCAAATCTGCGCTAACCTCGTTGCAACGTACATGCTGCTGCGAATCCTTGCGGAGAGGGTCTGCGAAGAGGGGTCCTACACACCCTCTCCCCAAACCTCAGAATTCCCCCTCATTTCCCCGCATTTCTGAGTCAAATTTTGGGGTTCTTGGGTGTGTCAATGTAATTCACCAGGATATGGGAGCCCCCTCCCTGCCTCCTGATCCCCAAATTTCTCATCTTAACACCATGATCTGCTGCAGATAACAGGGAAGGTGAATGTGTGTGTGTGTGTGTGTGTGTGTGTGTGTGTGTGTGTGTGTGTGTGTGTGTGTGTGTGTGTAGGAATAAACATATGTGCTCAGGGGGGGTGGGATACAATATTTTAGGCATCCCCCAGCCCCATAATTTGGGGCTACCCTTGGAAGCATGGGTTGTCCCAGCTCAGGCAATTCCAACAGGGAGGAGTAAATCAGGAGACCTCAGTGGATGCTGCCCCTGGGAAAGGCAATCTCACCTCATGAAGAATTGGGGGTCCAGAATGCCAGGGTTTTTGGCAGGAAGCTGTTTGGGGAAGCTCTGGGGCCGCACAATAGGATTATCTTATGAAATTCTAGCCTGCTGACTGCCCACCCTGTTTTCTGGGAGATGTGGGGAGGTTGGGCCACACCCAATGGTCCTCTAGGGCTATTTTTGGTTCTGTGCTCAGGAGTGACCCCTGGTGGTGCTCAGAGGACCATAGGTGGGAGGTAGGAGGGGTTTGGAAAAAAGATGGACTGAGTGCCAAGTATCTCGCTAGTCTCTGCTCCCTCCTAATATCTTAGTGCTAAGTTGAATAGTACAGTGGATAAGGCCTTGTATGCAGCTGACTGATATTTGGTCCCCACAGGGTGCCCCGGAAACCTCCAAAGCTGTGATCCCTGAGCATAGAGCAAGGAGTAAGCCATAAACAGTGCCAGGTGTACCCCCCTCCCTGAAAAATACTGTTTGTGCATCTCTTTGGGGGTGGGAAGCTGAAAAAAAATCCATTGCTCACTGCTATTCTATCTCCCTTCTGGGGCAGATTACCCTCAGGGGTTGGGGTGGGTTAGGGGTGTTTCCAGTACAAGTGACCTTCAGACAGATCTAAGGCTCTCATGACTGACAGCTTGAGACCTGCTCTGGGTTCCAAGGTTCCAGGTTCCTTCCTCAGCAACAGCTGAGCTCAGACACAGCCTTGTCAAGGTTCTGCCCAGCTGCAGATAGTCTGTGAGGGCAGGGAGGATGACAGGTAGAAACTTGGATTGCAACAGGTCCCTGTCCTGTCCTATAAAAATCCTAAAGAGCAAAGAGACCTTTGCTACAGCTTGTCTGGGCTGTGCCTCATCCTCACGGGCCAAACAGGTCCCCTCTGCTCCCCTTCTCCTGGATTCTTTCTCCTCACAGCTTCATCACCCTCTGGGTCAGGGCAGACGATGCCCCCCAACCACACAGGCTACTACCGCTTTGTATCACAGAAGGACTTGGAGAATTATTTGGAAACCCTAAGTAATGGTTCCCCCAGGACCCTTCCTTTCTCCTCTGCTTCCTCCCTCTTCTTTCTTCTTTCTCCAGCTCCTAGGGAAGGAGAATCCTGGAGGGATGGGACCCTGGAAGGGCTCCAGAAATCTGGGGACAACTCACAGCCCCCAGGTTCCATGGCACCCCTGCTACACAGACGTACCTCTTCTCACCCTAAACATAGGCATCGATGTGGCTCTGAGAAAGGTCGCACTGTTGCTCAAACCCGACAAGGAGATCCACCACGAGGGCGACCGAATGACCGTGAAGACCCTCAGCAGCGTCCATAATCATGAGCTGAACTTCGAGGTGGGGGTTGAGTTTGAGGAGGACCTCAGGATCATTGATGGGCGAATGTGCCAGGTAAGGGTTCTCGGGTCCTTTGGGAGAGTGGAGCGCTGAGCTCTTGAGATTTAAGACAGTCCAGAGATGCCTGTTCCAGCTCCAGCTAGGACAATGGAGCCAGGAGTTAAGACCTGGAAATTGGAGGGAAAGTTGTGGAGTCCAGGAAATGGGGGAGAGACCTTCCCCCATCCCCACATTTCCTCCTTATTCTCTATCCCTTCTTGACAACTGCTAAATAGAGGAAAAAATAAAGGCAAGCCAACATTTGCTCACCATTCACCCTCTAATGATCCCTTTCGTATCCCCCTATCTGTCTGTCTCTGTCTCTCTGTCTCTATCTCTCCTCCTCCCCACCCCACCCCCGTCTTCCAATCTCATAGCGGGGATCTCTTGGTCTCCTTTGCAGATCCCTCTTCATCCCTTATACCTCCTTGTCTCTTCCATTTTATTTTTGGCATGTGTTTGTTTGGGTTTGGGGGTCACACCCAGAAGTGCTCAGGGCTTACTCCTGGCTCTGTGCCTCAAAAATACTGTTGTTGGGGTGGTGGCACAAGTGGTAAGGCATTTGCCTTGCACTTGCTAACCTAGAATGGACTGCGGTTCCATCCCTGGGCGTCCCATATGGTCCCCCAAGCCAGGAGCGATTTCTGAGCACATAGGCAGGAGTAACCCCTGAGCGTCACTGGGTGTGACAAAAAAAAAAAAAAGAGTAATAATAATACTGTTATTGCATCTCTCCAGGGGTTGGGGGGCTGAGAAAAATTCATTGCTCACTGCCATTCCGTCTCCCTTCCGGGGAAGATTACCCTCAGGGTTTGGGGTGGGCTAAGGGTGTTTTCCAGTGCAAGTGACCTTCAGATAGATATAAGGCTCGCATGACTGACAGCTTGAGACCTGCTCTGGGTTCCAAGGTTCCAGGTCCCTTCCTCAGCAACTCAGACAAAACCTTGCCTAGGCCCTGCCCAGCTACAGACAGTCTGTGAGGGCAGGAAGGACGTCAGGTAGAAACTTGGATTGCAACAGGTCCCTGTCGTTATAAAAATCTTGAACACCAGAGACATTTGCTCCTGAAACCATATGTGGTGAAACCGCACTAAGGTGGAGCAGCAACAGCAGTGTGCAAGGCAAGCACACTACCCACTGTACTATCTCTTGTTCTTTACTTTCTCTTGTCCTTACTTCCCTCATGGGGCCCTGTCTTCTGCTGCCCTGCTTCTGTCATCTTCCAGACACTGACCCTCAAGTCTTCCTCAGCCCCAGCATTCTCCTGAGCTCTGAAGAGAAGTCCTCAACCACCGAGGCAATGTTCCAACTGGCCTGGGCTGAAGTCAAGCCCACTGGCATAACCAGCTTCAACCCTTATACTTCCTGTCTTTGTTAATGGAGCAAGACTCAGGTTTCATGTTCCCTGACTGCTGAGTTCCTGCACAAATCTATGCAAGGAAGTGCATAACATTCAGAATTAATGGAAGTTTTTTAGTATCTTCCAACATGATTGTAGTGAACCAAATTAACCATAAATGTAACACACACACAGAGCTTTTCAACGCAACACAAAAAAAGGGGGGATGGTGACATATCTCAAAAAAAAATTGGGAGGAGGGGAAGCAACACATATGGTGCTGTTTGGGGATTACTCCTGGCTCTACACTCAGGAATCATCTCTGGTAGTGCTCAGGGGACCATATGGGATGCTAGGGATCGAACCCAGGTTAGTCTCTTGCAAGGCAAATGCCTTCCCTATTGTGCTATCTCTCCAGCCCTAAACATCTCAGAAAAAGTCCCCTATAGGCCGGACAGATAGCATGGAGGTAGGGCATTTGCCTTGCATGCAGATGGACGATGGTTCGAATCCCAGAATCCCATATGGTTCCCCGAGCCTGCCAGGAGCGATTTCTGAACTTAGAGCCAGGAGTAACCCCTGAGTTACTGCCGGGTGTGACCCAAAAACCAAAAAAAAGTTCCCTTAAGATTATACTTAAGGATGGGGCCAGAGAGACAGCATGGAGGTAAGGCACTTGCCTTTCATGCAGAAGGATGGTGGTTCAAATCCTGGTATCCCATATGGTCCCCCAGGCCTGCCAGGGGTGATTTTCTGAGCATAGAGCCAGGAGTAATCCCTGAGCGCTGCTGGTGTGACCCAAAAGCAAAACTAAAAAAAAAAAAAAAAAAAAAAAAAAAAAGATTATACTTAAGGGCCAGAGAGATAGCATGGAGGTAAGGCGTTTGCCTTTCATGCAGGAGGTCATCGGTTCGAATCCTGGCGTCCCATATGGTCCCCCGAGCCTGCCAGGAACGATTTCTGAGCTTAGAGCCAGGAGTAACCCCTGAGTGCTGCCGGGTGTGACCCAACAACCAAAAAAAAGTTCCCTTAATATTATACTTAAATGGAGGTCAGAGAGATAGTACAGTAGGTAGGGCATTTTCCTTGTATGTAGCCAACCTGGGTTTGATCTCCCAATATTCCATATTGTCCCCTGAGCACTCCCAGGAGTCATTGCTGAGTACAGAGCCAGGAGTAGCCCCTGAGCATAGAGTGACCCAAAAATTAAAACAAATAAAAAAGATTATACTGAAATGATCATATTCAAGATATATTACATTAAATAAAATATGTATTAAAATTAGGCCCTAGAAGGCAGAGCAATAGTCCCAAGAGTAGGGTATTTGCTTCGCAAGCATCTGGCTTGGGTTCAATCCCTGGCACCCCGCCAGTATGGTCCCCTGAGCTCCACCGGGAATGATATCTGAATGCAGAGCCAAGTGTCTGCCCTGAACACCACCAACTGTGGCCTCAAACTAGAAAAAAAAAAATGTTTTAATAATACAAAATAAAATAAAATTGGAACAAGAGAAACCTCCTACCTTCTTTTGCCCTAGAATCACTTTGGCTATTCTGGGCTTTTATTTATGACTCCATATTAAAATGTAATCGCTTTTTATCTCTGTCTTTAACTGTGGAATATAAAGATACATAGTAAAGAAATAAGAAATGCCCCAAGTTAATAGAAAGTGAGAATTGGTCATTAGTAGGAAGCACATCACCATGTTGGGGGTGGGAGATAAAAGAAGAGGGGGGAACAGGAGCAAGGCTGGAAGGAAGCCAACATTCTGCTGCAAGGCATGGAGATAGGATATTTTATCTTATTTTATTTGGTTTGGGGCCATGCCCAGCAGTGCATAGAAGTTATTCCTGGCCCTGCGCTCAGGAATCACTCCTGGTGGTGCTTGGAGACCATTTTGATGTTGGGGATAGAATCAACAATGCAGATTGGCTGCATGCAGGGAAAGTACCTTACTTGCTGTACTATCTCTCAGGCTCCAGAGATGGAATATTTTATGCATGAAATCCTACCACTATCAAGATGTTAAGTCCCAATGTCTAAAATAAAATTAAACCAAAAAGAAAAAATATGTATGGGAACACTTGCCTTGCACACAGCTGACTCGGGTTTAACCCCAGCATCTTATATAGTTCCCTGAGCACTGCCAGGACTGATTCCTGAGTGCAGGACTAGGAAGAAACCCTGAGCATCGCAGAGTGTGACCCAAACACCAAAAGAACAGGAGGAGTATGACAAAGGGTTGAGAGGGTGTTGTGGGGGGTGTCGAGAGGGCAAGAGGTCCTCTCCAACTGCCTTTATCCTGCTTCCCCCACTACAGCCGGTGGTAACCTGGCAGGAGGAGCAGCTGGTGTGTGTGCAGAGAGGAGAGGTTCCCAACAGGGGCTGGAGACAATGGCTGGATGGAGAGAATTTGTCTCTGGTAAGCTGGACCAGAAGTCTGCTCCACTCACTCCCCCCCAGCCAAGGAAGGACAGCCATGTGGGGATATCAGACAGCAGGTGGAAGAGAGGGGCCAGGTGATCCCAGCTACATCACCCTAAATCAGAACTGGGATGGGGGTTAGGCCAAGAGCGATAGCACAGCAGGGAGAGCATTTGCCTTGCATGTGACTGACCCAGGTTTGATCCCCGGTATCCCATATGGTCTCCCGAGCCTGCCAAGAGTGATTTCTGAGTGCAGAGCCAGGGGTGCCTTGAAGAGAGGTCCCAAAACAAATGAGAATTGGGAAGACAGACTAAGCCAGACTGGACCCAACTGATGGGAGGAAGGTTGGAAATGAAGATGGGGCAATTTGGAACAAAGTGAATCAGGAAGAAAAAGGATTCAAAGGGGGAGCATAAAGATGCTTGAGGAGGAAACTCTTTCTGCACATCCTTGGGGGGTGGGGGCATGTCCAGGATAAAATCTGGGATTCCTGCTTACAAAAGTGTGCAGCATCTCTGGCCAGACCATTCATTCTCTCTTCTCCTCCTTCCTTCTTCTTTCCTCAGGAGCTCACTGCCAGGGAGGCTGTGTGCCTGCAAGTCTACCAGAAGGTCAGATAGTGGGAGCCAAGCTGCGGGGTCACAAGAATCCCCTGGCATGTATCCCCTCGGAGCCCCGATGATGCCAGATCAGCGGACTCCCTGTTCTGAATCTCTCTTTGCCTCCCTCTTCCACCCTGTTAATCTGTAACTCGCAATCCCCAGTCTAAAGTCTGCTCTGCCTCTCTCCACTGCCCAGTGTCTGTTTGCAGGCCTGGACCTGAGTTCAAGGTCTTGTATCAAGGTGAAAGACCCTGTCTGAGAGGACATGGCCTGGAGAATGACCAATAGCCATGCCAGAGTTCTGTTGGTCTTTGTTTTCTCCAAGAGTGAGTTAAGCTTCGAGTACCTGGAGATTAGAGGAAAGTCAGTGCAGGAGCCCCTTGGTAACCTGTGAGTGGGGAGGGTTAAAGAAGCGAATAGGAGTTTCTGGTTGTCTTGTGCCTTTCTCCAGAAAAAAAAAAAAAAACAGCAGAGCTAGTTAACAGAGCACACTGACTTCATCCACAAGAGTCCCAGCCATTACTGACTAGATCCTGCCTGTTTGGGTCAAAAAACCTAAAGTGATTTGGCTTGCATGCCTGCTTTGAGAAGAACTAACTTCCAGTAGTGCAGAAAAACACAGAAACAGTAACACATGAGCCAGGCAAGGCCACAGTCTGCAGAGAGGAAGATGAGGGTCTCTGGGCATATTTAAGTCACATCAGAAAGCTCAAGGCTCGAGACAAAAGTTGAGGGGAAGTGAGAAATGCAGAACCCTACCCTTACTGTCCTAGCATATCATTCTGAAAAACAGTGCAGAGGGTGGAGTTCTGGTAAGGCAAGATCCAGCCTCTGCCACCTCCAATCTCCAGAGTTTGCTTCTTGCAGAAAAATAGTCCCACTGGAGCCAAGAGAGAGAAGAATATGGATGGGAAGGTTGGGGCAGGGGGAAAGGGGTGATGTGATGAAAAGTCCCCATCCTTGAGATGAGGCCTGCCCTACCCTCTCACCCCCACTGCGGCTATGGCCAGGCCAGCACTCAACTCTGTGCCACACAGTGCTAGAGCTTGGACCCAGGACAACTCAGCTTGTGAGGATTATGGTACTTCACAGCCTTTGTGACTCTGGGAAGGAAAAGAAGTTCAGGATAACAGAGCTCCTAAGTTTTGGGGGGCCATCCTCTAGCTCCCTTTCGAGAAACACAGCAAAGCAGAGTGGGGTCATCTGGAGCGGCTCACCTGGCCCAGGGTACTGGGGCATGGTGGGGTCCCAGCATTTCTCTCCCCAAGGACTGTCCTCTGTGCTTCTCAGTCAGGCAGCCTTTATTGGATTCTTGCCACAGGGTCTGACCTGGCTCTTACTGACTGACAGACACCCCCCACCTCAGAAAGTGGCAGACACACCAAACTCCTGATGTGCACACAGTGGGTACACACCTCACCTGGTCCAACCTCTAGGAGCCTGAGTAAAGTCAGTGAACTGAACACACACATACACTCACACAATCTGGGTAGGCCATTCTCTCTCTCTCTCTCTCTCTCTCTCTCTCTCTCTCTCTCTCTCTCTCTCTCTCTCTCTCTCTCTCTCTCACACACACACACACACACACACACACACACAATCATTCATTCACTCCTCTCTTTCTCTTCCCTTTACCCCCCCCCTCCCCCCGCATCTTTCAAATCAGGCCTCTGCATGGCTTCTCAGAGCAAAGAACTGGTCATGAGGGCTGTTGCAAGTCAGCCCCTGAAGAGGTAGACTGATGGAGGGATGGAGGATGAGGTCTTTCCTCTCCAGCTCGGAGCACGAGTCTGCCACCCTGTTCAGCCAGCGGTTCTGAGGTGCAGTGGTGGGTAAACAGCTCGTAGACAGTCAGGCTTGTGGAAATATTAGCTTTATTTGGTGGACAAGACTGAAGTCCAAAGCCTCAGCATCAGTTACAGCCAAAAGCCCCTCGCCTTCCACAGACCCTTGTTTTTATCCCCCAGAATCAGATACCACCCAATGGTGGAAGCAGAATCAGGTACCACCCTAGGGTGGGGGCAGAATGCCAGGTCACACCCTAGGGTAGGGCAAAATCACCGATCAGGGTAGGGTCAGTAACATAATAATCCTATAAAATGGGCCCAGAGAGATAGCACAGCGGTGTTTGCCTTGCAAGCAGCCGATTCAGGACCAAAGGTGGTTGGTTCGAATCCCGATGTCCCATATGATCCCCTGTGCCTGCCAGGAGCTATTTCTGAGCAGACAGCCAGGAGTAACCCCTGAGCACCGCCGGGTGTGGCCCAAAAACAAAAAAAAAAAAACAAAAAACAAAACAAAAAAAAAAACAAGAACAAAAAAATAATCCTATAAAATGTTTACATACACAACAAGGACCACCAACAATGATGAAGAAAAGTTTGGGAAGGGACAATGACAAAGGATGGTCAGGCCCTCTGGAAGTTTTAGAGGACCCTCCCCAGTCTGGAGACACAACAAGCTCCCAGGACTGTCCCTGACTTGTTGACCAGCACCACTCACACCCAGAGACACTTTGAGCATTTAAAGTGACTATTTTGGGGCCAGAGTGATAGAACAGCGGTAGGGCATTTGCCTTGCATGCTGCCCATCCAGGACTTGATGCAGGTTCAATCCCCGCCACCCCATAAGATCCCCTGAGCCTGCCAGGAGCACAGAGCCAGGAGTAACTCCTGAGTGCCGCCAGGTGTGGCCCCCACCAAAATAAATAAATAAATAAATAAATAAATAAATAAATAAAATGCTATTTCAGCCTGAGATGGAAGATTTTCCCCTTCTAACCAGCAGTGTTCTACTCAGTGTTGGACCAGGAGCCCCAAATGTCTGCCAGAACCCCACTTTCTAGACAGAGTTCCACATTCTCCTCTACCTTTGCTCCTTTCCACTCAAAAGGAATCAGCCTGTGACAGGGCGGCAGTGGAGAGGCTTTCAGAAGCCAAGGACCACATGCTGTCCAGTCTAGCCCTCCCCATTCCCAGCACCCCTCTCCTATATCTTCCCCACAGAGGGGTCTAGCAGAAGCCCTAAAAAAAATGCCTTGATGAAGTCTCCATTTCAAAGGCCTACCAACCTAAGACCCTCCTTGCTGAGCCCCGCCTTGCATGCAGCCAACCCTGGACAGACCCCAGTTCGATCCCTGCCATCCCATATGGTCCCCTGAGCCTGCCAGGAGTGATTTCTGAGTGCAGAGCCAGGAGTAACCCCTAAGTGCTGCTGGGTGTGGCCAAAAAAACCCAAAAAATTTATCACTACAGGGGCTGGAGTAATAGTACAGCAGAGAGGGAGCTTGCATTGCACATGGCCAACCTGAGTTCAATCCTCAGTATTCCATATCATTCTCTGAGCACCAATAGGAGTGATTCCTGAGTGCAGAGTCAGGAGAAACCCCTGAGCATCACCTGGAGTGGCCTTAAGACAAAAAACAAAAGCAACCATTATCCTTTTTGAGGCAGAGCCCAGATTTGAACCTGATAAAGCTGACCTGGGCATCCACTCCAGTCACTAGGGTCTTGTCCCTTTTGTCTCTGATGGGTGAAGAAGGTGGGGTGGGCTAGAGAATTCTAAGCCACAATGTACAAGACAGTGTTTGGGAAATGGCAAGATCATGAGTGTGATTGCAGCATAGAGGAGAGGGGTGCCATGTGATAGCCCAGAAGCAGATTTACTGTGGACCAGCCACAGTAAATAGGTTTGAAGCAGGGGTGGATGGTGCTAGGATTAAGAAAAGAGACAGGACTGGAGACAGCAGAGTGGGTAGGGCACAAGACTTGCACATGGTCGACCCAGATTCAGTCTTGGGCATTCCATATGGTCCCCTGAGTCTGCCTGGAGTAATTCCTGAGTACCACTGGGTGTGGGTGTCACAAATAATAAATAAAATACCAAAAGCAAACCAAAACTAACCAAAGCAAAGCAATCTCCCTCCTGCTCCTTCCTTACCCAGTTGAACAGCAGGTGGCAGCACCAATGGGGATTTCTAAAATGGAACAAAAAATTCCATCCAGAAGACTCTTCCATCCAGAAGACTCAGAAAGGCTTTATAAGCATGAGGCTTTTTTGATCTCCATCATTGAGAAAAGAAAGGGAGGGAGAAAAACAGGAAGGGTGGAAGGGAGGGATAAGCACATCAGGCACTCACACCTGCGTTCTCCCCAGCTTTCATCTCCATCCTAAACCCCCATCACAACTTTGCAGAGAAATTCACCCTTCTTCTGTCCTCTGACCCTCTTCAGTCCATGAAGAACCAATCCAGTGGATACAGTAGCATGCTCAGAAGGAGTAAGAAGTGGATATGCAGGAGTTTGGACAGTAGAGGATTTGGGGGCTTAGGGAAGTCATATCCATTGGTGCTCAGGGCTCACTCCTGGCTGTGTACTCAAGGATCACACCAGGAAGGTTTCAGGGAACCATATGCAGTGCCAGGGATTAAATCAGGGTCAGCGATGTGTAAGGCAAGTTCCCTATCCCACTGTACTATCTCTCCAGCCCCTGAAAGATTAACAGAACTTTCTAAGTAACCACACATCTTCTGTATCATGTTCATGGGCCAGGCACCAGTTAGCCACAGTTGTGGCCTTTGTGTGTGTACTGTGGAGTAAGTAGACTGAGAAATGTGCTCCCTTGGGGTTCAGAGGTGTTTTTAAAATGGAATGGAAGAGGCCAGAGAGATAGCACAATGGTGAGATGTTTGCCTTGCATTCAGCCAGCCTGGGAAGGACCTGGTTCAATTCTTGGCATCCCATATGGTCCCCAAGCCTGCCAGGAGCAATTTCTGAGTGCAGAAGCCAGTAGTAACCCTGAGCATCGCTAGATGTGGCCCCCGAAAATATCCAACCAACCAATAAATAAAGTTTAAAATGAAGTGGAAGCCAATATAGACTTCCCTCAAAACACTAGAAATTGAACTTCCGTTCAACTCAGCAACACCTCTCCTGGTAATATACTCTAGGTACCCAAAAACAATACAAAAAAGTCCTCTGAATTCCTATGATAATTTTAGCACTATTCACAATAGCCAGAATCTGAAAACAACCCAAGTGCCCATGCACAGATGAGTAGCTAAAGAAACTGTGGTATATCTACAATGGAAAACTATGCAGTTATTAAGAAAAAATGGAATCATAAAATTTGCTTATATGTGGATGGATATAAGGAGTATAAGCTGAATTAAATGAATCAGCTGGAGAGGGACCGACATAATATAATCACATTCATCTGTGGAATATTTTTTGTTGTTGTTTTGTTTTTGTTTTTGTTTTGGGGACCACACCCGTTTGATGCTCAGGGGTTACTCCTGGCTAAGTGTTCAGAAATTGCCCCTGGCTTGGGGGACGCCAGGGGATCGAACTGTGGTCTTTCCTTGGCTAGCGCTTGCAAGGCAGACACCTTACCTCTAGCGCCACCTCACCGGCCCCGTCTGTGGAATATTTTTTAAAAAACATGGTATGAAAATAATACCTAAAGACAATAAAAATGACGGGTATGGGGGTACAGTTAAGACATGTTAGACATGATCCTCCTGGACAAAAACTGGGAAGTGAAAGGAAATAAAGTGATATGCATAATACCCCTTTAGCAACAATACTGCAAAGCAGAGTGCCTAAGAGGACGAGAGGGGGGTGGGGATGTAGGGGTTGAGAGAAGATGGGAAGGTAACTGGGAAAATGAACACTAGGTGTTGAAACAGTGTATGATTTAAACTCAACTAGCAACAATTTTTAACTCTGTATCTCACTGTTATTTAATTAATAAAAATTAATTTAAAATAAAACAAAGTCAACTGGGGCTGGAGAGATAGTACAGTGGGTAGGGCATCTGTCTTGCAGGCATCTAACCTGGGTTCAATTTCCCTGAGTTTAATCAGGGGGTCCCCTGAGCCCACTTGAGTTATCACAGAGAGATCCATGAGCACTGGGCTAAGGGTAAGCCCTGAGCACCACCAGGTGTGACCCCAAAACAAACAAGCAAAGAAACAAAAAATAAACAAAGTGAACCAAGAAGAATCCTGGTGGTTGAGGAGCCAAATCTCAGCCCATGTAGCTTTGATGGATAGAAGAAGGGAGACAGAAATGGTCCATAGAGCTATTGGCCAAAAATACCATGAAGGAGCCAGAGAGATAGCGCAGAGGTTAAGGCACTTGCTTTGCATATGGTCAGCCTCAATTTGATCCCCAGCACTGCAAAGTAATCCCACCAGGGGTTACTCCTGAGCACAGAGGTAGAAATAGCCCCTGAGCACCATTAAGCATGGCTCAAAAGATCCCTTCTCCGCCCCCCCCCCCCACAAGAAAAGTGTAATGAGGACCATAAGCCCCAGAAGGAGAGAAAGCACTGAGACAGACCCCAGCTGGGGTCATGCTGGGGATAAAGTGAACAGGAGAGATGCAAAGTCTCTCACACCTGCCTCCATCTTCCCTTCCAGATCCCAGTCAGCACAGCTTCTCTGAGTTATCCAGTGAGGATAGGACCACTACTCTTCACAGGCTTCCTGAACCCCAGTTTCCCACCAGCCTGTCCCTGGGGAGACAAGGACAGGAGCTGAAAGACACTCTGAGTGAATGAATATCTGCCCAAGCTAGAGTGGAAACTAGTCACGAACATCTATTTCTTGGGCCAGAATGACAGGATGGTGGGTAGGGCACTTGCTTTGCAAGGGGGCCAACCTGGGTTCAATCCCCAGCACACTATATGGTTCCCAAAGCCCTGCCAGGAGTAATTCCCAAGTGTAGAGTCAGGAACACCACAATAGTAGAAGAAGAAAGAAGAAGAAGAAGAAGAAGAAGAAGAAGAAGAAGAAGAAGAAGAAGAAGAAGAAGAAGAAGAAGAAGAAGAAGAAGAAGAAGAAGAAGAAGAAGAAGAAGGGCCAGAGAGAGAGCATGGAGGTAAGGCTTTTGCCTTTCATGCAGAAGGACAGTGGTTCAAATCCCGGCATCCCATATGGTCCCCTGTGCCTGCCAGGGGCAATTTCTGAGCTTTGAGCCAGGAGTAACCCCTGAGCACTGCTGGGTATGAGCCCCCCCAAAAAATAATTTAAAAAAAGAAGAAGAAATGTTAAAAGGAACCAGAGCGGGAAGGGTTGCCTTCCATGTGGAAGCTCTAGGTTCAATCCCCGACACTTCATAGGGTCCCCTGAGTCTGCCAGAGTAAAACAGGAGTAAGACCTGGGCAAATATGGGTGTTGCCCCAAAACCAATAACAATAAACAAGCTCCAATTTCTCAAGAGACAGATGGGACATAAATATGTGGGAAGATGGAGAGACGGAGAGATAGCACAGCGGTAAGGTGTTTTCCTTGCACACAGCAGATCCAGGACAGATAGTGATTCAAATCACGGCATCCCATATGGTCCCCGGGCCTGCCATGAGCAATTTATGAGCACAGAGCCAGGAGTAACCCCTGAGCGCTGCAGGGTGTGACCCCAAAACCAAAATAAATAAATAAATAAACAAAAACACAAACAGTTCAAAAGAGTATATACCTTCCCACTTGTAATCTTGGAGATGTTTTCCCTAACATGTGGTGAAGTACAGAGAGATTGTACAGGGGTGAAGCCACAGACCTTGCAAGCAACTGACTTTGTTCTATCCCCAGCACTTCGTGGCCCCCTAGAGCACCGCCTGGTTCTACCCCAGAGCACCGCAGGGTATGGCCCCAAAACCAAAACCAAAACTGGTGAAGTGGTGGGTGAGCGATTCCAGGAGCAGACAGCAGGTGGCGCACAGGACTGAGGGTGAGGAAGAGGGAACCGAGCCGAGTTACCTGTCATTTCCAGTAACTTCTGCCTCCACCCACGAAGGCCTGCTCCAGCCCCACCTACTGTTCCCGCCCGCCGGGGCCTAGGGTTGGAAGTCCCAGAGGTCCGGCTCCAGATGCACAGTCTCAGAATGGGGGAGCGATCTTTGGAGAAGGCCCCAATCCCCAAGCTGCCTGGCAAGATGTGAGTGGAGAGAAGGGTAGCAAGAGGGGAAGGAAGGAAGAGAGGCCACTAGGCCTGTACACATAGACACCGTAAGCCACACCTGCCACCAGCCCCAAACACACACCTCACTCCACACACAACATAAACACCGCAGACACAGGCATAGACCACAGACATATGACCACACACTTGCAAATACATAGCACCAGCCCCCAGCACACCACACAACACACAACACATTCCACATGCCACTACGCATATTAACACTACAGACATCCACCACACACCACATATATCACACATTAAAAATAACACATCAGGGCCCGGAGAGATAGCACAGTGGCATTTGCCTTGCAAGCAGCCGATCCAAGACCAAAGGTGTTTGGTTCGGATCCCGGTGTCCCATATGGTCCCCCATGCCTGCCAAGAGCTACTTCTGAGCAGACAGCCAGGAGTAACCCCTGAGCACCGCCGGGTGTGGCCCAAAAACCAAAAAAAAATAAAATTAAATTAAATTAAATTAAAATAACACATCATATGCACAGACACCCACACACATACCATATACCCACATTACATGATATCACAAACATATATGGGGCATTTGCCTTGCGTGCAGGTTGGTGGTTCGAATCCTGGCATCCCATATGGTCCCCCGAGCCTGCCAGGAGTGATTTCTGAGCATGGAGCCAGGAGTGACCCCTGAGCGCTGCCTGGTGTGACCCCCCCCCCCAAAAAAAAAACAAAAAACAAAACATATGTCATAGCATGTGCATCACATATATCACACATATGCTCACCACGCATGATACTACATCCTTAATTGCATACCACATATGCTCACCACGCATGATACTACATCCTTAATTGCATACCACATATATCACTCATCGTACATATATGAACCGCCAACACACACACATGTATCCACACACAGAACTTAAATTCCCCATGGTCCCAGCAGAGGAGATCAGAAGGGCGCTCTGATCCTGGAAGTGAACACACTTGCGCATCCCATCCACCTCTTGTACTCTTCTGGCCACTTCAGATACCAGGGAGGGCAACTGAGGCACAAAGCATCGCTCCTTGACAAACGGAATGAGGCTGAACAGAGGGGAAGGAGTTGGGTTGAGAGGAGGGAAGGTCCCAGCACCCCAGGGTTGCCTGAAGCTGAAGCTTCTCCTGCCTTTACCCCACTATCTCCCCATCTCCTGCTATTTCACTCTCAAGTCCCCTCTCCCCCTACCCCCTCACAGGTGGTGGCTGCTTCTCTGGGGAGTCCTCCAGGCTCCCGCCTCACAGGGCTCTGTGCTCTGGGCTCAGGAGCTACCCCAACAGCTGATGTCCCCGGGATACCCCAAGCCGTACCCCCGAGGCCAGGAGAGCATCACAGACATCGAGGCTCCGGAGGGCTTTGCTGTGAAACTCACTTTCCAGGACTTCGACGTGGCGCCATCCCCTGACTGTGAGCAGGACTCAGTTACTGTGAGCAAGCGGGAGCTTCTGGAGGGACTGGGGGCTTCTGTTCTGGGGTACAGGGTCCACAAGTTGTGATGTCATGGGAGGGAGGATAACAAGCCCAAGCCAGGGGCCTGGCAAACTGAGTTGCTCAACACAAATCCTCCCCCCACTTTCAGGACCCACCCTGGGGCATTGCTATCTGGAACCCCAGGAGTAGGGGGGAGACAGCACAAATCCTCCCTTTGGGGTTGGGTTTGTTGTTCTTGTGATTTGGGGGCCACACCCAATGGAGTTCTGGGCTGGGCAGGGGCTCCCAGTGGTGCTCAGAGGACTATGTGGCACTGGGGATGGGGATGGGACCTGGGTCTCCCTTCTGCAGCACAGTTGAGCCCCAACCCGCTGAGCTCTGTTTGGCCCTCATCTCGCCTTTAGAAGTCTTACACACACTGGAACTAGAGAGTTCAGCGGGTAAAAAGCTTGCATACAACTACGAGGGTTCCATCCCTGGCACCACATATGGTCCCCTGAACTTTGCCAGGAGTGATCCCTGAACAGGGTCAGGCATAAGTCCTGAGTAACCACCAGATGTGGGCCAGAAACGAAACAGTCTGTTTTTATTTTGTATTGTTTTGGGGCCAACCCAGCAGTGCTCAGGGGTTACTCCTGGCTCTATGCTCAGAAATCACCCCTGGCAGACTTGAGGGACCATATGGGATGTCGGGATTCGAACCACCGACCTTCTGCATGCAAGGCAAACGCCTTACCTCCATGCTATCTCTCCAGCCCCTTTTCTATTTTATTATTTCTACCAAAACAAATAACCATTTGTTATTTCGCTATTTCTATCAAAATAACAAATGTACAGAGTGTTTGGCTAAAAGAGAGAGAGGGGTGGGGACAGAAGGCAGAGAGTTCATACTACACCAGATTCAATTAGAACTCCATGTATGGTCCTTCAAACCCTATCAGGAGTGATCCCAGAGTTCAGAACCTGCAGTTAGCCCTGAAGCATGGACATGGTGTAGCTCTAAAACAAAACAAAATACAGAGAGTAAGGAAAAAAAATCTTTGAGCTTGAGCTCGTGCTTTGTGCTCCAATACGATAAGGTCCTCCAAGCACTACCAGGACAGACCCTGAGTAGTGCTCGGTGATGTCACACACACACACACACACACACACACACACACACACACACACGCACACACACACACCAGAGCATTCTATGAAACATATAATGAAAATGAAATATAAAATGAAATGACATAAAATGAAAAACAGGACCAGGAAGAGAGCTCAAAGAGTCAGTGAGCATTCTGTGAATGAGGACGCATGTTCTCCATCCCCAAAAGTGCAGATTTCCCATATATCAGCAGGATCAAACACTAGTTCCTGAACAGAACTGGGCAAAGCCCAAAAGTCAACAGGAAGAGAAAGAAACAAAAAATTTTTGCAGAGGCCGGAGCAATAGTACAACAGATGGGATATTTGCCTTGCGTGCAGCCAACCCACGTCCAATCGCCAGCATCCCATCTGGTCTCCAACCACTTCCAGGAGTGTTTCCTGAGTGCAGAGCCAGGAGTAAGTCCTGAGCATCACTGGTTGTGCCTCCCAAACAAATAAACAAAAAGTTGCAGACTCCAGATTGCTTTTCGCACCCTATTGCTTCTCCCTAGGGGTAATTATTTGCAATCATGCAGCTGTTTTTTATCTAACTTTCTTGTATATAAATAACACATGCTGATTCTGGGTTGTTGTTGTCTTAAAATTTTTTTCACAGCATCGTTTAACTTCCAACTATAGAAACAGGTTTTCATCTCTCCCTTGGATCTTCTCCGCCCACATATCCCCTTCCTCAGCCTCCCAGCTGACCTAGATATATTATAATTTTGAGTTACATCTGCAGGAAAAGGAACATCCTGCTCTATCCTGCAAGATTCTTTTGACTGATCTAATTAAGTCAACAAAATATGGATTAGCAGGAGGCAAAAATACATTTAGGGGTGAGACGGGACCCACGGGGACCCACAGAGGCCCAAAGATAGTCAGGTAAAAGTTAAAAGTAAATCTTTTCTAAAAAAAAAAAAAAAAAGTAAAATTTAATTTTATTTATTTGAGTGGAAGTGCTGGTAATAGGTCTATATGGGGTCCCAGGAATCGAACCTGAGCCAAATGCACAAGCACACAAGCACCCTACCTGCCATACTATGGCTGTGTCCCCAGGCTCCTGTCTTTATGATAGAGTCACCCATATAGACTTACTCCTGTCCAGGAATTCATGGGTCTGCTACATGCAAGACAAATGCCCTATGAACCATAGTAGAAGCTCCTGAAAATAATATTTTGATTTCCCCTACCTAGAAGAAGCTAAGCATTTCAAATTGATCCTCATTCATTAGGTTTTGATCATTCCATTTGCCTGTATGCTGTAACAAATAACACAAGGAGTAGCACAGGGGTTACTCCTGGCTCTACATTCAGGAATTACTTCTGACAGTGCTTGGGGGACCATATGGGATTCCGGGTCTCGAACCCGGGTCAGTCACATGCAAAGCAAGTCTTACCTGCTGAACTATCTCTCTAGCCCAGAGATTTTGGTTTGGGGTTGTTTTGTTTATTTGTTTTGCTTTGCTCTTTTTGTCTTCTGTTTTCTTTCACTTCCTGGAAGATTTCCTCATTATAAATATCAACAATTTTAATTCTTGGGGGTATTTTTATTGTTTGTTTTTGTTCTGTTTATGGGTCACACCCGGCAGTTCTCAGGGATTACTCCTGGCTCTATGCTCAGAAATCCCTCTGGCAGGCTTGGGAGACCATATGGGATGCCTGGATTTGAACCACCATCTTCTGCATGCAAGACAAATGCCTTACCTCCATGCTATCTCTCCGGACCCTTTCTCCGGACCCTTGTTTGTTTTCTTTTTCCTTCTTACTTTCAAGTTTATTCTTATTTCTAAGTGTGTCTTTTTCATTGATGATCATCTCTGTTTCATAGAGACAACAACACTCTTCTCTACTGGAATTCTTCGTTCATTTTTGTTTGGGGGCCACACCCAGCTACACTGAGGTCCTACACTTGGCTCTGTACTCAGGAATTATTCCTGGTGGGGCTTGGGAGACTATATGAGGTTTCAGGAATTGAGCCTTGATGGTGTGTACCCTTTTATCCTTTTTCTGTTACATTAGTGGCAGGTGAGGTGCAGAAGGGGACAAAGGCAGGTCCTAACACTTCAGATCTCACTGGAAGTCAGGATGACATGTTGCTGGCCCACCATGAACCCTTGAGCTACACTCATGCCCGCCTGATGCTTTTCTCACCACAGAGGGAGTTCTATGCAGAGATAAGAGTCTTCTTTCTGCCTGTCAGCTCCAGCCACAAACCCTGTGAATACCAATGTCATCTCACTGTCATCTAGTTCACTGTTTCCTTGTCAGGATCCTTAGTCACATTGTGAGATCCTGGATAGCACAGTTCTGACTTTTTTTTGGGGGGGGGGTGTCACACTCAGCGGTACTCATGGGTCATTCCTGGCTCTGTGCTCAGAAGTTGCTCCTGGCAGACTCGGGAGACTATATGGGATGCCGGGAATTGAACCAGGGTCCATTCTGGGTTGGTCATGTGCAAGGTAAAAGCCCTACCACTGTGCTATTGCTTTGGCCTCAAAGAGTTCTGTGTCTTATTCTGAATAGATCAGAAGCATGCGTGATGGTTTGGCCTTCTGTCATATTCTGATCTCTCCCCCAGCACCCAGGGATATCTCACACATTGAATATTCAAAACATGAAATCATGAATAAAACCAAAGGTTGGGAGAGAGCACACTAGTAGGGCAATTTGCCTTGCAGGTAACTGAACTGGGTTTGGCCCCTAGCACACTATTTCACACACACACACACACACACACACACACACACACACACACACACACACACACACACACCTACTAGCAGGATCCCTGAGCAAGAAGATTGATCCCAGTGTGTGCTGGAAGAGTCTTCCCAGATTGTTTCATAAGAAATAGAAGTAATATCTGGGGTAGTTAAGAAACTCCCCTGAGAAGGGCTGAGCAGGTAGGGCACTGGCTGTTCAAGTGCTCAGCCCAGGTTCAATCTCTGATCCCCAAATGATCCCTGGAGCAGGGGGAGGGGGAAGAAAGGAAGGAAGGAAGGAAGGAAGGAAGGAAGGAAGGAAGGAAGGAAGGAAGGAAGGAAGGAAGGAAGGAAGGAAGGAAGGAAGGAAGGGAGGGAGGGAGGAAGGAAGGAAGGAAGGAAAGGAGGGAGGAAGGAAGGAAGGAAAGAAGGAAAGGAGGGAGGGAGGAAAGAAGGAAAGGAGGGAGGGAGGAAGGAAGGAAGGGAGGGAGGAAGGAAGGAAGGAAGGAAGGAAGGAAGGAAGGAAGGAAGGAAGGAAGGAAGGAAGGAAGAAAGGAAGGAAAGGAGGGAGGGAGGGAGGGAAGGAAGGAGGGAGAGAGGGAGGGAAGGGAGGGAGGGAGGGTAGGAAGAAAGGAAGGAAGAAAGGAAAGGAGGGAGGGAGGAAGGGAAGAAAGGAAGGAGGGAGGAAGGGAGGGAGGGAGGGCAGGAAGGAGGGAGGGTAAGAAGAAAGGGAGGGAGGGAGGGAAAGAAGGGAGGAAGGAAGGAAGGAAGGAAAGGAGGAAGGAAGGAGGGTAAGAAGAAAGGAAGGGAGGGAAAGAAGGGAGGGAGGGAGGGAAGGAAGGAAGGAAGGAAGGAAGGAAGGAAGGAAGGAAGGAAGGAAGGAAGGAAGGAAGGAAGGAAAGGAGGGAGGGAGGGAAGGAAGGAAGGAAGGAAGGAAGAAAGGAAGGAAGGAAGGGAGGGAGGGAAGGAAGGAGGGAGGGAGGGAGAGGAAGGAGGGAGGGAGGGAAAGAAGAAAGGGAGGGAGGGAAAGAAGGGAGGGAGGGTAGGAAGAAAGGAAGGGAGGGAAAGAAGGAAGTAAGGGAGGGAGGGAGAGAGGGAGGGAGGAAGGGAGGGAGGGTAAGAAGAAAGGGAGGGAGGGAAAGAAGGGAGGGAGGGAAGGAAGGAAGGAACCCTGAGCCTGCCAGGGGCGATTTCTGAGCTTAGAGCCAGGAGTCACCTCTGAGTGGCACCAGGTGTGGCCCAACGAACAAAAAGAGAAAGAAAAAAAAGTAGTGATGGAGGGAGCAAGAAAGAGAAAGAAGAGGAGAGGGAAAGGGAGAGAAGGAGGGAGGGAGGAAGGAACAAAGGAGTTCGCTTTCTACCAGACAGATCCAGAAGAAATTTGGAGCTCAGTAGAGGAACAGGAAGTCTCTTGAGAAAGGCTCTATGAGGTCCAACCTCATACCCCCAGAGATGACTAGACCTTCTGGGGTGATGAGTGCATGTCTAGAATGTGAAGACCCCAGTAGTACAGACAACTACATTTGCTGACTCCTCTGTGCCTCTTCTTCCAGATCACAGCCAGTGGAATGGAGCCCACTCGGTACTGTGGGCAATTTGGCTCTCCAATGGGACACCCCCCAGGGCACAAGGAGTTTGTGTCCTTGGGGCGCACTTTACGGCTGACCTTCCATGCTGCCTCTAAGGACCAGACGCCCCATCTCCACAAGGGCTTCCTGGCCCTCTACCAGGCTGTGGGTGAGTGGCCCAGTGGAGGGGTGTAGTCCCCAGTAGCTTGAAGCAATGACAGTAGATTAAAGCAATGACAATGTTGTTGAGACTGGGGTGCAAGCCAGCTTTCTTCCACATCAAGTTTGAGAGAATTTTACTGTCCAAAAACAACCAACATCCAAATTCTTTCTTTTCTTTTTCATTCTTTCTTTTTTTTTCTTTCTTCCTTTTTCTTTCTCTTTTTCTTTCTTTCTCTTTCTTCCGCCTTTCCTTCTTCCTTCCCTCTTTCTCTTCCTCCCTTTCTTTCTTTTTCCTCTTTTCTTTCTTCTTTATCTCTCTCTCTCCTTTCTTTTTCTCTTCCTTATTTCTTCCTTTTTCTCTTTCTGTGAGCCACACCTACCAATGCATAGGGCCTAGCTCCTAGTTGTGCTCAGGGAATTAGGAGATTATAGGGCATAGTACCAGTGTCTCCCTAAAACAAGGCATAAAGTTGGCCCTTTGAACCATCTCTCTGGTTGGTCCCAAACACTCACATTTTTTGCTGATTTCTATATACTGAGACTGGAACAATAGTACAGTGGGTAGGAGACTTGACTTGAACAGAGCCAAACTGGTTTTCCATTCATGGCATGCCATCTGTTCCCCTGGGCACTGCCAGGAATGATTTCTGAACAGAGAGCCAGGAGTCAGCCCTGATCCACTCCTGGTGTTGCCCCTCCTTTTTCTATTTATTTTATGATTCATTAATTTTTTGGCCATATGTTTTGTGTTTTCGCTTCTTCTATTTTTTTTTTTGAGGTATCTTATTTTCGGTCAGTTTCCTCTTCAGGTTTCAATAAGGACCATCTTAAAAACATCTATTTTTAAGAAAACTTTTCAGATGGTGAGTCTGGTTTTATGACTCTGAAAAGTAAAAATGCTTTTAAAAAATTGTTAAAAGTAACTTTCCTTTGTTCTCTGAGCTCTCCATCTCCAGTTGCCTTGTCCAGAAATAACTATTTCCCAGATCTTAGTGTAAAGCTAATCTGTGCCTTTCAAACATAAATTCAAAAAAATATTTTCAGTTTTGGGTCACACCTAGTGATGCTCAAGAATTACTCCTGACTCTGTGCTCAGGGATCATTTCTGGCAGGCTTAGGGTGCTGGGAATTGAACCCAGGTCTGTTACATGGAAAGCAAGTACTCTACCAGTTTTACTATCACTCTGGTTCCTCAGATGTAAATTATGTGTGTATCTGTGTGTTATGTGTTCTGAACCTTACAATGTTTTATATTTGGCATTTTTACTCAATGGTATATTTTTAGGATTAGTCCCTTATCACATGACCAGCATTGCCTTCCTTTTTTAAGTGACCATAAAGCATTTATCTGATATGGTAGGGTGCATTCAACCAGACTTTTGGGAAGTCACGCCAAGCAGTACTCAAGGGTTCCTCTTGACTCTGAGCTCAGGAATTACTCCTGCCAGTGTTCAGGGAACCATATGGGTTGCTGGAAACTCAGATTGGCCACATACAAGGCAAAAGTTCTACTCACTGTGCTATCACACCAGCCCTGACATTTAATAAGTCTTTGGTTTTTTGTGTGTTTTATTTTGTTTTATTTTTGGGTCACACCTGGCAGAGCACAGGGGTTACTCCTGGCTCCACACTCAGAAATCACCCCTGGAAGGCTAGGGGGACCATATGGGATACCGGAATTTGAACCACTGTCCTTTGCATACAAGGCAAATGCCCTACCTCCATTCTGTCTCTCCAACCCCGTCTTTGGTTTTTTGTTTATTAAAAAAAAAAAAAAGCTTTGCTTTGTATCTGCTTATTTGTTCATGTTGTTCACTCTCTCTTTAGTTTTGGGGCCACAACCAGCAGTGCTTAAAACTCAGTGCTGGGTCTGGTGGTGCTGAGGGAACTGTATGTGGTGATGAGGTCAAATAGAAGTTAGCAACATGATAAGGCAGCACCTTAACCCGGGTGCAATCTCTTCAGCCCCAGCAATTTTAACTTTGCTATTGCTCAACATTCGTCCCAAGAGGCTGTGCAGGAAAATTTCCCCAGCCTAGCTCTTTCCTCACTTTTGTTTGTTTGTTTTGGGGCCATGCCTAGTGGTGCTCAGGGTTTATTCATGGCTCTGAACTCAAGAATCTCTCCTGGTGGGGATTGGGGGACCATATAGGATGCCAGGGATAGAACCTAGGTCAGTCGCATGGAAGACATATGCTCTACCCATTAAATATCTCTGGCCCCCTTCTTCTTTTTCTTCCTTCATTTTTAGCATTGGTTACTAAGAAGTGAACAAGTGTGAATATTTTGTCTTTTATCTTATTTTATCTTAAAAATTTCCGCAGTTCAAACTAAATATAGCTATGAGCCAGGATTTGGGGGGAGAGAGGGGGGCAGTTTGCAATTCACTTAACCATTCCTGACCTGGGCTTTTCTATAGGTATGAAACATGGTCTACCTGTTGACCAGGCCAGGGGAGCCCCTGTATTAGGCCACACCCCCAAAGACAAGCCCTTCAAGACCCAGAGTCACTGCCAGGAACCATATTATCAGGCAGTGCCAGCAGGTGAGTTCACATCCAGATGTTGTGCCCCACCCCTGCCATACTGGAGCCTTTTCCAAGGCTCCCTTCATTGCACTTCTCAGGGACACTCACCTGCACAACCTGGAACCCCTGGAAGGAGACACAGGATGGAGAGGAAGTGCTTCAATGTGAGCCTGGTGAGTAGCACCTTGGTGGTGGTGGTTGGTGGGGAGACAGTGATGGTTTATGGAGATGCCAGGGACATGCCCCAGTCACTGCACCTGCACTGAGGGTAGGTGCAAGACCTGAAGTCAAAGGATTCCCTTACAATTTGAGTTAGAAAGACCCCCAAAAAAAGAGACAAGGAGGGGCCAAAGTCATAGTACAGCAGGTAGGGCATTTGTCTTCCAGGCAGTTGACTCGGGTTTAATCCCCTGCATTCATATGGTCCCCTGAGCTTGCCAGGGGATTTCTGAGCACAGAGCCAGGAGTAACCCCTGAGCTCCACTGGGTGTAGCCTGAAAACCAAGAGGGGGTGGGGATAGAAGAAAGAGAGAAGGAGAATGTTTCCTATTTCCTGGAGACCAAGAGATCAGGGAGGAATGGGAGCTGGAATTCAAACTCCTTCTGTTGCAGATTATAGATAGGACAATGGGTAAGGCAATTGTCTTGCATGCAGCTGACCTTGGTTCAAATCCTTCACACTGCCTAGGGCCCTCTGGAGTTCTCTACTGAGTAGAGTCAGGGAAAAAAAAAAAAAAACCTGAGCATGTGAGTTTTGTGGCCCCCAAAATCCACTCCACAAAAATAACCCTCTCTTCCTAGGATAGCATTCAAGATACATGGGCACTCTGTAACCCCCCAGTATTTCCCATGTCAGAAAGTTGTATAGGGGCCACACTTGGTGATCTGGGGTCACTTTGGCAGAGTTCAGCCTATGGGGACAGTGCTCAGATTGGTGGTACTCGGCTTCATGTGGCAGTGCTCAAGGGGCCACATGATGCCAACTCCAACATCTCATCAAACTCAGACCTACTTTCTGTCTCAGGGAATTGGGAAGATTAGAATGCTGCCTGGCACTACAGTCCTTTTTGTGTTTTTGCTGCTTTTGTTTTCTTTTGGGGCTCTCACTTGCCAGTGTTTGGGGCTCTGCTTCAGAGCTCACTTCCAGCAGGAATCAGGGGACCACATGGGGTTCTGGGGGTGCTGTACTATCTCTCTGGCCCTGCATTGCCATGTTTCTGGGCACAGACTTTAAAATGTAATTCCTTTCATTAGCAGAATTCTTTTTTTTTGTTTTGTTTTGTTTCGTTTTGTTTTGTTTTTGGTTTTTGGGCCACACCCGGTGGTGCTCAGGGGTTACTCCTGGCTGTCTGCTCAGAAATAGCTCCTGGCAGGCACAGGGGACCCTATGGGACACCGGGATTCGAACCAACCACCTTTGGTCCTGGATCAGCTGCTTGCAAGGCAAACGCCGCTGTGCTATCTCTCCAGGCCCAGCAGAATCCATTTTAAGGTTCATCCATTTGAAGGCAGGTATCAGAACCCCTTTTTGCACAACTGAAGGGGCTCTACTGATGGGTACACCCAATGGCTTATTCATTCATTGACTGGTGGGCATTTGGGAAATTTCCACAGTCTACCTTTGATAAGCAGTGTTCACATATGAACTTTTATTTGAACGTATGTTCTCAGTTTTCTTGGGCCTTTTGAATTTCCACCTATAATTAATCATTTTAATTTTGTTTGTTGTTAGTTGTTCTTGTAGGGTTTTGAGTCATACCTGGCAGTGCTCAGGGCCTGACTCTGTGCTCAAGGATCACTCCTACTAGTGTTCAGAAAACCACACATAATTCTATAGATTGAACCTGGGTTGGCCATTTGCCAGGCAAATACTGTGCTTTATGGTATTTATTGTTTTGTTTATTTTACTTAATAAATTTTCATTTTATTATTTAATGATTTGTTCATTTACTTTTCAAAGATTCTTTTTATTCCAGTTTATTTTGGGGATTAGGCCATACTCTTGCAGTACTAGGGGCTATTTCTGGCTCTCTACTCAGGGAGGTAGTTGCTGGCAATGATGGGGACCATGAAATTGGTGGGATTGAATCTGAGGTGACACATGCAAGATAATGTCATAGTGCCTGTGTGTGTGTGTGTATATATATATATGTATATATATATATATATATATATATATACATATATATATATATATTTCCAGCTCCAAGTCTATTATTTTACCCCCATGTTTTTTTCTTTTTTTTTTTTTTTTGTTTTGGTTTTTGGGTCACACCCGGCAGTGCTCAGGGGTTACTCCTGGCTATGTGCTCAGAAATCGCTCCTGGCTTGGGGGACCATATAGGGATTGGTGGGGACCGGGGATTGAACCTGGCCTGTCCTACGCTAGCGCTCGTAAGGCAGATGCCTTATGGCTAGCGCCACCGCTCTAGCCCCCACATTCAATGCAAGCAACCTACCTCTCTATACCATCTCTCCAGCCCCCTTTTTAAAATGAATTTTTAATTTTATTGTTTGTTTTAGAACCACACCTGGAAGTGCTCAGGGGACCATACCAGGTGCTAGGGACCAAACCGAGATCACCTACAAGACAATCTTCCTACCCCTATACTAACTCTTTTTATTTCTTTTTTTGCTTTGTTTTATTTTTCGGCCACGTCTGGTGACGCTCAGGGGTTACTCCTGGCTATGTGCTCAGAAATCACTCCTGGCTTGGGGGACCATATGGGACACCAGGAGATCAAACCTCGGTCAGTCCTAAGCTAGCACACTCAAGGCAGATGACTTACAGCTTGCGCCACCACTCCGGCTCCTATTTCATTTTATTTTATTTTTTTCACTTTCAGCATTATCTTTCTAAACCAGCCTGAGTCCATTGTTCAGCTTTTACCCCCTGGATCTCTAAAGCAAGCTTTCAGCATAGCTGGAAATAGTGCTTAGAGCAGGGATCTCAAACTCGAGGCCCACAGGCTGTTGCGACCCTCCATACAACATTTTTTGGCCCAAAGCTGGCCTTCAAATATCGCAGTATTCGCAATTATTCACTTACCAAATAATCGCAATAAAAACCGCATTGGTAAGGAAAAAAATCACATTAAACATTCGCATACCCCGAGCAGTTCCGTTCAGGGTATGCGAATGTTTAATGCGATTTTTTCTGATTTTTTTTCTTACTAATGAGATTTTTTATTGCGAATATTCGGAAAGCGAAATCCCTTATGCAGCCTTGCCTCACCTCGACTTTGCCTTCTGTGGCCCCCAGGTAAATTGAGTTTGAGACCCCCTGGCTTAGAGAGTAGGTCGGAGGGTGGGAGAGTGAGAAATGCTGGCTATGAGGTAAAGGCCTGGATGGATAGTTCAGTGGCTGGAGCACATGCTTTGCATACAGGAGCAAGAATTAGATCTAGAGAGCTGTATGGTTCTCTGAGCACTACTGGATGTGACCCCACTCACTGAGCCAAAAGTAGCACCTGACTACTGTGGCCCAAAAACTGAAAGAAAAAAAGAAAAGAAAAGAGAGGCCAGAACAATAGCACAGTAGAGAAGGCATTTGCATTGCATGCGACCTACCCAGGTTTGATCCCTGGCATCCCATATAGTCCCCCCTACACTTGCCAGGAGCAGTCTCTAAGCACAGAGCCAGGAGTAATCCCTGAGCCAGGTGTGTGTCCCCCCCCCCCAAAAAAAAAACCAGAAAGAAAAAAAGAGAGACTAGGGATGTAGAAATAGCACAGTG